>NC_043763.1:13729226-14055059 GCF_902148845.1 Salarias fasciatus
AGATGACGCGCTCGGTTCTGCTGTGTAGGCCCTGTGTTGAACAGATGTCACGGACGCTGATACTGTCCCCGTGCTGAGCGGGAACAAATTACAGGCCGATACACACACACACACACACACACACACACACACACACACACACACACACACACACACACACACACACACACACACATGCTGCAAATATAACCTTCAGATTACAGATGGCCCCTATCAGAGGCTGCTGGCTGGATTTGCAAGATGTAAATACTGAGAGGGTAATCCAGCGCAGGGGCAGAGGGGGGGGGGGGCGTAACATGGGGCAGGATGGGCACCAGATGGTGGGTGTGTATTTGTGTGTGTTTTAAAGGCGGCGTTGAGCACGCCGAGGCCTCGACGTCGGGATTACGCTCGTCCGTTTTCGGATGAACCTGGAGCTAATAGTTCTCAATGGGAGACAATCACATTGTCTAACGTGATGGCTGAAGGTTGAGACCTGCTGTTGCTGCTCTGAGAGTGACCTTCAACAAGCGGGGAGGGACGACGTCGGCAACATCAAGACCGACAATGAGAAACTAAAGAAACAAGCGAAGCCTCTCGACTCTCAGAGGTCACAAGCCAGTCGAGCTGCCACGCGGTGATACGGAGCTCCGTACTGAGGAACATTTTCTCCCTTTTCCAATCCACCTCCCTCCCCCTCCTCCCTCCCCCTCCTCCACCCCCGTCTCCTACACCCTTTTTGTCCTTGCCATAATTTCATCTCTTTGCACGTCATTAGCAAGCTGGCGCCTAATGAATTTCTTATCTCTCCGAATTCAGTGGCTGTTGTGATAACGTTTATTGTTTTCAGTTTTACTATTCCCCGCGTCGGAGGCAGGAGTGTGTGTGCACGGTTGAAGGGGAGGGGGGGGTTAGAAAACGGGGGAGACAGATGTTTAGGCAGAAGGACAGAGGTGGAGAAACGAAAGGAAGCTGCATTTTTGGTTCAGGATGCAGCAATAATTTATGTTTTAAGTGTGCAAATAA
The DNA here is from genome assembly GCF_902148845.1 of Salarias fasciatus. Lineage (NCBI taxonomy): Eukaryota > Metazoa > Chordata > Actinopteri > Blenniiformes > Blenniidae > Salarias > Salarias fasciatus. The sequence continues at coordinate 13,730,232 of NC_043763.1, forward strand.
ACGGAAGCATAAAGGTGCGTATGTGAGAGGCGGGAGCCGACGGGGTGATGCAAAACATGGAGGCATGTCGAGGAGAGCAAGTGCTGCTGCTGACGGAATGAGGAGAGGAGAGAGAGGCAGAAAGGAAATCCCGAAAGCTGAAGAGACAAAAGACCGGGAGCTGATATGAGGAGTGAGTAAAAAAACCTCAGAGATGATTAAACAAGGAGAGAAAAAAGAGAAGAGAGGCAGATCGAAGGACAGGGTGGCGGCAGATGGGATGGTTCTGGTCTGTTACTGATGTTCCTCTGAAGAATTAAAGTCCAGGCAGAGGTTAGCGCAAACACCCCGGCTCATGCGCGCACGCCCACACCGCCGGCTCGGGTGTACGTGTTACCGAGGGCCCCTGTAAACATCAGCAGCCCCCGCATGGCTCTCCCCCGGCACTACTTAGTGACTTAGTGACCCATGCAACCCCTCACACACACACACACACACACACACACACACACACACACACACACACACACACACACACACATACACACCGGCATCAGCCCCTGTAGTAGCGCATGGTCGATCCAAAGTGTCACCTCGCTAAATATGAGACACACACACACGCACACACAAACACCACTTGCTGTAAGTGTTAAGCCCGTTCTTCTGACAGCGTCCTCGATAACGGAATGCATGCGGGGTGCGATGTGAGACTCGGGGAGGGATTGAGTGAGGAAGAGAGGAGAGGGAGATTGGAAGGAGAGCTAATAGCGGCGGTGTCACACTGCCAGCATTAGTGTAACGTAACGTCAAAACAAGGCCTCCGTCTGCTGCCTGAGCTGTATTTTAATATTTAAGTAACACAGAAACACGGCGGTGGCTTGAGAACTTGATTCGCCGTGTCATAATATCCTATTTTATGTGTTCTCCGAGAAGCGACTAATTACGCTGGAACTGAAACCTTGCTTCTAATTAATTTTGGATTTTTTGCAGATTCGTAGCATATTGTGGTAAACCTGGCGGACAACATCAGACTGAAGCTATTCTGAGAAGCACCAAACTTCAGAACCGTCTGGTTCTGCTTTTTCACTATGTTGGGCCTCATTTCCAACAATCTCATGCAGTGGGGCTTAATTAGATTGCTATGAAAACTAAGTTGACTTTATCGTTAAACACTCCTTATAGACAACAATCGAATCACTTGAATTCATTTTATTCAGTATTTCTATATTTTTCAGTTTGATGTCTGCTTCTCGTGACGGGTGGAGCTCCACAACTGAACTGAGAAGAATTAATGATGGAGTCCTTTGTGAATAATGTTACTGGATTAAATGAAACACTGGTGGCTGCTCTCTGCTGCATCTCTGCTTATGTTCATCTTTTTCCGGTCTTGTTAAAAAGGAAACATTTGTGGTGGGAAGTTGTTGGATGAGATAAATTCGAGGCGAACAATCATGTAAAATTGGACAATTTCCACAGAAGAAACCAGGAATTAAACCAGGCCTGAAAATAACAACATCAGATGATAATGCAAAAACCTTTCCCTTCATTGTCACAGTTAATAAATAATGATCAAAGAAGTTGCAATAGGAAAAAGAAATCATTGTTCTCTTTGCTTTATTCCATATCAAAGATTCTTTTTTCTCAGAGTGACACAATTATTTCCTTCACCAGAATAAAAGCTTTTAATATCCATTTGTGAGGATTGCAGGAATCAGTAATGCCTCAATAGCAGTTTATCTAAACACCGTCTGCTCTATGAAAGCTGCACACCGACAGCAGATTAACCTCAACCTTGAAAGCAATATGACATTACGCCGCTAATAATTCTCCTCTGCCTCCTGCCGCATCAGTCAGAGGGATACATTACCGGTGTTTTATTTAGAGTGTCAAACAGATTAGCCCTTTGTGCTCTGACCCCTTTGAAGAAAGCAAAGAAAGAAAATGTAACTCCGGGATCGATAAGTTGAAGGGCGACGGGCAAACGAGTGTGAAGAGAAGTGACACATCCGCGCAGGCGGGTAAAGCTCTCCTGAAGCGAAGGTCAGGAAGAGGTAAGCCGTGTGATTAAAAATAATTTTAACCCGAGTTAAAGGCTGCGAGGAGAAGAAGAGCGAGTCCCTGGAGACGCTGACGCTGGCTTTCATGCTTTCATTTGATGCCAAAGTTACACTTTGAAACCATTTTACTGCTTAAGTGAGGTTCATTTGGGGAAGCAGGGAAGCACAAGTTAAACCGTCTCTTGAGTCTGTCAGGGAAACTATATCTTTATCTCTTTCTCTCTAATTACGGATATGAGCTCCATTCACTGATCGTAACTTACTGACATTATGACAAATGCTCCATGTAGCAGTACTAAATAAACTGAAATATAAAATTATGACTGAATACAACAGGTTATTACACATTGTGTGCAGTTACTTTTTTAAAAAGCAGAGGAGCTCATTTCTGCAAGTGAAAGAGACTCTCTACTTGGAGAAGTAAGTTGTATGTAACTTTTAATTGTTACTGAGTTAGGATGTTTTAATGGTGTCCTCAGAGATATGCTATTGTGAAACATCAAGCCGAACTTTCAGCACTGTGCGATGTGGTTTTACCTCATTAGGTCTAATTCAACTTACTTGAAGGTCAAATTTTTCAGCACAAATTGGCATCAAACGCCTTGGCGCAAGAAACTTAAATCAATGAAAAGAAAAAGAAACGACTACCAGCCAAACACCTGAGATAAATATGTAATCATGTAAAGGCTGAAAATGTAAATGCAGTGGGGGAAAAAAACCCTCAGGAAGCAGGACCGAGAGAGACAGCAGCTTGACAACGTTAAAGTAAGAAGGTCACTGAAGCGTGAGTTACTCTCCCTGCTGTGTTATTTCATCATACTCTCCAGCTCGCAGCATATTACAGCCAGAAGTAGCATCAACATTACTTTTTAACTCGTCACTCTCACCGCTGCGGTGGTCGTGTTTGTCCAACCTCATAAAACCCTCAGTTTTACGCTCACTTTTCCACAACGTTCTCGTGTATTCTCCTGCAAGAGGAGGATCTCACACGCTCGGCACGTTCTGGCCCAGCAGCTCGGACAGCCATTGTGCATGGGCCGGCGAGTCGACACAAGGACCCAGAAGCTTCATTACGCTCCCCAGTCTCATCGCGGTGCGCCCGGCCAGGAAGCAGCCGCCGTGCTGCTCGGCTCAGCGGCGCCCCGCCAACCCGTCCCGGGCAGGGCTGGAGTGGGCGCGGCCCGCAGAGAGGGACGCTTAACCGCCTCAGCAGGAACATCAGGGGCGGCGTTCCGCGAGCCGTCCCCGCACATATGGCCCTGTTTTTTCCCCCCCCATTTTCCGGGAGAAAGAAGTGAAGACGGGGAATAGATGAGGAGAAAGTGACAGGATGACGGAGGCAAAATGGGAGGTTTGGCTGAGGGAGAGAAATGACCAGACGAAGACAGACGGAGAGGGGAAGCGAGACAGAGACGGAAAGCCGCCCGTAAGAAATGAGTAATTGCAGGAGATAGAGAGAAAAAGGTTGAGAGGGTGTGAAATGCGAGAAGAGAGTTTGATTTGTTTTTCAGCAGTGTCGTGCTGTCACAGAAATGTGTTTACCAGCCCCTACTTTGCCATTAGTGACACTTGGGCGCTCCTGTAGAAGAAACCAAATAGGTTGATAACTGCCTCATGCATCCTCCAAATATCCCCATAGCTCTCCATCTGTTGGACTGTGTCCGTCCGTATGTCTCCTCTCCTCTCTTCATCTGTCCCGCGCTCCGGCTCCCTTTCTGTTTTTCCCCATTCTTGTTCCTGTCTGTTTCCCTCTTGTGCTCAATCTCGACGCCAAGTCTTTAAGTCGCCGCTCGTCGTTGCCACGAAAAAAACAAAGCGGAGTGAAGGTCAGAGAGGTGACGAGCGTGCAAATTAATGAGAGCAGGGCCGGAGCAGATGCGCTGCTCGGTGTTCGGTAACACCTCCACTGACAGCTTCTCCGGGAAGATGGAGGATCAAACAGGAGATGAGCAACAGAGGATTCAGCAAAGCAGCAACTTCAGGTTCCAACTGGGCCCAAACTGACTCATGTAACCCTCTAAATGCTTCCACTTTATCTTATTTCGGTTGTTTCTGCTCAGATTTATATTGAATATTCCTTAATACAAGTCTACTTCTTATAGTTTTAAGGAAAATCTCTCTTCTCTATTTTTTGGGGGAATCTAAATAAAGTGGATTAACTTGACTTAAGTTTTTAAAATCAGATGAGTACTTCTCTCATAAGGAATCTTGCACCCAGAAATGGACAAAAAAAAAAAAAAAAGCTTTGTACAGTCCAACCAAACCTGTAGAGGTTTGTTTTGAAGGGATTATTAATTTTCATTGTTGTTATGATGTGAAATAAAGTACATAAAGGTAATTCCTTTTTTTTTTTTGGAGTCAGATTTTAAACATAGCATGCAATTGCTTTGCAAAAAATTTGCACAACTCTACACAACTTGGGTCCTATCAAAAATAATCGTTTCAGCCTGCAGAGACATTAGTTGCTTTCATTACTATTCTCTCTCTCGTTTTTCTATACCGTGCCCGTCACCTTCATACAGAAGTACCTCTGACTTCACGGCACTTTTGTCTTTCAGCGCTGCGGCTTTTATCTCCCTCGCCTGCATAATGCCTGTATATCCATCTCGCTGCCAATCTCTGCAGGCCCGGTATTTTGCCCTTTAGCAGCCTGCAAGGTGCTGCTCTGTGTCTCCGTCAGGCTGTCGCCTCGCTCGCTCCCCGCTCGCGCTCGCACTCCTTAACGAACAGAAAATCCTTGCATCTCCACTTCCTGAAGGCTGGGAATGACATTATGCGAGGAGCTTACACTAAGTCCAAAATAAGACATACTTAGACCAGAACTGCGTGACACTGACGACCCGTGCAAAATGACAAATTTGAAAAATCAACCGGCTTTCTGTTTGGAGAACTGAAAACCGGCTTTGACTGACACTCGCCGGCAATAAACACAGGTGAAGCCGCTTCGCTATGTGCTGCAGATTTCAGATTTCAGATTCTCCATCGCACTGCCCCATATTCTGATGTGTCAAAGATCGAGATGGAAAATACCCTCTGTTAATATTTTAACAGCTCAAACTGTCGGAGATCGGGCGGAGTGACGGAAGCTGGTGGAGCTGATTGAATCCGCGGGTCGGAGAGCCGAGCGTTTTCCCGTTGAGTCAACAGTCAGTTGTGGCGCTGATTTAAAGCTGTTGACTTAAGGGATGGAAAAGAAGGCAGAAAAAGAAGAGTATTAAATATAATGGAGAAATATCAAAGACAAAATCTGTTCTGTGGGAGTGTGCGGCCATCTGTGTCTCTGTGCGCGCGAGTCCGTGCGAGTTGGTGGAGTTGGGCATGTGTGTGCCATCTTGGGAGCAGCTTGTGAATGGGAGGATTTAGAGGAGGGAAGCTGGAGCAGAAAGCTGCTGGAGGTAATCTTGTGGCCTACAGCTGATAACAGCTTTCCACCTGGAGCCTCTTAACAAACGCCTGGACCACCATCAATCAACCAAATGTCCTTCAGAGAACGAGGGAGAGGGAGAAAGTGAAGTTTACAGAGAGGGAATGACGTAATGCGACGCTGACTGAGGCCATGCGCCGCCGCTGGGATGTAACACCCAAAATGAAGAGTTTAAACTTTCACACACTTCTGAATACTGTAAGTGTTCTATTTTAACTTTTGCATTTCTTTCTGTTTCATCCAAAACAAATGTAAAGCTGAATCCGCATGCACATCATGCTTCTTATCAGTCCTATCTTGGGCAGACAGTTTGTGGTGAGACAGTGGTGTTCAATACAGTCAATATTTTCCTGAAACTCAGAGGTTTGTCCACCTCAGAGATTTGAGAATTGCAATTCTGGGCAGTTAAAGATTTTCATTATATTCAAATAGTTTAAATATCCTGAAATTACACTCTGGGGCAGACTTTTAAAAATCATTGTCCTAAGGTTTCTTGTGCCATGCAAATTTCAAACTTTTAGACACAGAAAGACAAATCATTATGTGAAAATCACAGCACACACTGGTGTAGTGGTTAGCACTGGTTTGAGTTCCTGCTTGAGAGCATTTCTGCGTGGAGTTTGAATGTTCTCCCTGTGTCTGTTTTTTTTTTTTTATTTCTACTTCACTTGGCACGGTTCAAAAACACGCAGGTGAATTGATAAAATAATTTTTCTGTTTGGCATGACGCAGAATTCCTTCATTTAACAGCTGGATAAAGACCGGCAGGATGTAAAAAACAGTTTCAGCTCTATTCCAGTTCTCATATGAGCCTAATAAATACTGAAAGTGTCCCGTTTTCTCAGCTTGAAGATTGACATATTGCCAATGTCACCGATTGTGTGAAGAGAAAACAAAAGGGTGTCTTTTCCTGTTGCATTTCTGGCATATTCCCAACCTACATTTATCTGCCATGACGTGCGAAGTGAAAAGCGAAACACGTCTCCGACGAGAGGCGGCAGTGACACACTCCTTCGCCGCCTGATGCGGAGTTACTCTTTTATCAGATACTGCAGTAAATTTTATGTAGCAGTCTTCTAACTCAAGACATTCTGCTGCAACACGGGGAAGCAATGCATCCTGGAAAATCTTAAACTTTATGGCCGAGAAGTGATTTGGATGCAAGTGGCGGCACGTCAGTGTGCGTCGGTGTTGTGCGTGCACATCTGTCCGTCTGTCTGGTCCCGGCCTAATAGGCCCTCAGCCCTTGCGTTGCTGACAGGAAATCAATGTCCCGCTCGGTAGGCCCGATACTTCTACCTCTGTGTGGAGACGGAGGGAGAGAAGGGGGAGGGAGGGAGGGAGGGAGAGAGAGGTCGAGCCACACCGGGAACTCTATGGATTGGCGTCCGCGGCTTATGACTGAGTTGTCACACATCTCCTTTCACTAAATCTTGATTTCCATTGTGCGTTCTAATCTTCCCGGGGCTCTCATGCCCGCACACACTCATGAGGGCTCAGCCAACACACAGATTAGTGCAGCAGATGCACAATACCATTTGTGTTTCAGATAAGCGTCGGGATTGAATCTTCCGGCAAACGTTTGACAGTGGGGTCAGGTTGATCAGATTACTTACAACTGAAAGGATTTTTTTTTTTTTTTTTTAAATATGAAACTTTGACATTGTCCTGAATTGCCCTTATATAGATTGTGTGAACCAGATAAAGCATACCCATAATGTACACATGAGCGCAGGGCTGCAGTGCACGGTATGCGCAAGCAGTATATAGAGAACAGAGTGGAAACGAAAAGAAAATATTCAGGAAAATTAAAACGGCACAAGTGCAGAATCAGAGCGGTGCTGTTTGCATTCTGGCAGCCCGGCTGAGTCTGAGACAAGGAACGTGGGAGCTGTGAGAAAATCCACAGAGAAGGTGTGAGGACTCAAAGTTAAATTAGAGTTTTAAGATAAGACGAAAAATGAAATTTTAATGACCCCCTTTGGGGAAATTAGTTTTTGTGCAGTAGCAGTCTTAAGTTCTGTGGTTCGACAGCAGAATCACCTCGACTGAGCAAATAAAGGTGAGAAGAAAAGATAAAACAATTAAAGAATATCATAAAATGGACCCATGCTTATGCATACATATAGATAGAATGGCTTCTGTTGTTCAGATCTAAAGTGTGGGGCGCACCCTCTCTGTGTGTTAATTTCTAGAGGTACAAACACATGCATGAATCCCTTATTGATGTGGATGTTTGATGTTGTACTGTCTTCACTTCCTCCAGATTGATGCAGCAGTTGATGGACATATATCCTTTTTCATCACCTACTGCTGTATTTCATATCATTGGAAAGTCTGATTAATTCGTCTTTGTCATAAGGTTGGATCTGTAAAGATTGTGGTTGAGGAATAGAAAGCCATCTTTCTGCAGAATGTGACCAGCATGAGAAAGAGGTGCCAATTAGGCTGTTTGTTTTGGGGAACCACCCACACATTTCACTGCTTCTCATTCCACTCAAGCTAAATTCCTGCAGGTTATATCTTACTGTAAAGGTGAATTAATCCTTCCACGATACACCAGGTGGTGTTATTGAAGAGGAGGCATAACTTACAGAAACAGCATTTAGGGGGTTAGCACTCTTGCCTGATTTGAATGAATTGAAGCAGAATAAAAGATGAATTGATGGAATAATTCCAAACCATTGTCAGGTGTATACGCTGACATGTAACATCCACAGCATGCATCTTTTATAAGAAAGAAGATTTTCTGACTTTCAGTGTGATTTTCTTAGTTTCTCATCTGAAACTTTGAAACGGCCAATAGCTTTTTTTCCCCCGCTGATGAACACTGCAAGTCTGGAAACAGTTTGAAAGCTCATTACTTGTTTTAGCAAAAGCCCCGCAAATACGACACGTTTACATTTAACTCACAATGCCTTCAATTACATTTCTTATCTGCGGGCAGCAAAAGCGCAGCAGCAGCGACTCTGTTACACAATCATTACAGTTGGAAAAAAAAAAAAAATAACCCGCCTGTTTGATTTGGTGAAGGAAATGTTGGGCTTTGACGTGACACGTTGTCGCCATTTGCAGAATTTTCTCCTCCTTAGAGTCAACGCTGGCTTGTTGTAACCATGACAATCATTTTTCCGTCTAAACCTCAAAGGGAAATTCAGCATTCGGGGGGGGAAACACGCTTATTGGTTTTCTTGGATAAAGTCAGATGAGAAGATCAATACCACTTTCATATCTGTTTGGTGACTATGTACAGCCTGAGCTGGAGCCAGCAGCTGGCTACATATTTACCAGCAAGATATGAGAGTTGTATAAATCTTATCAAACAACTCTGCATGAAAGCAAGCCGGAGTTATTTTCAAAGCCATTTTTTAAATGCTGATTTATCGCGCAGGCTTTAAAGGCTCCGGCTGATCAGAAACATGTGGTCAGGTTAAAACGCATTTGCTTCTCTATTAATGGAGCTCAATGCGATACTACAGAAAGAAAAAGTGACCGGAGTCGAGCTAAACTGCGTTTAATTAAATGGAACGGACTGGAGTGAATACAGGCAAGGCGATGAAAGAGAACGAGCCAAACAGTATGTCCGTATGGATTGTGGTATACCATGGAAAATAACCCAGATTACAACAGAAATGCAGCTGGATTTAGGAAGTAAATAGTAAACAGTGGTAAATACAAGTCAAGGCTCAAGGAGTGAATGGAATCCGGCGGCGTGGCGGAGGCCGTCGGACTCTGCCTCCTGCCGCTGTGCTGGATTTTCCTGTGAAATGCTGGATCGCATGGTAATCTCAGTTTAATACACAAATCCCCAGCCCCAATCCAATCAAACCTAATACTCCCTCCGGGCCAGGCAGGGCAGGGTCCACCCGCTCCCCGTCCTTCCCCATCATTTCACTGAAGACCAGCGCCGCTCGGTGTTTCCGAGGGCTGGAATCTCCTCGCTGTAACCGCTGCAAGTGTAAGGGAGGATTTAGCAGTTTGGCGCCGGAGCGTGCCATGAATGATTCACCCTGTGAAATAACCACTTCTGATTGAGAGATCTGGATGAGACGGGTGCGAACATTCGATACTACACGACTCAGATCAAAAGATAGAAGCAGAGACGGACGACCGGGGTTTATTTTCATTCATTTATTTTTCATACGCATGATGTCTTAGAAAAGGAATAATGTAATCTTGGAACACACACAAAGAGACAAAAGACGTGGCTGGGCGTATTTGTGCGTCGATGTGTGTTTGTGTGCGTGTAATGCCCAGCCGGCAGTGTTTAATGCCGTCCCAGAGGGGCTTAATCCAGATTATCAGGAGTATAAAGTCACTGAGTCTCCCTCCCGGCTCAGCCCAGCCTTACGTTTTGTACACACACACACGCGCGCGCGCGCACGCACACACACAGTTTCCCTTTTTTCAATCTGTCTCTTCCTCGTGCACGTGCACGCACACAAACAAGAGTGTGTCTCTCTTTTGGAGGGTCCTCTAGGGGGTGCTGTGTATCCAGACACAAAGCGCGGGTTCGGCTTCTGTCTTCAAAGCAGACCGTCCTCTCATGGCTGCAGCTCACCCCGCTGTGTAAAAACCTCAGATCAGCCGCACTCAGCTTGACCTATTTCAACACATTCACTGTGTTATTGTTGCCTCATTTGACATTTTTGTGACGCTTTAACCTGGGAGATCCTCCGTTGTCTCACACAACACGAACAATTGGTCCCCTGACTGGACGATCAGGACATACATGTGCAGCGTAAAGTGGTGTAAAAGCACACACCACCGCCACCTTTGTGACAGCTGCTCCTTCGTTTTCCACGCGACGGTACGATCCGCATATCGGCCAGTTGGCCCGGATTAATTCGGGTGTGTTTAATCTGATGGCGGAGATTGATGCTTGCGGCGGGGGGCCGGCCGGTCTGCATGTGCATCCTCATATTCGTTCGCTCTCCCACTCGTCCCGGTGACAGGCAGTCTGATTGGATCACAGCCAGTCATTTTCCACTCAAATAGAGAACAAATGAAATGTCTCTGCAACACGCGGCGCTGCTGCATCCGCTCAGAGGCCCTTTCCCCTATACATCATGCATCTATGCAATCTTTTACATTTGGACCTCCAATCTTTCGTCTGCTCTTCGGCTCTCATGTTGTGTTTCCTGGCGGATCGCTCTGCCTGTTTTCTCTCTCCCTGCTTGGCATTCTCCCCGCATGCATGTTTCCCGGTGCTCTGTAAATTAGGCTGAAAATGGAAGATTAACCTCTGGAGATGAGAAGCTTTCTTAATGTGCTCTGTTCCTCTCACTCCTCTCCTCTTTTCACAAAACCACTGCATTACAATATTACTTAATGGGAGCTTCTAATTGGAATCAGCTGGATAGCAGAGAAAACTGGGTGGCCGGCCTTTTTATGAGGCTGCGAGACTCAAACATGGAGGATTACGCTCATTAAGAGAATGCGGTGCAGACGCTGTTTTTTTTGTGCGTGTGTGCGCACACGCACGCGCGCACGTATGTGTGTAAATGTTGGAGGAAATGTGTCATGTTTACAGGGTAGGAGTTTTTCACTGGCTGTCCTTGATGTCTTTCTGAAAATCGGTGAGTCAATTTTATTTTCCTCTTAACATCTAATAATTAAAAACATTTCAAAGACTTGTAATTTCGGTGAGCACCACAGTTGTTCCGCTTTGACACACTTGGATTGGATTGTTATATTTGTGTTTTGGTCGCTCTACAGTTCCTTTGTTGCATTTTTTTTTTTGGGGACATCTAAAAACATGCTTCCACCCACCTCATTGAAACAAGCTGTGCCAACTAACTTCCTGTATGGTTTCCTGGCTCCACCACGGTGCCCACTGGCATCAAAATTGAGTAAATACACTGTGCCTGCGCTCGCTGCTTCTTTTAAACAATCACAAAGGATGCGTTTTTAGCAGCTGTGGGCGGTTTCTTCTGGTTCCTTCCAGAGCGAGTGCTGCATGGCGCCGCTACAGAAGGTGTTATAATGTTTAGATCAGAGCGTAAAACCTCCTTCTGTTATCCTGTCTGTTTATTTCCCTGTATTGTACAGCTCGGTCACCTAAAAGGCCGGACAGTGATTCATAAAGGGTGTACGCCGTGTTGCCGATCTGGACTTCGCGACTTCACACAGCCGAATTACAATAATTGCACAACTGAGCAGGACAACGCTGAATATGGACATAATAATGAGTAACAGTTTGCCGAGTGTCAGCTGAGTTATCGCTCCGCTCCTGCACTCTGTGGCCCAGCCTTGGTGACTTTTGAGAAATTCACAGTTGTTTTTTTTTTTTCCAACAGAAAAACAAAGTGGTTGCACAATTGCTGACCGCAGTCTAACTGGAAAACACCGTGCGCCTTCTGAAATGAGCGGCGGCCTCGGACTTCAGACACACTGAGCTCATAAACGCTTTATGAGGAGACCCCCCCCCAAGTACGAGATAATTTGGTTAAACTACCCCACGTGTGTGGATCGCAGCCAGTAGCGGAGCTCACCGTGGCTCTGCGGCTCCGCAGACGGCAACATGCTTCAGCTGCTGTGGTGCTCAATGAACACTACGTCTACACGTTTCAGACAAAATTCATTCTCTCCAAGAATAAGTTATACTTGTGAATATCACTTTTTCATTTTTCCTGCAAAGCCACCATGAAATTAACATTTTTGGTTGATTTTGAGAAGTGTGTACAAGTATTGGACAGATTGCCATGAAATCTAATGCAGACAGATATTTGTAGGCCGAACAGGGACCTGTGTGAAGATTGAGATACAGTAGAGACCTGGTCGGCACAAATATAACATCAGGTATTCATTTCCTAAATCTTTTCAGGCTACAACTTTGAAAGGACAAAAGATAGAAAATAGATAAATTACATAAAAAGACCAGATATAGACACGTAATAAAGAAGCATATCAATTTCTACATATGCATTTAAATTAAACCATTACGTATTAAACTCGGCTTTTTTCCCTTTCAAAGTATTCTGTATTTTATGCGTTTTCGATCAGGTATTCATTTATTTCTCAAAAGCCAGAAAACACTTATTCATAGACACCCTGAACTGGAAATATAAACATGTTCTGCTCCCAGCAGACTACACTTCAATATCACCAACCTGAAGAAAACTTACCTTCTTGAACCTCTGAATCTGCAGCACAGCCTCTCCACTTCTGCATATTTCAATCGGATGCATTTATTTATCCTGACCAGCTGGAGGTGTTGACCGCTGGCTGCGCCGGCTTCTGGCGCTGCATTGTGTTCAAGTGGCTCTGAAAGAGGGATTCCAGCGTCTGAGCTTTTTATTCAATATGTGAAGCAACACTGCCATCTGCCACGGTCTTTCCAGAGGTTGCTGTGTGGAGAATATGGTGGACAGACCTGAGTACTCGTGTCTTGAGTGATCTGGAAGGCAAAAATTAAGATCTAAGCTTTAGATGGGACAAACAATTCTAGGAAACTGAACAAGATTTGACAGCACCCAAAATCACTGTTCACTTTTTTTTTTTTTTTTTTTTTTTTTTGAGGCAAACTTCAAATTTTAATCCTGGAAATATTCACGCACAAAAATCTTACTCACTAAATATCGACATATTAACGAGAGTGGCAGTGACAAATACAGAACTCTAATCAGGTTGTACTTTTTGGAAATTCTGACAGTTTTCATCAAGAAGCTTGGTCATTTCACTCAAAATAAAGTATGATGTCCAAACGTGTACTCTAAAACTTTAAAAATCATCAGTCGTCCTTTAGTGAGCAAAACAATTTAATCAATCTTTGAACCTTTAAATTTTCATTATGCGGTTGATAAATGTTTTAACAGGGAAAATTCCTGATTTATATCTGCCTTTGTTTATCATACAAATTTTCTTCATGTAACTTTTATGGACTTTGACTGAATAATGTGATCCATGTAGGATAGATATATTCTATTGATCAATTGTAGCAAATTGCATTTGAGCGTACCAAGTGACTGACTTTGCTCATCACCTTTTTCTGTATGTGAAAACCAATGGAATGTTGCAGAGATGTAATGTGTAGCTCTATTATATCTTCCTAAACTCCTGTTTAATGAAATGAGCACCTTGACTCATTCATCCTGAACTAACCCGATCCTTCTGACAACGTGAAAGATGCTAAAATACAATTAAAATGAGCAACTTTAAAACTACTAATGCCTTCTTAGGACTTATTTGCTTCTACGGCATGTTTGTTGTTCTTGTTCGTAGCTTCTCTGTGTTGCAGTTAGTCAATAAATTCATTTTAATCATTATAAACTGGGCTCTAGAGAGGAATCTACATCCATACATCAGATCCAGCTGGTTATCTTAATTCCACCTCATGTACTCTGCAGAGTTGTTGCAAATTTCGGATTTGTTTTTTACATCTGCAAAGACATCATGCTTCTCCGACGACGTAACAAATCCGGGTTGCAGTTAAACGCATAAAATAACAGGTCAGGTATTTCTGGCACAAACCTTTATCAACACACAAACACCCACCCACGCACAGGCGCACACACTTTGCTCTCAGGTTATTACGGGCTGTCATTGTTTAATTCTTGCTCATTAAACGCTCCAGACAATGACAAAGTGCCTCAGTTTCTGACAGCCTCTTTGTTAACCCTCTCCCTCTTATCTCTTTCCGCCTCCCATTCTCGCCCCTCTCTGCTCCGCTTTGTGTCTATTGTATGACACTCAAGGACGATTTGACGGCATCCCCAGCCACCACTTAAACATCCCTATTCATCTCAAAGCAAAACCTGAGAGACGAAGAGAGAGAGAGAGGGGGAGAGAGACCCCAACTCCAACTGTCGAAAGAACAATTTGCAGAAGCCTTGGAATGTCAGATACCTCTTGCCACTTACTGGTAATATAAAACTCGGCCTGATGGAGACAACGCTGATGGCACTGGCGGCAGAGACAGTGGTGATATAAGATGTCATAACCTTGTGTCCTTGCACCGAGTCTCTCCGAAGCATCAATCTCTTTGACCTTTATTCAGGACTCAAGCCCGTCATGCGCTCGGATTCTTTCCCTCTTATTTCTTTTCGCTCTCCCCAGGCCTGCCCTGACAGCGATTGTTAAAAAGAGGCGCCGCGAGTCTCGGTGTGGGCCGGATGAAGACGGAGCGGCGGGGAGAGGCCGCCCCTCGCCGCGTTCACGTAGGAACCCGGGCCACCTGAGAGCAACGGAGCACAGAATAGTGAAGATGAGAGAAAATGAAGAGACAAAGGCACTTCCCTGGTGTAATTATGCTTTCATTTCATGGCCAAGTATCCACATGATGTGCCCTGCATGCAGAGACGTTCATTAGCGTTATAGCACATCAGGAGTAAAGGTGGCATCTGCTCGCTGCGAGCAAGAAAAGTGTGTGTAAGGTGAAAGGAAAACCGCAAAAGTAACTTCGGCAAAACACATCGGGGTTATTTCTGTGTGTGCATTTCTTGCCTTTGCTTTTATTTTGAATGCAAAAGAAGACAAGAAAAAAAATCCCTTTGGAAATAGAATTATGCACACACACACACACACACACACACACTGTAAGACAACCATGTAACCTCCATAGGTAATGTCCTCATTGTGAGGGAACCAGTATGACAGTACATTATTGTTATGTGTCTAAAGGTCAAACTGTTATATGTCACACTATTGGAGTCCAACAGAAAGTGCACTACCTTCTTTAGTCTTCATCAGTATTGACTGGAAGTGGTACTTTCAGTGGTGCTGTATGGGCTCAGACAGCACTGCGATCTGCACTTTAGAGCTGCAAATGCATGTTTATATACCGTTGGGGGAAAGAAAACCCCCCCTGCACACGCAGAAAACCTGCAGATTCCACAAAGAATGGCGATTAAGCAGGTCACAGAGCTAAACGTCACCACTCCACAGCCGGAACATGCTAGTAATGAGTCAATAATGTTGCTTTGAGCTGCTATTTTTGCCACTTGTACGGCACCAAACGTTTCACTTCATCTGCTTGTTTCGGGGAGTAAATATCTCAATTTTGGATCACAAAAGTCTCTCCTGTGATGCTCGCAGAAAGGAAAACACAGCAGCGCACGGCAAACCTTCTCAAAGCATTACCACAAATACAAACAAGGCTCAGAGCAAATCCACACAACTCAGACTGCGCCGGAGCAAAAAAAAAACTCCCCCCTCCGCCCCCTCCGCTTCCTGATGCTTGGATCAATGTTGCAACAAATAACAGTAATATGTCTGACTGCGAGCGCTGTCATGCCCTACCTGACGCTCCGTCGAGGAGGAATGGGATGTTAATGTAGTTAAATATGCGCGCTCATTACTGCTGGCAGGGACTCACTTCATTAACAGCCCCCTGCTAATGTGCCACTCTTACTTTTTTTGTGCTTTTTTTTTTTTTTTTTTTAAATGCCAGCGAGTGTTTGCTCGGCGTGGAGCGACGGGGGCGACGGGAGAGAGGAGCCATTTGCGTATGAATGGATGCGTGCCGCCGTACAGGTGTTTGAACGCAGCCATGATGGGTGATAAAACAGACATCTGCCGCTGCAGCAGGGCTGAAGAACTATTAGCCACGTGTGCGAAAGTTTGCACAGAGCTGCTTCATTTCTTCTTCTTGAGGTGGTTTAGTGTCATGACACGTCCGAATTAGCCTTCACGAAAATGTTTCCGAGTCTTCACCATCACTTTTAGCTCCTCAGTCTCTCTATAAACCCCACCCTCACCTTAATTCAACTTCAGATCGAACCTTCATTCCTAAATGTAAAGATTTACGGCTCTCTGTGCCACGTGGGAGGTTGGTCACCACGATGTGGGAGACTGAAGTCATTTTACGTCCCCACAGCATGAGAAGTGGCAGCTCACACACACACACACACACACACACACACACACACACACACACACACACACACACACACACACACACACACACACACAGGCTCGCAAACACACATGCGCACAAACCTCTCTCACCAGAGTCTGGGATTCCAGCAATTAATGGGGCGGCAAATGAGATTGTTACTGATGTGTGGTAGCGAGTTGAGCGAAGGTGTGGAGGTGATGGAGGGAGACAGGAGGAAGACAGAGAGGAGCCGGGAGGTGTGGGAGCGCGGGGGGGTTGTGGGGGAGGTTGAGGCAAACACCGTGAAGATGTTGTGATGCAAATTAGAAACTTTTGCATGCCGCAAATGTAGGTTAAAGTCCTGGAAATAGACTTCTGCACGACTTTCTTTTTTCCTGCAGAGAAAGACGAGCTAAACGCTTCAGACGGGTAAAGACAGGTTAGTCTCGCACGTTGATAAATGTGTTTTTTAGAAAGGCGCACGCGTGCCAAAATGGCAAAAAACATATAGACTTTCAGATGCTGTGTGTGACTTTACACAACAACACATGTTAACGACACATCATGAATAATTTGGGCCTGGCCTGCTGACGGCTACTTCTGAACTGGGTCAAATTTCCCTGAGCGTCTGAGATTTTTTTTTTTTTTTCACATAGAGATTTCTCGCGTTTCGCTTTCGATTCGATTTTAAGGATGAAACAGAGAAATACAGTCACATTTTCAAACATTGCTTTAGTGCACGTGCAAATAGCAAAAATCATCTTCGGTTCAAATTGTGACTGAAATGATTCTTTTCTGTTGTGCAACAAATAGGAAAAAGAAAAGTTTCAAACACTCATCCTAAAAATTCTTCTTTATCCTCACACCTGCACATTTTATTGCAGTTCTGTCGTGGATGGGTTAACTTGTAACATCTTGTTCTCTAATCCTTGTTGTGGGATTTTCCTCTCTTCACTTTAGTTCCTTTTAGTGGAGTTCATTCACACAGGTCCACAAATATGAACAGATCACCAGTTTCACTAAAGCACTCGGAGTTTTCTGGTAGCTGACATCAATCAGAGACTCTGCTCTTAATCTGTCAAGGCTTCTATACAAGCAAGACGTGTCAGTCTATTCAGTTCAGCTTCAGTTCTTTGTTGAAAACACATGTAACTTCCATTTGTCATGATTACTGTCAGCTTTGGGGCGAGAGGGGAGGAGTCAAGATGCCTGATGCCGCCACTGTTTGTGGAAAAACTAATTTGATTGACGAAAATGGGGAAAAGAAACAAACTTTCAAAGGAACATTGCCCACAAAAACATTCAGAAGCTGTAAGACACATAAACACAGACGGACAGACAACCAGGGGGGGATCAGAACAGCCAGCAGCTGAGGACAATCACTCACTCAGGCACAGGTGAAACACATCAGGGTGGAAAACAACAATCAAACACAAAGAAGGGAAGTCAAGGAGCCTAACACGAGACAGACCATGATCCCTGACAGTTTGCACTATAAGGCTGAATCCCATTTCACCCCTTAGCCCTTCCCCTTGGCCCTTCCCCTTAGCCCTCCGCCTATGAAACGGAGTGCTAAGGGGTAGGGGAGAAAGTCAACCCCTCCGAATTGGGACACCCCTCCGACAATCGCGTACGTCATCAGTAGTCGCCGCTGCCGATGACGTAGGCAGATGCGACAATTATCTGCCGAAGAAGAATGTTTTTCTTACATTTTAAAACTTTATTAATTTACAAAATACTGACATTTATGAACGTCTTTCGTTGCGGACGCCGCCATCTTGCCGATCTTGGAAGGCTTTCTGAGAAATCTGTCATCCAGTGGCGCCGGTGGCGAGGGGCGCTTGTTTTGTTCGCCTGGACCGTGGGGTTAGTTCACTTCCGCATTGGCGGGGGCGCTCGTTTCCCACCCGCGCATTCCAGGCGGGCCGTGTTGAAGAAACCAGTTTATTTAAAATAATCGTCTATCTGTTGTGTTTGAAATGCGCCTGGAATGCGCGGGTGTGGAAACGATCACTCCAGTCAATGCGGAAGTGAATTAACCCCGCCCGCCAGGCATGACCTAGGCTGAAAGAACAAGCGCCCCTCGCCATCGGCCGATACCCCTCCGTTTGGAGTGTGCCTCTCGAGAATCTCCTTTTGGAGGGGTGACTGGCCCTCTTTCTTGGCCCTACCCCTCCGTCATAATGACAATTGGGACACTCCTACCCCTCCACGTGAACGCGCAAAACGAGGGGTAGGGCCAAGGGGAAGGGCTAAGGGGTGAAATGGGATTCAGCCTAAATATAACATTTTGACTGAAATGTCTTCAGGTGCTTTACTCTTTTGCCCTTAAGAGGTACTTTTTACAATTAGACAGAGAAGGAAATACCGATAGGCCCTAAAACACACTTTTCCTCACATTTTAAAGTATTTAAGACAACTGACACCATTTCTAAAGGCAACAAATGAGGAATCAAATGAACTGGTCGATGTAAACACCTGTGTTGAAGCATGATGGTTAAGATTACTCCCCAGATTTCAGAAAAGATCAGAGAAGTCTTGCTTATTTCATGAACTGATCATGTGTTTAACATCTATGTGTGTTCTGCCATGTAGATGTTCAAAGATTTTGGTGAAGGAAGAACTTGATATTACTCTAATAATAACACATTTTGTCTGTAAATTAAAGCTAAAAATGCAATTCAACCAGAATGAAAACAAACCCAATTGTTTGTTGTCGCTGGTTTGTTGTTGTTTCACTCAGAAACGCCGTCTGACCCGCATCCTTCGCCAACAATCTGACGAACCTTCATACCTGATTGCCTCCACTTTTCCATTTATCTCGTCTTCCTCATCGCTGATCCTCGGTGGCTGCAGCAGTGGCCCCCGGAAAATCCCACTCCGGAGGGGTGGGGGGGGGGGGGGGGGCATAAAGGATGCTTGATACTGTGCAGCAAAGCCTCCCTTGGGGGCCTTTTTTTTCTTTTTTTTTTTTTTCCTCGGCAGGTGGATAGTACATCAGGAGGACGAGTCATCCATTTATATCACTTAATCCAGAAGACACACTATTAGAACACAAGACGTATGTGCGCACACACACACACACACACACACATACACTGTCTCTCTCTCTCCCTCTCTCATACTCAAGCATGCAGACACACACACACACACACCTCCCACACGCCTCCCTGCATTTATGCCTACAAGCATTAGCTGACATAAACACAAATCTGTGATGTGATGAAGTCTTGTTAATGCCCGGGTGTCCGTGTGTAAATTCATGCGTCTGTTAAAGCACTTTGAACATGTAATTTTCTCGTCATTAGTTCAGGTGGAGCTTTGCCTAATATGCTGCGGAAACATCCATTAATTCTTCTGTAATGTATTTTCTAATTTGACACGTCAACATTGAAATGAGACTTTCATTTCCTGTTAATTTATATTTATATAGCTGTCAAAATATAATGTTTTTTTTAGGAATCTACAAAGATGGATCAGTGTGTATAATAACATGCATGATGGGTCGTTTCCATTAACTGTGTATGAAGCGTTGGGCCGTCGTGTCGTGTTAGTTGTATCACTGCCCAAGAAGCCATTGTCGAGAGCACATTTGGCAGCGCTCGGTGGTTTTCTGTCCTCGTGTTGCTCAGTAATCTGAGGCACAGCGCACAACAAATGTCTTCAATCTGCTGTCTAATCACAGCTCAGACCCGAAGAACAATAGCATGCTGACGTCAAAGAGCAGATTATGGTGAATCTGCTCTCGCAGGGCTCTGCCGATCTGTTCTCCCACTGTCGACTCACCCAAAAAAAAAAAAGAAAAGAAAAGGAAAAGCACAGAACAGAAGATCACTCAGGTATCAATTATCTGGCAGATCTATTTAATACCTTCAATGCAAAGTTGAGGTTCTGAAAATGAGCCCCACTAACTTTGAGGAAACTAATGCTTCATTTTTTACAAATAGCAATTATAATAAGCTGAAATTTCAGCTGTGATTTAGGATGAAAAACAGCTTTAAAACTGTATCTGAGAATGATTTTTTTTTTCCCCCCACTGCTTTTGTCATTATTCCCAGAAAGATGGCAGTGTTCGTTTGACGTTCCATTTACAATGGGCTCCTGCTGTGGGTGAAAATACAGTTCATTTACATGGACTTATCAAACTCCAGCACGCACAAAATGAATGAGCTCCATCCATGCATAATACATTTAATATTTAAAATGACTAGAGCCGTATTTTATCTATATGACCACGCCTTTGGCATACGGCAACCTTTCCAATCTCAGCGCCGCAGAATACGGCTGTCAATCAAACGGTATTATTGCGGGGCTTCCTGCAAAAGAAAAAAAAAAAAGGAAAACATCAAACCGGGTGCGGGGATCAATTGGACGCGTTGTAATGATATAATCAATATGCACCATGTTCGGTGTTTTGGATATGGCATTTAATCACACTAATGACCGCGTTTTAAAGTGGTAAGTGAAGCATGATGGCACAATTCAAATGCTACACTTGTCCTCTAATTCTGGTTTGGCTTCAGCTGTACAAATTGACTGTATGCGGCGAGCGAGGCAGCGCCGTGACCTTTTCCAAACACTTCCACAGTACAGCGGCGCTCCGGCTTGATATCTACTGTGTACAATTGAAAAAGATACCGGTTGAATAGGCAGCCCATTCCTCTCACTCCACCGCAAATAAATCTATATGTCCTCCTTTCTGCTCCTCTCATACCTTTCTGAATCCACTTGTAGGAGACCCTGACCAATAAACCCTCATATTCATAAGTCTTGAGGGGAAAGGCAGGCTAAGTTTGGGGAAATTGCTGCATGGAAAAAGGCAATATATGGCTTAAAGATAAGAGAGTGGAAGGACGAGCTGAGGATATTGCCTGCTTAAGGCTCCGATTTAGACTCAGGATACAGAGACCTGAAAGTCCCGAGCTAACTGTTGCCTACAGTGATTGATATACCGTATTTTCCATGATTTTATTGTAATTAGAGAAAAAGAAATTAACACATTTAATCAATTTTAACAATCTAAGACCACTTGCTTTTCAGTGAACCTGAGAACATTCCTTCATGCTAGCATGCTAAAAGATGTGACGCATGAAATAAAGGAGAATGCGTTACTTGGTTCGGTGAATGGAAAAGTTTTCGATTGTAAAAATCTGATGGACGGAAACATGAAGGACACATGATCTCATGATCTCAAGAAATTCAAGTGTGTGAGCGCAAGCCAATGCTGAAAAATGTAGCTGGGACAACAAACGGCCAGTTAATTTTTAAGCTTTATTTGAAAAAAACACACAAATGTTAACATGAAACCACAAAAAAAAGAAAGAAAAAAAAAGAAAGAAAATCAACTAACCTGATTTTGTTGTCAAAATATTCATTGATTCAGGCAATTGAAAAAAGTCTTGCATCTGTTGTCTGAGATGTGATTAAAATAAGTAATTATTTATAGTGCCTATATTTTATAGGAATTTCTTGACTGGGTATAATCATTACTATTTATGTCTGGTTAATCAAAGCTATGATGAAAGGGTGCTGACGGACTAAAAACCCCCGACCCCCTCAAAAAATATTCACTTTAGTTACTCTTAGTAGACAGATCAGCGTTTAACTCTTTATCGAATAACTGATCATATTCAGTAAATCTCACATTTCTTACTGTTTCCTCCACACTCACGCTGATGAGTTAACGACAGTGAACACAGGAGAAAATAGA
Source organism: Salarias fasciatus (assembly GCF_902148845.1). Lineage (NCBI taxonomy): Eukaryota > Metazoa > Chordata > Actinopteri > Blenniiformes > Blenniidae > Salarias > Salarias fasciatus. The sequence goes on from NC_043763.1 coordinate 13,752,218, forward strand.
TTTCTGGAAAAATAAAACTTAAATGAAATATTCGTAACAACATCTGAAATGGAGATCCTAAATGTTCTAATGAATGACTCATGAAGGGCTAAGGTGGCGTTTCTTTATCTGTCGAGTTGTGTTTGTGTCTTGTCTTCATCCGCCTGCCTGCCGTCCCCCCAGAGAGCGGCTCCTGTCCTCTTCGGTCCACAAATATGCAGCAGAATTCAAGCTGACGTCCCACAAACCACCAGTGACAAGCAAATGAACAGAAATGAGGGACAAAGCGGTTCTGTACTCCGAGCCGAGCCTCGGCGCCATCGGATCTGATGACAGGCTTGGTTGGGTGTTGTGTTGGGTTCTTCGGCACTCCCATGGATTCTCACTATTTTTTTTTTTCTCCCTCTGCTGTATTTTGGCTAATAAATGACATGACATTCAATCAGCAATCCTACATTTACCTGATATGGACATTTGCGAGTGCACGTGCTCGCTGTGTGCTGGAAGCTGACTGATGGATGGACGATGACAGGGCTGTCACGCAAGAGCTGTCATGCTTTTTTATTATTTTATTTGTCTTCCTGGAAAATGATGCAGGCCTCAAACCGCTCCCCGCTGCTCAAATGCACACTTGAAGGCACACAGATCCATACTTGCACATGTAGGCTGCTCCTGTACAGCCGGCCAGACACACGTAGAGGACACATGCACAGCTTTGTGGTGTTGGTGTCACACTGTGTGGTGGTCTGTGTTTCCCCCGCTGGCTGGCAGGACCCGTCCAGGAGATCTGGCCCTGGGCAGGGAGGGAACTGATAAGAGTGGAAGGGAGAGCGGTCGAATCACTGACTTTTAGGGCAACGCCTGAAAAATCAGACTGAGAAATGTTCAAGGGATGTGTGTGTGTGTGTGTGTGTGTGTGTGTGTGTGTGTGTGTGTGTGTGTGTGTGTGTGTGTGTGTGTGTGTTTTAAATATGTATAAAAAAACTGATACAATTATAAGTATGTAAGAGAATATTAAAATGCTTTGAAGTGCATGTCAGAGTTGAGCTAAAAAGCATACCGATGGGTGAAAAACACTGTCTTTAATGACACACGAAAGGAACCGCCATTGCCCTGTTTCCATGAATGTGTGGAGAAAACAGTCATCAGTGACTATACTGGATGATAAACACAAATCGAGGACCTAAAAGCTTAAGAGTTACTTTAAATGTCAGTCGTTGCAGCACGTATTTTATGAGGAATACTGTAGTTTTGCTGCCTGAAATTCTTTTTTCCTTAATTCTGAATAACTTAAGTCTTGAGTCAGGATGTATCTGTTAGTTTAACTGTCAATGGCCATGATGTTATATATGTTTATACATTTCTCTTCTTGCGTGTGTGTGTGTGTGTGTGTGTGTTACTCTCGATTCCTGACGGATGTCAAGTGGCAGATCTTTGCCTATAATTAGTGCCGCTCATTTGACACGACTTGATCCGTGTGGAAGAAACATAAACAGGAGCGTTTCTGGCGTTAGGTTTTAACTGGCAGGTAAACGAGGCAGCCAATCAGAGCTCAGCTCACCACAGCCGCATGGCTGAGAAGCAATCTGGGGGTGGGGTGGGGGTTAAAGTGCCCTGCTCAGAGAACTGTTAGCTTTGCCCTGTGTATCTCTGAAAACACATCAGCATCCCAGACACCTCATTTCAGTGATCTCTCGCTCTCTCTCTTTCTCTCTCTCCTCGTCTCCCTTTACTTCCTTGCCTCCCTCTGCCCATCACCACATTTCCATCTACTCCCACTCGCCTTCAAACAAACAGCCACACACACATACACACACACACACACACACACTGATACTCATTACGGCCGTCCTCATTGTCCAGGAAGTGGAAGCGATGGCTTTTTCCTCGTTATTTCCATCACCTCTCTGCTTTCCCAGCTCCTGGCCTGCTTTAAGATAATACCCATTTATCCCACCGAGTGTTTACACAAGCCATTCAGGTTAAGTGACTCGCTGAGAAGAATGACGGACAGCAGCTCTCCTTTGTTCGAGGGAAATTGGATTCATCAACCACTGCTTAATGGTTGCATTCGAGCTGTTGACTGCACTCCATCTGACACATTAGCAGGTGTCTGTAGTGCAGTTATCTGTGTGTTTGCTCACATGTATGCCATAATAAATGTCTCATGCCTCATGATCCCAATAAAGACAGTACAATATGTTGTTGGTTTTTTTTGCTATCAGCATGCAACAGCCATGAAGCCCTGCAGCTCTTGCATGCATGCACCTTAAGAAAAAACCCTTGATTTCTCCCTACTGTAAAACTACAGCTATAAACAGCCCCGTATCTGCTATGCTAATATGCAGGCGTCTTGCATGTTTTCACCAATTTGCATAAAATGTATTTTTATGTGTTTTACTGAAGACTGTTGAACCAGCAGCATAACCCAAGGTCATTATAGGAAGTTATTTCAACTTAGCTCGAGGAAGACGGCTTCCTTATGTTTATTTCTTCGTCTTTCTGAAGCTTCCTTCATGTGAGAGAAATCCATCTTGCTCGGCTCGTGTGCTGTTGTGTACGAAATGCTCCATTATTATCATGTTAGAAAGACCTGCGGTCCAGACATGTTAAGTGCCAGGAGACAGAAAAAAAAAAGAAAAAATGATGCAGTACGAATTCATCAAAGCAGTGCGGGATGCCTCTTGGTGCACTCTGAAGCCCTCCTTTAGGTCCAACCAGCCACCCACTCATTCCAGTTAATCATCGCAGTAAATACCAGACATTAGTCGAATAGAAAACATTTTCTAAATCATGAAGCAGCAATTCCTAGCAGGACCAAATGTCTGTTTTCTCTTGGGTAACGTTAATGGAATCAGCAACACTAAACCTAAATTGGTTAAAATGGAGGCGACAGCTGAGGGTCGACTGCACTCGCTTTAATGAAAACATGAAATTATTGCCTCACAAAGTCAAAATATGTCTGCTTAATGAAAGATATTTCTCATAAATTTGTCTCGGCGCGGATTTTTAAAGTATTTTTCTTGGTATTCTGTACTACAAATTTAAACCATCAACTTGTGCATCATAAAACTATATTTTGAAAATTTTTGCCACTGCAACAGGTAAGAATAGAATCACTGGTACAAGCAAAAATAGGAGTTTAATAGAGATTACAATTCATTAATGTTAGATATTTTAACTTAAGGTGCTATTTATGGTTATATAGTGGTTATAAAATCTAAATACATGTTTTGACAGGAGAATCAAAGACTCTGATTGAACTGAATGTCTAAGCTAGTCATTTTCTCAGTGATGGACAAACAAATTGTCCAGAGCATTGGTTGAAAAGCTTAGGGAAGTTCGGGGCTTTCCTGCTCTCGGTCTGCCAAAATTAAATTTGCACACATCAAAGCAAAACCATGATAAGACACTTTGTAGAATGAAGAACAGATTTTAGAAACAGACCATTGTGTTCACTCTGACACCGGCAGCTTTTGTATATATGCGAGAATGGGTTTGTCCATGTGTGTTTAACTTTTCCGTAAAGCCCTCCTGAAGGTGGATACATATTCCACAAGAACAAAGAAACCGGTTTGTTTTCTCAAGGTGGCATGAGAGACCTAAATGCAGAACTCCTGGGAAGATGTCGGGAAAGAAAGAGTGACTGTAGGTGGTGTGTTAGTTAGTTTTCCCACAATAACCCTACCCACATCACATTTCTGATCATTCCCACAGCAGAACTGCGACAGATGAAAACTCTGTCCAGTCATTCTTTTGTGACAGAGAACAAATTTGTCATTTCTTGTCCAGTACTGAAAGAAACAACAATGTTTAGAAACAGTTGGTGTGGGCTCCAAGACAAGAGTGTTGGTATTTACCATTATATTTCAGATTTTGGAAACAATAACATCTGAATATCTTTTATTTCCTTATGATTCCTGCTGGTATTTTCACTATCAAAGTTCATGTCTGGTTTCTTTTCCCCCTCCCTGTGCTCATGTTGACCCTCTCTTCGCTCCACCATGATTCCCGCCCCTGTCCTGATTACCGCTGATTACTGTCAGCCTCAACTCGTTGCCTGTGTGTGTATTTATGCGTGGGTGTGTGTGTGTGTGTGTTGTCATAGTTGCCAGTCCTGCCTGCCGATTCCTGTTCTCATGTTCCTGGTTTTTTGATCTTACTTCCTGTGATCCACGCCTGCTTTTGAATGTTTACTTAATTTTCAAGTTGATCTTTTGTTCTGATCCCCGTCTGCACGCTGGGTCTTTCCTCCAAACACCATCTAATGTGCAGCGACCGCAGTTGGTAAGCGGCGAATTTAAGGGACATTTGTATTCCTGCGTGGGTGGTTGGTGAGTTTGAGCATTTGAGGGGAGCTAGGGACTTTCAGTTTTACCTCACCCGCTATCTGAGGCATTCGACTGATGTGTGGCTAATGTAGCGTTCACTGAGAGTCCGCGTGAGGAGCTGACAGTGCAAACGGCTGTAAACCGCTGCCTTTTACTCATTGTCTGAGAGATGAGCTCCAGTTTCCCACGCCGCTGACTTGAATGAAGCTGTTGCGTCTGAAAACGTAAACAAACAAATAGTTTATATCCACACACACTTTTTGACAATGTCCTCCACTCTTAGTGGAAAACACACATTGGGGATGAAATCACACAAACGCCTTCTTCAAAGCAGGAAAGGTTTCAGTTTTATTCGAAGCTGAATTTTAAACTGACATCATAAGAAAAGTTTTATTTTTCCATTTTGAAGTGATGTATTTCTTCTTTTTCAGCTTAAACAAGATCATTATTGATCAATATATTTGTCTTCACAATTTAATATGGCCACTGAAAGCGCTGAATTCACACATATTCTATCATGTTTACTGAAATACTCATCTGCTGATCTTTGTGCATTGGCCTGAAATTAAAGAATAAAAATAAAGAGGAATAAAAAAGGGCTTAAATAAGGGGATAATAATAATAATAATAATGATAATAAAAATTATGGCTACATCTGAAATCATTTTCCAATTTCTTTTCCCTTTCTCCTGCCCTCCCTCCTTATAGCTGTTAGATGGTGAACCATTTCATTCCAGTTTGTATCACTCGTAGAAAGGCTCTCTCATCGTAATTAATTTCTGTGGGACAACAAACCGTCAGAAGTGTGCGCCTTGTCGCTGATTTATGAAGCATTTAAAGGTTGCGGGAGGGGGGAAGAAAAAAAAAGACAAAAGGTTCCCGACTAAATAAAGCAGGCTGCAGCCAGGCTCTCAGAGCCCCGTGTCAGACGGAGGGAGAGAGAAAGTGGGAGAGGATTCATGATTAACTTTCATTTCCTATGCCTTATTATTCCTTCCCCAAATGAAATTTCAGAGGAAGAGATAAATCTTCCCGCAGTGCCCGGTTTTGTGCACCTAATGTCCAGGAATAGCTACCGCTCACCCCTGCTCAGCTTATCGCCTTAAATTCACAGCAAACTAGCTGTCGAGTGTGCCCCGGCAATATGAAAACGTGTGTGTGTGTGTGTGTGTGTGTGTGTGTGTGTGTAATAGGGTCGTCAGTCAGTCAACCTTGGCCTGGTATTTATGAACGTTACATTCACGTCTCTCTGTGTCTGTTGGTCTGAATGCGGCGCACGTGAGAGTGTGCAGTCCGGTCTCCAATAATAGTTTATGTACCCGGATCAATAGAATTGAAAGCGCGAATCACACAACCTTTTAATCACATTCCTCTGAGCCGATGTCTAGATGGACACATGGATAAGTAGATATTGATGTCACGGCTCCACCATCCATCCTGCTCATGATTCTATTGTAGTGGGGAAAGCCGAGCGTCCATCGACTCCCGGAGCTCCGGCGGCGCCGCCGGGTTTCAGCCGCCCCCGCTTTTATTCCGGCCCCAGAGATGAACTTCTAATACACCGAGAACTGGCCAATGGCGTCAAGTCATTAGATCTACTCGATGAGGTTTTAGCATTCCTCTTTTTTAATCCAATAAAAGTTGCTTAACTATCCGAGACGTACTGTTCGTCCTTGACTCCTAAAACACAAAACAGGCGGGTTTTGACTCTTTAGGACAATTTCTGCTCTGGGTATGCTTGAAAAATCCCCCTCTTTCTCTCTCTCCCCTTTTATTTCCAGCTCCTTCTCTGTTGTTTGGGCTTTTCCTTTGTGCATGCTCATTATTTCCTTCTTCTCTTGCTGCACTCAAACTCCCCCTCCACCAGACTCACAGACTTTAACCCTGGAATAACATCACCCTCATATCTGTGGATTTTCTATGCCTCGGTCTCTACAACCAACAAGTTTGTGGTCTTTTTCATTTTAAGGAACGGTACTTTTGTCATCCTGAATTCTAACAATTCCATATTCACCTCCTCCCCTCTCCTCATTGGTCTAATGAGAAGGTTCATGAGTTTTGGAGCATCATTAAATATGGTTGACTTTGCCAATAGACTGCTGCATAAATTACAGATATATGGAGAGTAACCGTGCTGATTATGCTAAACAAAATCCAACATAACAGATCACTTATCTGTTTAGGACTTGCCATCATAGTTATTTAAAAAAGTTTATATTTTTGATTTTTCATGTTTACTCATTTTATGCTTGAGATCTTTTGCCCTTCGTTAATTGTTGTAATTAATTATAACTGTTATTTTGAAGATTTCTCAGACTGAAGATGGGAAAATGTCACAAAATCTAGAGCAATTGCCAATAAAATCTGTGGTCTTGTAGAATACGGTGAGCTGGTTTGCGAACAGCCGATGTTATGGTCACATGACCTCAGATAGCCTGCAATAATGTACTGGAGAATCACAAATATCTGTGACCGTTCACTTAACAGCAACCACTGGAAATGCAGTTTTTGGAATGATGCAACACAGCACCTCCCTTGGGAATAAATTTGGATCCTGAATCGGGAACCGTTTTCCCAAACTTATAAAACTCCGATGAAGCTCTGGGTGGTCTGTTCCCCGTTCGTCTAGTCTGTTATAATCATCTGTCAAATGAGTCCAGTTCTTGTTTTTTACTCTTGCCCACGTCATTTGAGACTATTGTCTGGGTTTTTTTCTTTTTTTTCCTTTCCTGTGCCATTGATCCTGATTGTCTCGACTACAATCTGCTAATAAACTTCACAATGCTCATTCAGTGGGAGTCCTGCTGCTGGGACCTCCAAGGTTTTACATCGTTATTCATATTGTTAGAGACTGGGGGAAAAAAAAGGAAGGAAAGATGGCCTGAACTTTGTTAAGGAGGGCCAGCAGACACACCCTCAACCACTGTGTCCTCTGTATTTCTTCTCCTGCCATCAGGAACGCTCTGTTTATTGAATAAACAGCAGATTTTGCCTCTTTGCTTTCAACAATCTTAAAAAATGAACACATACCCAAACCGCCGTGAAACACTCTACTAATCTTAACAATAATTTTATTAGTGCAATATTTACCACAATCAATGTTTAATGATTTGTTTATTTTAAAAGGGTAACAGAATGTAATCAAGTGATTTTTATCATACGCCACAGTGCAGCTTAGTGAAACACTTTTAAGTGTTTATCTTGATATTAATATATTATACCCACACACACTTCACGGCAAGTAATTAATACTGAAAATCAGTCGGGTGTTGATTTTCTCTCCATACGTAGTCTCACCAGGAACTCTCCTTTTATTAACCCTCTATTGTAAACATTGTAAAAGTACATAATCAGTCCACGGCGAGAGGATTGAACGGGACCGGCATCCGGAGCCTTGGGAAATTTTGTGATCCAGTTTACGGTTTGGATGTGCTCGGGGTCCGCTTGCCCAGTGCCTGCTTCATCAGGACAGTTATATTTCCCATCTTTCATTGATATTCATGATGCCTGAGACCGAGCCATTTGTTCACTTTCTCTGCCAACTGCGGTCCACCCACTAGTTATGAAAATTTATGGCCATGTTTGGAGACCATGGAGACTCATTACATTATCAAGGAGAAACAGAGGAGCAAGTATATGTCCTCTCTGAGTACCTTTAAATTATCTATCTGGCTGTATCCGCCGGCTTGGCCGACAGTGAGCAGTGTGTGTGTGTGTGTGTGTTGCTCATTGGTACAATACCCCAGCAACAGGAGGAGCTCGCACCAACACACACTTCAATCAGAAGAAATACTTCCTGTTGAGCGTCACTTTCACCATCATGTATGGAAAGGATCTGCTCCCCATCGCCGCTGCAGGTGGCAATTATTCCTCACATACGCAAGAAAAGTGATTGACAGACGAAGACACGTTAAATAATACAGTAGCTGCCCTTTAATTACAGTTAATTTCAATCAGGATGGAGAAATATCTGAAAGGGGGGCGGGATGATGGACGGCTCGTGCTTGTTGATTATCCCTTGTCTTTGCAACACTTCTTTTTTTTAATCTATCTATTCTTAATTTGGCATACATTACACAAAATGAGTCACCTCAAGATGTCTTAGATGGAAGTAATCAGATCAGTCATATGTGTGATTTTAACTGAAGCTGAAAGTTTTCAGAGTGTGTGGATTGGCGGTTCAGGCTCTCGGTCCGCCGGGTCTGGACCCTGGCATGCCGCAGCACATCAGTGAAAGGCTGTTTGTTTCTTTTCCTGAGTGCATACATAATCTGTGTGTGGGTGTTTGTGTTTTGCATATGGGCCCCAGTCAGACCGTGGGCAGCAGAAACCGGGTCCCTGTGGCTTTTGGTGTATGTGTGTGTGTGTGTGTGTATGTGTGTGTGTCCCTCCACCACGATGCTAATTCTGCCTGTGGTAATGCTTTTGCAAATTCTCCCTTATGCGCAGACATTTTTTACAGCTTCTGCTTTGTTTGAGTCTTTGTCTCGGCGGCCAAACTCGATCACACAGGTATAAACGCACACAAAAAAGCGTATGCGTTGACACATAAGCAAGCAAACACAAACCCAAAAAACGCCGATGTGTGCGCGATGCGGGCAGACGCCTCCGTGAGCGCGCTGGCAGCATCTGTGCTGGTGTGTAATTGCCATCAGACCTGGATAAAACAAATCCATAGATTCTGGGCCGGCTGAACTTGTTGATGGCGCGCGCTGGCATCGGCAGGCTCATCTGAGCGCCGACTTGAAACACTGCCGAAACTGGGGAGAAACGATGAGCGGTGCAGAGCAGAGAAAAGGGCCTTTCAGGGATGTATCACGTTCTCAGGCCATTAGCCTGCCAGGTTTTTTTTTTTTTTTTTTTTTTTTTTTTTTGTCTGCAGCCTCTTGGTTTCTGTTGGTGGCACGGTCAATAGTTAATTAAAGTCTGACACAGGAGAGGAGCCTTCATACTCCTGGAGAGTGGAACGGCTCTTTTCTGATTTACTTCACTGAACTAAACTCTTCTTTTTCTCTTCCGTCCACTTTTCTGTTCTGCTGTGTTCAAACTTTAGGACATGATTTATTTATTTATTTTTTACAGTTTATTACAACTACTTTCAGACATGATCCAAAGAGGGAATGAGTCAGTAATTAAACCTCATATTGGAGGACCTGTGTTTTGGAGTCAGTTGCAAATGTTCAGTGATGGTGCACAAAGTGGGGTGGAGAGTGTGGTCGGGGTGGTGTCTGTGTGCCACACCGAGGCTCCGCTTTATGCAAACTAAAGAAGAACGAATAAAACAGTTACGTTAATGTCATAACTGAAATAGCTAATAGAAATGTTGATCAGTTTTCAGAACAACTTGCTCATCTATGAGCTGCTCCAGTAATTGTTGTTCGTACTTTGACTTGACATTGAGGCCTGTAATTAATTTGTATAAAGTTGTAGAATTACTTCACTAGTTTGGAGAAAAGTTTGCTTGCAAATTAACCCTTGTGCTACTGTTAATTGCCTCGCTCATCTATACTTTTCTTATAAATAGGCTTGCGTTTCACCCATAGGTTTACTTGAAGTTGCATCAGTTGTTTCGAGGAAGATGCTCTATAATCTTAATATTACCAGCTATGAAAAAAAAGATGATCTACGAATGAAGTAAACAGTTGAGAAAATCCAGAAAAGATGCAGACTTTCGAAAGAGACACACATATTTATCGGAGTCTGCCACTGAAGAAAAAACAGATTGATGCTGATGTTATGTAAAGTTAGACATCTTTCATGTTGCTGTTGAAGGATTGAGTGAGTCCAGAATTAATGAGGAGCTCCTTTTTGGTGGTTTGATGAAGTCTAAACAAAGCTGCCGTTCATTGGAAACTACAATAGCTGACCAACTTTATGTCTCCTATGAACTTGTAAATGTCTTATTTCAGATTGATAATCAGCTTCAACTTCTCAAGCCAAAAGTAGCTCTAATACAACAACATATTAATTCATTACATGTCATTTTTTACAGCTTTGAACAAAGATTTCAAAGTATTCATCTGCAGTATTTTGATTTTCACAAATACAACTGAACGTTATTAATGATTCTCATGCTTTCTCTGCCATGATGTATAAACAGTGTTTGCTAAAAAATGGCCAGTAAAATGTTCTCTCCCCCATAGCGGTAAATGCAGTGTTTGATTTGTTCTTACCTCCGTTTTTTTTTCTTCGCTGTGCTGAAGTTTACTGTATTTATCAGCAGAACACAAGCGGGCCTCATGGGAAATAACAGCAATTAGACTTCTGGCCGTCAGATCCTTTGATATTTACTTTTGATGCTCTGCCCTCTATATGTACCTTGTTTGATCAGCGTGCAGCCTGCAGGCTGCCGCGTTTTCGCTGGAAATTAAGCCGTTGCCTGGCTTTTTTAGAATCGACGGGAAAACACTAATGGCATTTTGGTGCCAGTTTAGCCTCCATCAGCCGCGCTCCTGATGAATATCTTATCGGTCGCTGACCACAGAGCGGTACAGGGTCTCCTTTTGTTTGAGCGCCCCCCCCTCCCCACGGGGAGCAAACATCTTTCAACTAATGATCTACTTTACATTTGTTTTAATTAGGTGTGTTTAAATAGCTCGGAGCAATAATTAACTAGCCAGCGCATCAAAGTGGGAGTATGTGAGTGAGTAAGGCTTTTTTGTTGTTGTTGTTGTTGTTTTGGCGTGTTGTTGTTCCTTCTGCAGTTAGTTCCACGAGGCAGGGCGCACTGCCGGAGCTGCATCAGAGAGGAGTCGCTCCGTCTTCCCCTCATCTCAACACCGAACGTCCCCCGGGGGGGAGGCGAGGGGGCCGCCTCCGGTAGCCGCCCGCCAACGCCGCCTGCGCGACAGCAACCCGCCGCCGAACAGGTGCGGCGTGAAAGAATGGGGCTGCCAGTCGAGAGTCGAACACAAACACGGCTGAGGCGAGCAATGAGGAACAGAAGGAAAGGTGGAGAGGATGCAGACAGAGAGGGAGAGCAGGCGAGGCGAGGCGAGGCGAGGAGGCTGAGGGTGGGCGGATGCTTCCAGGGCACAGCTCAAGATGGTGTTTGAAGTGCTCTGGGGGTCTCTTCCCTTTATTGTCTCTCTTAATGAGCTTTTTATGTTCTTGTGTATTTTATACACCATGCGATGGCCGCTCAACGCCTCCTTCACGGCCCCCCTGATGGATCTGTTCTTTTTTATCCGGCTATTCACCAAGGCATGTAAATTTAATTATAAGCATCTGGTTAGCGAACAGGCCTAATTAGCAGAGAGGGGCTCGAACATCAGGTCAGGCGCTGTCCTCTCTGCACCACCCGATGTCGTCACCACCCCCGGCAGAGATTACGCTGCTTTTCTGCTCCGATTGTTTTTTTTAGCTTGTTACTCTTCTGATACGTAATAGTTGGAAAAATTGCAATTTGTGTAAAGAAAAAAAAAAAAAAAAAAAAGGTTCCAACAATAGAAGCGCATCAAATGAATCTCGGAGCACCAGGACCAAGCTGTCAGGACAATAACATGAATAACAGGCAGGATTCAAAGGCACAGCTGGGCTCGTGGAGAAACATGCAGAGTGTAATTAGAGGAGAAGGGTGAACTCCCGTCGAGGCGTGCGCATAACCTGTTAAAGGAGGTTGTGTAGAGAAGAGTGGCTTCAAAAGGCGCCGAAGAAACACAAAAAGTTGGCTTTCAAAGATTCGGTGTGATTTCAAACACTGTACTGTGAGAGCCGGGAGCTGCTCCCTGGGCATGTTTTCCACCAAAATATCGCCTGTAATGATGCAGCCTGCGGGATGTGGAGGTATCCCCACAGACTGCAGAATTAAGGCCTTTTCTCTGCACTCAACACTGCTGCTGCACAACCAAAGAATCTCTTGTGGTAATTTGGCCCGTGGATAGTTGGCCTGCAACATTTCCTGCTCTTTTTTTTTTTTTTTTTTTTTAAAGATTGCAGCCAAGGTTATTTGTCTTTTCTAAATTGGCAGAAACTGTTTGGGTGTGAAAGGGGAAGACTGATTGATTCATTTGTTGTGTGGTATTTACAGGCTCTCAGGAAAGAACAAATGTGTTCTCGGGTCCATGAAATGACCTGACGGCTGATGTTTAAACGCTTTGGGCCTCGCTGTCTCTTCGTCACGTGACGGACAGCTTCTGTCTGCTTCATTGCAACAATCATTGCAGCTTTCAGCATTAGATGATAAAGTCTTGAGTAAATGGGTCACCTGCCCTTCACATCACATGATCGGCGGGGGCGGGGGGGATGATCGGAGCTAATTACTTCAGCTGTCAGTGGCCATAATGCTATGGGTGGTTTGTGTAAATCAACCCTCTTCTTGTCCTTCTTGCCTTCAGGGCGGGCCTGTAAGTAAGAGCCTCATTCAAAGCAGACGGCATGCTGCTCAATATGTCAGCATGTAGGCTTTGCTAAATAGACGCACAGATGCATTAATGAGGAGCAGAAGAACCAGGATGTGGGTGAGAGGAGGATTTCATGGGAGGAAGAGGAGAAAGAGCTTTCTTACCTTGGAGAAGGACACGGGTCGTTTAATTGCGACGTGATGGAGGTCAGCGGGAACACGGTCTCCTGGCAGCCGGGGACCCTCGGTCCCTCGTCCGGCCCCTCTGGTCTCCGGGGGCCGCACGGCCGAATGTCTGATGTCTGTTAAAGAGATGAGGAGTGATGGTGGAAGAGGATGAAACACAAGACAACATGGAGGACCTCTAAGGCCTTGTTTCATTTAGTCTGGTGGTCACGAGGGGGAGGAGTGACTGACAGTAGAGGTGACTCGCCTGTCTGCTTGCTTGATTGCGGCGCCGCTGCCTTCCTCTTCCTCCCCGTCTTGCTCTCGTGCACTCTTTTTATTTTTTTGTCTCTTGCTCTTATCTTTCACTCTGTCTCATTTTAATATCTGTCAGCAGAAAGTATGCTTTAGTTTTGAAATAAACACAATAATGGAGAAAGTGTCTCTTGTCTTCTCTGACAGCGCCAGGTCAGAGTGCTCACTGTACGCTTTCATTTCTTCACAGGAAGGCTGCCAGTGGCTCGGGTCAGCTCTGTTTTGGCAGAGGTTAGCTCAACAGAGGAGAATATTTCTGATGCAGCCATGGGCCTGAATAAAGGATTTCAACTGTTAAAGTGAAACTACGTCAGGTTACGGTGTTTTATTTGTCAGGGTGTTTTCCAGCAGTGACGTGTTGCTGCTGCTGCTGCTGGTCTGTATTTTGATTAAAAATGAGCATTTCTGCACATTTGTTCTTCCTTATTCCATTCACGTAGATCTTTGAGGTGCCAGTACTTTACCTGAATATTCATTCTGACAATGGTTTTTAACTTTTATTCTTTCCATTTCATCCAAATCATCAGTGCAGTGTTAAAACTGTCGCTACTTGTTTTAATATCAGCTGATGATGCTTCAGAGTTACTGTGTGTGATCAGAGCTGCTGATGCTAATTTAGACTGTAGAGCTGACCGAGTCGGCTGTTTTTATCTTGGTGTTGTTTCCATGACTGCAGCTGTAAGCTGTATCAGTGCAGGCAGAGAAGTGAAAGGGTGTGTGTGTGTGTGTGTGTGTCCATGCCTCACACAGCGCTATCTTCATCTAACAGCGGCAACAGGTTATCCTCCTCAGAGGAGGAAAGACTTCTGTGTTTGAGTAATGTCGTTATGTTGTACTCAATTAAAAGTTAAATGACTGTTTTTTTAACACAAAAAACAGCCTGAGTGAAATCATATTTTTAAAACAAGTCTAAAAGTACTTAGAATGCCACGTAAGACAAAATCTGGTATTGCAGATACAAATGGGTTACAATTAGAACAGATTATTATCTATGACACGGCATCAACGCGTCGGCTTCTGCCTCTTATTCCGATTCAACATCATTCACAAGCAGCCCTGCTGCTGTTTTATCTCAAGAGATAAGCCTTCATCAATATGCATTTCAGCCTTTGACTTGCACCTGGGTGCAGCATTTATAGAGTTCACTTCACAGTAATGGAGAGGAGAAACACCTCTTCCCCTCCAGAAAAAGATATCCTGTAAATAATGTTATGCAAAGGTTTTAAAGTGTGGAAGGATAAATCTCCTGGTTGCTACATTATTAGTCTAATTTATGTTTGCCTCCACAGGGAAAAAAAAGTGGTTTTAATCTGAAATATCTGGTAGATTTTTATATTTAACCTGTAACTCCTGCAACAGGTGCACTTGTGGTTTTACCCTAAAGTGTATTTTATAATGTGTTTCTGACATTTACAATAAATGAGTGTTAACATTAAACTGTTTTGAAACAGAAATTATGAAAATAAATCTTCCAACACAAGAACTCTTTTGACCCTGAACCTCCGCCTGACTGTGTGTCCCAGCGGTGTGTGTGCAGGTTCCACGGCAGCCATTGTTGTGTGTGTGTGTGTGTGTGTGTGTGTCTGTTTGTCATTGGTTCAATGTGATCATGAAACTGCTGGAGTGGTAAAATGCACCATAAAAGGAAAGCAAAAACAACATCATGCCCGCTTAGATCCCACGGGATGAAGACACCTCACCAAAGACAAGTCACGTTAAAAAAAAAAAAAAAACGTAAAAAGTTTCTCCTGCAAAAAATAAGAAATGATTCAAATGTTCGTGTGCAATGAGATGTGACATTGTTGAGTCTGGAAAACTTTTTGATAAAGTCAATCCAAAGCAGGGAAGTGGGTTGCCTATCTTCTAAATGGCTAATAAAGGAAGTGTTTGTCGACTTAATGTTTTATTTAGTTTATTGAGGGGAAATTGTGCGGCTTTAAGTTTTTGTTTTTTTTTTTAACTTGTAAACAACGTAAGCAGAGTCCTCAAACAGTAGGCGAAGGGGCAGAATAAGAAAAGAAAGTGGGGAAAGCATAAACAAGTCGGGTCTGGCTGAGTGAGCAAGCTAATTAACTCGAAAAACTATAAAAATGTAAATTGCAATTTGCTACCGTGGGCATCTAATTAAAGCCACTGGAATGTTAAGGACCAAATTGAATTTGCTAAAGAAGAGGGGAAAAAAAATATATGATTTTGCCATATTGTCAGGTATTGATCGCCTACAGTGGCCATGCAGAGAGAGCGAGGCGTGGAAGCAGAGAGAGAGAGAGGGCGAAGCGACTGAACCAAGTGTTCGCGCGAAAGCAAAACAGTTTGGCAGAGAAAGCGCGACGACAAATCCCGGTTCCCACCGGAGACTGAGAATGTAATCAGAGCCAAATGGCCCTCCTAATACTCCTCAGGTGCACCAGGAAGACGGTTACATGATCCTCGGCGAAATTATATCAAACGAGGATTGACTGGGACCTGCGACAAATCCTCACAAGGTTCGCCGGGCCTCCAAGATCCTCCACAGCCCCAAAGTTAATTGTGTTAGCTTAATTGGTGCAGTGCACGTATGACGCTTTGGTGTGATTATTGTGCATGCAAAATTGTTGCGGTTTATCTCATTATATCATATCCTCTGGGCATGTGATTAGCGCATACTTGCATAAATGCGTGAGTAAATATGTGTGTGTTGCACACGTGTACTTGTCCATGCATGAAAGTAGGTGACAAAAAAAAAGATCTGTCATGCATTCGATTTTTTTTAATGCCGGTCTATTTTCTCAATCCAAAACTGGAGGTGAATTAAAAAAAAAAACAACAAAAAAACAAAAACGCAAACCCTGCAGGGAACTGGGATAGCTACTACTCTCTTTATTTTTTACTCATTCTGTTTTTATTTTACGGCTGCACGGCTCTGAATATTTAAGCTGTCATTATTCCAGATGGGCACAGGAAGGCAGAGGATTGTATGGCTTTTATTGCGGTAATAAACAATAATCACCCGTTCTCCCAACAAACACAGCCGACCAGCTGAATGCGCCGGCTTTCTCCGCCGCGATGTTAGATTCATAAAGCTAATGAGGGGGATTGTCATGCTGTGAAAAGGTGAGTTTTTTTGTGGCTTTGCATAAATTTTCATCTCCAAAGCCCTTTTTCTCTGTTACCTCTCATTTACCCGTCTCATTCCCGCCAGTGTGTGAAACAGGATCCCTCCGCTAATGAAATGTTTAGCGGCTTGAAAAACACACAATATTGTTTTGTTATTTTCTCCCTCCTCCGGAAATAAAACATCTTTTCATTTTAAGTTGAATGTGCCGTCTCTGAGGGGCAGAGACTGAGTGGAGTCTAGACGCCCCATTGTGGAGAGAGAGAGAGAGAGAGAGAGAGAGAAAGAGAGAGCGAGCAAATGTAGCAGACGAAAGAAAGCTCTGATGGACAAATTTACAAGCTGTCATAAATCCGTCCCTTTCTCCCCTCCCCTCGCCGGCCTACCAGCGTCCCTGTCCACGGTTGCAGTTTGTTAGCCCAGTAAAAGTTTTATGTGCGAGGAAGAGAGGAATGGTCTGTCTGAGGCTGACATGAGTTACAGGCCGCAGTAAACAAACTTGAAAAAAGACGATAAATAGACTGAATCAGCTCCGATAGCACATTAACAAGATCCGCCGTCTGCGGCAGGTGTGTACCTGCCTAATTAAACAGCCAGCGCTTCATATTTCTTTATCTGCAACTGGACCTATTAGGGAGAACATCAGGTTTAACAAACAACTGCAAGCATGCTTCCATGTTAATATGTGCAAATCATGACGCTAAACACAAGCTGAAAGTGTGTGACAGAAGCGCAAGAGTGTATAGGATGCTAGTGGAGGATGCTAGAACTCTTCACAGAACTCCTGAGAGAAATGCATGCCATTCAGAAACACCCTACTCATTATTAATGCTGCTTAAAAAAAGTGATTCTTTGGCAAAATCATGTTGTGATTTTCCTTTTTTTTTTTTTTTAAATAAAAAATGCCTCAGAGTGGGATTATTTTACTTCAATAGGAGTCCCTCACCTATAACAAATTCCAAAACAACAAATATGTATTTTAAAGTGGTTATTTATAGCTTCGCCTTCAGACTCTTCAATTTCTCTGGATTTGTTGGAAACAAAAAAAAAAAAAAAAAAAAAATCCCCGTGAACCTTGTTACTGCGCCCACTTGTCACTCTGACAACCCACATAGCAAGGTCAAAGTTATTTTTTAAGGATTTCCTCTCAAAAACTAAAACTTAGAGAAAAAAAAAAAAACTCATCCGAGGTCAAGGCATTTTCCTGACCCCAAGGTTTCTTCCTCTGAAGTTCACTTGTGCCTCACAAAGAAGACAAAGCCCAGACTTTGAAGTACAAACATTTCACCATATCAACATGAGACGCAAGTCAAAACCTAGTCCAGAGTTTTAACACTGCATTCAACAACCCTATCCCATTTGCTGGTCCTTGGATGGAGCTTCAGAGTTATTTTGGGATTGGTGAGCAGGGACACTCTCCTCATCCCAGTTCCTGTCGGGGCTTCAGCTGAGCGATGCTCCCCACAGCTGCCCGGTTTGTCCAGCATCATACCCGCTCTAATTGCTATCCATGTTTCCTCTGGTCTGATGAATGGCTCAGCTGTGCGGTGCAGGCAGTGAAGGAGACTCTCCTCGTGTGAGAATCTTCTCCCTTTTCATCCTCTTCCTCCACATGGCAGCGGTCCCCGGTCTGATCCGAAGGCGCAGCGTCGACTTGCTGGAAGTGAGGCGACGAAATCGACGACGTTGTGTTGACATTTAAAAAAAAAAGAAAAGCCAAACCCGTTGTGCCAAATTAGAACAGCACTTTCAAAATCGCTGTTTGTGTTCAGGTGAAAACAACAGTTTGAAGCCAGAACTGGAGCATTTATCATATCATCGACATCTTTCTGAAATATACTCAAAACTGGCACACGGTTCAACCCTGGCACGCTCAGGCCGATCAGTGAATAGCAACATCTAAAGTGATCCGATGAATAAACTCCGGCAATGAAAAAGCCACGGCGTTCGGCGGAGGCTCGGATGAAGGGAGATAAGTGGTGGAAGGGAACGGCCAACCGCTGAAGGACGCTGATGAGACTCCATGACAAACCTGGAGCGCGAGAGAACGCTGAATTCCAATGAGTGTCAGAGAGTATACAAAAGGAATTGATTGGATGAGAGAAAAATGTTGTGAAAAAAACGATAATTGGACAATAACGTGCAATTTTCTGTGCTCTACCTGTAACCTGTCTTTTTCTCTGTCTCTTTCTGTTTGTCCTTGTCTCTGTGTGTCTGTTCTCTTTCTGCCTCCATCCATCTGTCTCTGCGTGTCTGTCTTTTCACTGAACTTCTCTCCTGAACACTATACGCAGAAAGTTCAAGTTAACCCTCCGAACAGCGCATCCCACAAACCCGCATGTCTGACTGCTCACAGGATTTCTAGAGAACTGCATTAAAAAAAAAAAAAAAAAAACCAGCGGAACGTTGAATCGACCTATCTTTGACCCCGGACAGTGCCTTGAGAAATGTGACAACCGCTTCAAGAGATGTCACATGAAACTGGCTCCATCGGGGACGAAGACCGACAAGAGTGACAGCGGAATAAACAGGAGGAAGGGAGCGAGGTTACCAGAGCTCTGTAGCCCACTCTACCTTTCTTTTTGAGGCTCGGCGCTCGAGGCTACCTCAGCTGTTACCGCCGTAACGCACCTGAATCTTTGACCAAACGGAGGGGAGAGGAACGCCTGGAATGAAAATGAAGCTGCTGCCTCTGCTCTGCTCCGTTTGATGCATTTTAAAAAGCCTTTTGTGGGACCGGCAATGTAAAACTCAGTGGATGAAGAAAAAAAAACAAAAAAACAAAAAAAACCACAACTTTTGTTGTTTGATGCAGAAGCTTTACTTTTTCCTCACTTCCTCCGAAACTCTGGCTCACAGTAGTAAACACTAACGTAACACAGAATTAAAAAAAAATGCACCGGATGATAACGAGATGCGTCGTCGATTCTATTTTTTTTTTTTTTTTTACAAAGCATGTTGTTATTTAAATTTATCTGAACTTAAGGTGATTTATGCCTGCGAAAACTGCCTTGCGCTAGTCAAAGGCCATCAGTTTATTAAAGCTAGACGCACAAACATCGATCCCACGTTAAGCACTCAGCCGAATGAAAGCGACAACGTTCGTTTTACGAGCCGCGGAAAAAAAATGACGCTCAACAAATTTCATGGGTATTGTACTTTAGCAGATGAATAAAGACATTCACATCTTTCCTCCTCGCTGGTTGTAGCACCTTGGGCATATTTTCCACCAACTGCACTTCAACTTTACATATTCCCTGCCCTAAGAACAAAATAATTTATTACAACAAACAACCTATTAATAAGAAATCAATAGGAGACTCCCAGAAGTGTTTTGCACAAAATGTTAATGAATTGTTAAAAACCTCTTGGGTGAAACAAATTGGAAAACTGAGGAAAGTAAAGTACGAGGGTGCTGGATGCCAGTTTTAGATTACAAAGTAAATGATATGGAGGATGGGGGAGAAAAAAAAAAATAGATGGGAAAATGAGTTTTTGTTTGCATCCGGTGTTAATGATGAAACTAAATGTGTAAGAATGAATGCGTGGGTGAGAAATGAGAGGGAAGGGGAAAGAAAAAAACAAAACAAAACAAAACTATTGGTCCTTCTGGAGCTGCAAAGCCATTATGCATTGTATTTATTACTCCCCACACATCATTTTAATTTACGTTTATGGGCTCGTTGATATCTGTTAAACGTGTATCGACGCGTCGTGAATTTGGGTTCCGTATCGCCGGGCTCATTTCCTTTTATTTGACCTCCAAATGCCTTTTGACTGCCGCGTGTCTGGAATCTGAATAAACGTGTTATTCCTACATGTGGCGTCTCCCTCCCTCTTGCGCCTTTTTTTTTTTTCTCTCATGATTGCAACATTTTATGCAGCAGTTTTATAGAACAGCCATAAAAACAGTCCGTCTATGCACACACGATTTTATAAATTGCAGAAATTATAGATTGAAATGGTCACATTGTGGCATAAATACAACCATAAAAACAAACTCTGGCTGCATCACAGCGGCCCGCTATCAATATAACACCACTTCCAGTTTTCTCAGGCTGACTTTCCTTCATTTTTGACTCATGCGTTTTGCCATCTTTTTATAATTTTGTGTGTTTTTCGAAAGATAACAACGACCAGATTCGGCGCTCCTGGGGATTTCTATGCTGTTTTTTGAAAAAATTTCAATCATGTGCAATATTATAATAGCTTCTTAAATTCGGAAATCAGTAACGTGTCCAAAGATGCAGGCGCGGGAAGGAACACGTGCACGTGCTCACGCACGCGCATTCATGGAGAAAAATTCCGTCTATGAGTCAGAAGCTACGGCCTTTGTAAAATCTTTTTGTTTGTACTGCAGGGCATCAGGCTCCATGCAGCACAGTGTGTGTGTGTGTGTGTGTGTGTGTGTGTGTGTGCTAGATGGGAGCTCTCCCTTGCTTGCAGAGAGACCTTGCAGAGCCTTGGTACAGAAGGACACAATGAGGTGGCAGCTTCGCTTGGTCGACCAGGCATAGCCGGAACAGGAAGCCAGATTACCTCCCAGAGGCTCTCAGTGGGTGTTTGGGCACGTGTGCACGTGCACAAGTGTGTGTGTGTGTGGCATCCTTTCCATTTAGGAGCATATTCGACCTCTTTGCCACCAGGGTCAGGGATGTTTCATCTTACATGTGGAAAACTCCTCTGCTGTGTTCGATATTTGGGAGAAACAATGTTCAATCCATTATATTATTCTTTTATTAATTTTTTTCCCTCTCGTAGCTCAGGCATATTAATGTACTGTTTAAATGCACTCATAGATCAGACATTCTGTCAATCTTTAGTGCCCCAAAGTTCAGCTGTCGGCAAACAAACACAGACTGAATGTGTTTCATGTTGTACAGATCGCCGTTTGCATCACAGACCGGGTCAGTTTGTCGGTGCAGCTCAGCAACACCGGGAGGTAATCAGCGGTTAAACGCAGCAGACATGAAATCAATACCTGTTGTTTGTGATTTTTTCTTTTTCTTTATGAAGTCTTGCTTCATCTGTGAAAATTGAATTACTGCCACGGTTTTTATATAGAGAGCTGCTTCACTCATTTGCATCACCCTATAAAACTCCAACTGAACTGTTATTGGACTTGTTGGCTTCCTGCAGCTGAGAGATCTATTTGAGAACTGTTCGTTCATCTTCGAAAGTCGTTTTTTTCAGTCCCTGCTCGCCATCTTGTTGTCAAGACAGGACACGCCCTCAGCTGTTATTATGTGCGTTCATAATTTTACTATAATTTAAATACAAAACTTGTTGATTGTCCTTTTAAAAACTTTCTATTAGCCTATCTTCTTTTTTTTTTTTTTTTTGGTTTGCTGCGTAAATGTCACAACTGATTACTGGATGGTCATTGGAAGATTTGATGTTTTTAAGTGGAGGTTTTTGGACTGTGTGGCAGGAAGAACATGCACAATCCACATTCAAAGAGCCTGGAATCAACCTGGGATTTCCATCATTCAACAGACGAACCTCTTAAACCTCAGTGAAGTAGAATAAGAAAGACAGCAGAGAGACAGGCACACAGAGGGAAGGAGTTGAGTTTCTTTAATGGGTGATAGATACTCTTTGGGCTGCCACGTTTTCCTTGAAACATCCCCAAAGGCTAGAAAACATACAATACGCGTCCCACTAACTAGATTCTCGTGATCCTGGATGTACATGCGCGTGAGCGGCGTTCAGACAAACAGACAGATCGGAAGGAGTGAGCGAGGCAGACAGACGGGACACGTATCTGGAGGGGAGAGTGGTATTCTGTGAGGATTGATAGACTCCATATTGTGAGCTAATGATCTCCCCAGGGCGCTGAGGAGAAGCGATGAAACCAGCCTGCATGACACTGTCGCACTCCCGATGCCACGCTGCCACCTTCATCTCTCAAGTCTCTTCTGCTCGTCTTCTCCGGCTTCGCTCCTCTGTCTTCCTCTCAGCCGCTCTTTTTCTCTCCTTCCTGGGGGAAACGCATCGATTCACCTTTGTTTGTACTGTCACCCACACATATTCAACTGTCACAGCGAGGAGCGGAGTTCACTGAACTGATGGAGCTGATTTAGAGTAAGAGGCATACGCTGTCCCAGTTTCCCCAAAAATTAAACTCCGCGACATCTATTCTCATTTAGTTCAATCTGGACAAAAAAAAAAAAAACAAAAAAAAAAGCCAGAAATGTCTGTAGGAGGTGTTTAAAAGATGGCTGAGAATAGGTGGGGAGATAGCATCATACTCCAGGCTTTGCAGACATAATAGGAAAAAGATCTTTTTTGAATCAATTGTCAGCGCTCTCACAATTGCCGGCACAATGAGCGCATTCACTGGGTGTGTTGATGGAAAAGCACAATCATCGCCTGCAATCTGATTCTCTTTGCCGTGCCAAGCTGTCAGCGCCTCGCCGAGAGACAAGGCAGCAGAGGAGGCAGACGCGCTAAAGTATATAGGCTTGGTGGAACAGGAACCGCTACCACTCAGACATCACACCTGCATTAAGCGGAGCTGATTTGTTGCAGTTGAAAACATTTTCTTATAAGCAGAAAACACGCCGAGCGGGGTTGTTGTTGCCACTAACGCACATTTGGGGCGAACGGATGACGGGGCTCCATTCATCCACACGCATGAATCCATCCACATCAAAGCATGGCTGGGAACGCCATTTTCTACCATTTATGGTTATTCTGCTTTAATTTTTGTCTTTTTTTTTGTTGTCATTTTGTGTTTCTTTGTGGCTTTCCTTTTTTTTTCACCTTTACTGCATATTTCTTTGCATTTGCTTGGTGTCTGTATTTTAGGAGCTCGGTGACAAAGTGTTCGATCTGTGAAGTTGCCATGCTTTGTTTGAACATCTATATTTTCCACTCCTTATGTCCTTGAAAACACGGCTCCTTTCTTTTTCTAACGTCTAAGATGGCTGTTCACGCCGGTGAAACAATCAAAGCAGCTGATTGGAACAGTTACTCAAACCAAAGCAACAAAAGTTGACTAATTTAGAAGCGATTAAGTTACATCAATAATGGCTGAATGCCAAAATGGCCTGTTTTTTTTTTTAAAGACACATCAATTACAACAAGTTCATTATCCTTTCTTTCTGTATTAAAAAAAAAAAAACATGATCACCCCTGACTCCCGGCAAAACAAGAAAAAGAAAAATACTGAAGACATCTTAAAAAGGCATTGTGTGAGGTTAAAGGTAAATTTCAACATCATATTTTTGTACTTGAATACATTTCAGAACCAGCTATTTTCACTAATGAACCTGTATTTTTGTAGCACAATTTTTAAGTAAAACGAACAAGAAAGTTGGAAAAAAAAAGTAACTGCTTTAGTTTTCCTCTTGATTACAGTGCAGTCTGTAGGTCATTCTCTCTGTTCAACTTGTTTCACTCAGGAAAGATTATGTCCCTTGTCTCAGTAAACATTTGATGTCTTTTGCCTCCATTCTGCTTTATGTGTTTTTGTGCTTATTGTGATTTAATAGTTGATTTGTATATCCATGTGATTATTGTATTTCTGTAGTCTCTTGAGGTTTACTTTGCAGTCCTCTATGACATTTTAATAGGAGTATTTTGTGGGGTTTTTTTGTGTCTCAGAGAATTTTTATTCATTGATTTATTTATTCTGTGCCTCTTTGTAGCTGTGGTGCATTTGTTAGTTGTAGGTTTGTGTCTCTTTTGAATTATTTTGCATGCTGAGGGCATTCTGTTTTTGCTTTGTGTCTATTAATATCTGTTCTTTTTCTTGTCATTTTGTCCCTGCTGCCTTTGCATGTCTCTCGCTTTATGCATCTCTGCGAGTGTTTTGCTGTGCTTTTGTAGTTGTTGTGCATTTATTTCTAATTAATTTCTGTGTCAGTCATGATTTTCATTCACATTTTGTGTGTTCAGAGTTTATTATTTCCCTGTTCTTGCTCACTTTGTGTCTCTTCATAACCCGTTTGGTGCGTCTTTAAAGCCACCTTGCATCAATTTTTGTGTGTTTTGTGTGTTTTTCGCATTCTGGAGTCATT
Source organism: Salarias fasciatus (assembly GCF_902148845.1). NCBI lineage: Eukaryota > Metazoa > Chordata > Actinopteri > Blenniiformes > Blenniidae > Salarias > Salarias fasciatus. The sequence goes on from NC_043763.1 coordinate 13,776,467, forward strand.
TTAAGCCTTTGCAGTTGTTCAGCTCAGTTTTCACTTCAAGCTGCGGCGGTGGCCCGGGGGCTCCCTGACCCCACCGCCGCTCAGCTGGCCCGTTCAGTAATCCCAGTCGGGATTGTGCGTGTGCTGAAGACAAACAGGCTGAAATGATTTCTTTTTTTTCTTTTTTTTTTTTTTATACTGAGGCCACCAGATCTTCTCTCCACTTCCTCGTGTGTGTCTTGTGCTTCTGCCCTCCTCCAGAGCCGAAAACAAATAATCTCCTTTTGGTGGCTGACATCTCGCCATTTTCGGTTCATTTCCACTTTCCTTGCAAGAGGAAGTCTTTGTAGTCTGGAATCACTGATTTTTTTGACTCTCACCTCTCTTCGCCTCCCCTCGCTCCTCAATCAGACGTACACAGCCGGGTCTTTGTTTTGATTACTTTGCAGCCTTTATTGTTGACTTTCCTTATACAGATATAGACTTTGAGGGAGAGGAGCAGAGAAGGAGAGGAGAGGTGAGGGAAACTTGAAGACTCATCCCTCTGACGTCAACTTTTAGAGAAGTGTGGACACGACCATCAAAGAAAGTGCAACATTAAAGAGATTCATGTTGAGAGCACGCAAACTACTTCTTTTCTTCCTGAGCCACCATGACATTTTCAAATAACATTTTGATTTTTTTTTTCTTTGACGCATTCTTTTACCTGCACCGCCGACGAAAGGGAAGCAAAAATGCTATAGTGGCTACAAACCATTAGAACTCTCAAAGGAAAAAATAGCATTGATTGAAGGGGACTGAATCACTTACTGAGGCAAATTTCACCCCGGCGGCTTCATCCTGACACACGCAGGTGCCAGCATGATGTCCTGTTTATGCCAAGAAAAAAAAAAAGGCATTTCGGGGTATGTGGGAAAACATATTTTATTCCACTTTAATGTCAAGCTGTTTTGCACTGCAGAGGCAAATTGCAGTAGATATCTCTGGTTTAAAAAAAAAAGAAATGACATTTTAGTTGTAAAGTTAACTTCACAAACAATAAGTTTTACATGTTTTCTATTGTTCACAGTTGTGGGTCAATTTACATCCAACAGTCTTTAAGATTTTACATCACTTTTAAACCTGGTAAGCTTTCCTGCCCTCTATTAGATTAGTAAGGAAGCAGATCGATACGTAGGATATAGGCTACACCAGACAACTAAACTGTGTTAATATCCCTGTAATATGGAAGCTCTGTCATTTCTATACAGTGTCGGACGAAAATACAGTCTCCAGCCATGATGGATGGCACAGATTTGTCTCGTTAGCACAACACAAGTGGAACTAAATGAACACTGCCGGAGTGCGTAAAGGACTGTATAGACACCATAAAGCCTATTTCACAGTCCTGCATTCAGAAAAGAGAAAAGGCTTTTGCTTTTACAATTTTGAATACATTTTTTCAATAATTCTTAGGATTACTGGCAATCCTGATTGTCAGGGAGAAATCTAACTATTTGAAAATAGGAATACTTTGCAAAATGGTTTTTGTTAAGGTAAGTCTTAACTATGTTCTCACAAATGTTCTAAATCAAACGACAAGCTTGGGTGACGTTGATGGATCACGTGAAGCAAGAATAAAAGATGCTCCGCAATAAACCCGGATTTACTGAGCATCACGTGGAGCTGAGAAGAAATGTGAAAAAGCTCGAGACAACTTTGAAGAATAGTTGAAAAATTACCTCTCAGGACATTTAAAGAGCTTCAGGCTGAGCCGGAACGATGCAGAGTGCTCTCACCACGAAACCCAAGAAGGATTCCTTGGATGAAGGCCAAGAAAGGACGCCACTGCTGTGAGGAAGACAGAGAAAAGGCGAGGCTAATGTCTGCGAACACTGTCATAGGTGAGCCGCAATCTTCTTGAATAGTGGGATGAAACCAGGATGGAGCTGTGTGGGGATGCGGAGCATCACTTTGTTGAATCAGCAACAAAAAGACATCCACAAAGGAAAGTACGGCCTATCAGTGGTGAAACATGATGGAGCTTCCATCACGCGACGTCGCCGCCTCTGGCAACGGAGACGCCGAATGCATCAAAGAGACAAATTCTCAAGATTACCAAGACATTTTTGGGAGAAATGTGCTAGCCAGTGTAAGAAAGCGAGGCACAAGGCTCTTTGTATTTATATGTTTGTTACAGTTGGTCCAGTCATTTTGAGTCTCACTGTAATTTTATGGTGAATCACAGATTTTTCGAGGGGCTTGAGGGGAAAAAAGGACCCGCTTACTGTAATTAAAAGAAAACTTTGTTCTTGTTGTTGTGCGACAGTGTTGGATATTTTCTATATTTTGGATTGTATAGTCTTGATTTATTCATTTATTTGAAAAATAGACATGCAAATATTTCAGACAATATAAGAACTTGTTTTCAGAGGAAACTTGTGTGGAGAGCACTGCATTGTTTCATTTAATTCATGTTGAAATGATCGTTTTGGAGTAAGAACTTTGGAAACAAAACAAAGTTTGGTTATGATCTTGAACATGATGTAAAATCAGAGAGACAAAGACCCGTTCTGAGGGCCAGTCACAGCCAAGAGTCAGATTTCTTTATTTTTTTTAAAGGTCACCTCCACTTTGCCCTGAGTTGTTCTATTTATTTATTTATTTTTTGAAAGCACCAACAAATTAAGTACGAAAAAATGACACGATACTATAACAGTTTAGTCACACATCTTTACTTGGTCAGAAGTGTGAAATGTATATATCGTGTGTGAAATATCATATTTTTGTGCCAAATATCATTAGATAAAAATAAAGTGAGTTTAAATTCTCATTTGATGACTGAAGTATGTTTCCATAGAGCTTTAAAAAAAAAAGTCTTGAAAGCTATTAATCCCACAGAACTCCATTGACCTGTATCCACAAAGGTGTATTTTTAGTCTTTATTGTTCTCTCGTCTCCCACTCCTCCTCTCCTCTCACACACACACACATCTGTTCATGGCCGTTCACGCCACTAAAACAATTACAGGTAGTTTCCCTCTGTGTTAAGAGAGCGACCGAGGTGCGCTTGTTCTATAATTATGACTCTCATCGTGCGCATCCCGCCGCAGTGGCCCAAACCGCCATATCTGCCTCAGCCACTTTGTTCGGCGGATGTCAGATCTCGCTGTGCGGTCTGCGTAGAGAGAGAGGCCATTATATTTAAAACGCCGCGGGAACTTCGGAAAACAACGGGGACACTTGGTCGCTTTCCTCTAATTTCTTCTCTTTTGACACCAGCCTTCTTGGTTTTGTCTTCTCGGCACACTGACACCTGCTCCTTTTCCCTTGCTCTTCATTTCTCCACCTCCCTCTCCCCTTTCCCGGGTCTTTTTATATCTACCCCCTCCAATCTTTATGCCTCACATGCTTTCACACTCCATTTTGCACGCCGGCTCCGGGTATCCCCACTGTGGAGAACTCTGCTTGTTTCATCTGGGTGTGGAAACACTGTGCTAATATTGCCTGCTTATACCCATTGGGCGGGATAATGGCAGCCATCACTCACCAGACGCAACACAAAAACTGACATTTTGCTCTCCTTGCGCTGACAAACAGCGCACACCTCCCACTGTTCTGTCACTCTCTCTTTTGTCTTGCATTCCCCCCCCTTTTTTCCCTCTGAATCCGTCCCTCCCCGGCTGCGTCTCCTCTGTCATTTGTCACCCGAATCTCCCAGCTATCGTGTATTCATCGACAGTTCAGTCTTTCAAAAAGTGGTCTCACACAACAGAGGCAGAGGCCTTGACCCCTGAAGGAGGCTGTCAGGAGGAAAAAAGAAAAAAAAAAGGAAGCTACTGCACTTGATTCTAAAAGCTCTACAAGCGATCATTTTACTCTTGCATTAATTATTCAGTCAAGTCCTGAAATAAGGGACACATTAAGAGTCGTGGCTACAATTACAAGTCAATCATCCTACAGGGAGTTCCTGCTGCAGTGATGCATCCACCGGCGGGACGAACTGCAGATGTATCACCATTATACCTGCCCTTATATCTAGTAACATATCAGATAAGACATGCTTTAACACAAAGAGCTGGGCTATATGAGTAGCAACTGAATAATATATTTCATTTTATCATTTCGATTTTTTTTTTTTTCAATCACTAAATGCTGTAAAGTCCCTCGAACTGGACCCTGATGATAAACCAACAGCATGAACAAATAACATCATAAAGATATGGGAGGCTACATTCTTATATAACGTGAGATAGGATGGGACAGGCTTTATCGTCGATCCACAGACCAGCCAATAAACTGGAGCTGCTTCATGAAAGACTGATCCAGCAGTACAGAAAATACCCCTTTACTTTAAAGGTAGATAATATTAATTGAAATAAGGTCAAAGGAGATAATAAATAAAATGTGATAAGCTGCAGGTCATGTTCTTTATGAATAAATAGTTCTTATTTTGTTTGTTGGCGAGATGATTGCTGTTGAATTCAGGAATCCACCCAGGATTGAATTAATAAATTCTTTTAAGCTATATTTGTACCCCCTTAGAAATGCTTGAAATATTTCGGGTTTAGTGACTAAAACCTCGCCACTTAGTTGCTAACTTTGTCTGTTTGAAGTCTCCAGCTGCAGGTACTGTGAAGAATAGTGTTGAATCCCGTGATTATCTCCAGGCTCATCACAACAAGCAACATCTTTCATCATAATCTTTTTTTCCACAGCCATTCGCTCAGCCGGTGACATAAAAATATTGATTATAGCAGCTTTAAGTTTCAGGCTCTTGCGGAATAGTTTAAGATCAAGCTCATAGTCTTGGCATAGTGCACATGGAATCCCTTTATATTTGAGGTGGTCAGTTAATTATGGTTAAATGCATATTATCTAGTGTTGATTCAGAGGACTCAAAAGTCTCACATGTACAGTGCATACTTTCGCCACAGTCTCGCTTAACGTCGTTTAAATTAAAACTATCTATTAACACAATATGAGCTTCCTATCGCGTTACAGCTGCAAACCCAACCAGCTTCCATCCCCCTGCTTTTGATTAGCTTTCATACAAATCAGCAATTAATTTAATAACTCATGTAAACACTTGACATGAAGGACAAAGCAACGCTACGAACGAACAGCCGCCACTTTCTGCCAGGGGGGCCTTGAGTAGGAGGCATTGTTAAGAGGTGAGAGTCTGCAATATGTTTCTTTCTCTCAATTAGAGCCGCCAATGCATCTGGCTGGCGCGTCTGCTCGTCTCACACAAGAATAAACCGCAGAGGCTGATTAATCTAATTGCTCTGATTGCTCGGGCTGGAGGATAAAGGTGAGGCTCAGCAGAACGCCACGATGACCAGTCTGTTTATTCACCCGCACGGGAAACAGATGCATGAAACGGATAATAGAAGGAGTTTGTTTCAAGAGCGGAGCTTCCGCCACGGGACCCCCTGCTGTCTGATTGGCCATCATCGGCTAAGTGGTGCCAATTATTGGGCAAAGTTGTCGACCATCGTTTTCTATCCATAACTGGGTGCTGGAGCTCATTCCGGTACATCTGGAGGAGGTCGCCAGTCCATCACAAACGAAACGGAGATAAATCGACTTTACATCGCTGATTCACGAACATGTGTTCAGGGAGTGCCACGCCTCCACATGCAGTCAGTTTCTCTTCCTAAAAACTGCTGTATTCAGTAATTTCTATAATTTCAGTTCTTTTTTTGAAAACAAACTATTATGTCATTGTTCATGACAATCACATAAAATGTTAAGTTTCTGAAAATAAACAGCTTTTTTTTTGCACAGGTAGTGTTTAGAAAGAAACTACAAAGGTGTGAAAGCTTTTATAATACTTTTATTCCAGTGAGAGTGAATTGTGAAATAACATCCACTTTGTTCAACTTTGCACTGTTTACTTATTTTTATTAGGTTTTACACTGATTTTAAAATTTTAGAAAACTTTAAAAAAAAAACTATGACAAATTTAGGACAAAAAAAAAAATCCAATTTAAAAGTAACTCACAGTTCTTTTAAAGCCTAAACCCCTTTTAAAGGGTTCAACTGGACCAAGCAGCACCGAAGATGGATGAATGGATCCACTGTAAACTGAAAGAAAAATTCCACATGCACAAAAAGAAGAAGAAAAAAAAACCCAACAAACAACCAGATGATTGTAGAAAGCTGTACTTTTGTCCAATCAAAATAAAGTTTTGCATTTCGAGACATCAGGCCTCATTTTTATCCCTTCAGGGTCATTTAATCCTCTCATTAACTCCCCTCTGTACACCCATATTTCCATTGTTATGAATTTAACCTAAACATGAATCTCACGACAACAACAACAGCCTGGACTCCCTCTTCGCTTTAACCTCTGGTCTCTCTAACTTTCCTGTTAATCAACTGGAGAATCAAAGTGTATCAGGATGTATTGCTGTTGTTGAGAAGCCCAATGAAAACCCAGGATTGATTCCCACAGCAGCTCAATAACAGCCATCCTTCCTGTTTCACCCTTCTCGGTGACGATGCTCAACCCCCGAACACTTCACGCGTCATGATTGCTGTAAATGAGGATGACATACAAATGCTTACATTGTGAGAGAAAGCTAAATCTGAGTGACGTAACGGAACACGAGCCTGTAAAGGTGCATTGCACACAAGATGCAGTGCACTGAAATATAGCTATTATGGCAAACGTTATAATAAATACGTTCAGTTCAGGTCTGTTATTTCAAACTATTTATCATTTCAAGCAAACATGGAGGCAGAATTTCATCCGTCACAAAATGTCAGCCGCTGTTATTGTGGCGGGCTGCACTTTACAGTAAAGCTTCGCCTTCTCCCATTAACCCCGGCGATCCCGGAGCGGATACATCTACCCTTTTCAAATCACTGTCTCCCGGGTAACTAAGGCAGTTACTTTTTGCACCTGTTAAGAACTGAAAAGACGGAGAGCAGATGATTCACCTGGAGCCAGACTGCAATCACCTCTATTCATAGATTAATAACCTCCTATGGTTCCAGCCTCGCCGCTTTTACGTGGGAGGGTGCTCTTCAGCGCCGGCGGTGAATGCTAACACAGCACTGGAGCCGCCATGCAATCAAGCTGAAAATGATTGCAAATTTTGATGAGGGATGTGATATTTAGCCATTTTTATTTCACACCTGCACGCACGCACGCACTCAAACACACACACACACACACACACACACACACACAGGCACAGTTGCCTTACGCATTCAGCGTCTTTCCTGGTTGGCTGGAGTTCAACTTCCAGTATGCGTGATGAGCAGGGGACGGTCGCCGGGCACAGCGGAGGTTGGTGAGGGTCAGTAATCTGCAGTCTCACACTCTGAGAGACGGTGACTGCTTTGTGGCTGGGGTAAGGCGGCGCCGCCCGGCTTCAGGGTCAGGGCACCGGGGACCACGGACACTCTCCCTTCAGATGTGACAAATACGATTTGGCATGTCGGTGCATGCTCAAGAACATCGCCCTCCCTCGCTCGCAGTGCACTGTTTTCTCTCTCGCTGGCACACAAACACCCCCTCTCACACAGAAACACATACCTAATAGAAAAAAAAAAAGTGGCTTTCTGTATTTTTTTTTCTCCCCCACAAAAGTAGACAAAGAAACACAAATACATTCAAAGAGAAACGCAGTTACTCACTCTTGCATGAGTATACACACACACACACACACACACACACACTTACCTACACTACACTACACGTACCTCACTCCACTCCCCCTGTGGCTGTCATCAAAAGCAGCCCCTACACAACGTTAAAGTAACAGCTTGCTTTTATTCTCCCCTCTTCTCATTCCTGTCTTTCCCGACCGCTGGGCTCCTCCTCTCCACTGTGGTGCCTTGCCTTCCAGTCATTCCATGTCATATCCCACCTCTCCGACACCTCTCCCACCACTCAACAGCTAAGTGCATCCGCCGAGCCTCTCAGAAGGGCTGTCATATATATTTCAAAAAGGTTTTCAAAGCAGGCTCGGAGGAATGCGCGTTCACCATGAGACGACACAGGGCATAATTTTATGCGGCGGCTCTTTAGAGTCATTTTCCGTTCTTGAACACGTCTTTTTTTTTTTTTTTTTTTTTTGCTGTTGTTGTGAATGTCGTGCTGTCATTGTGTGCGTCAAAGTGTACCTATGATTTTCAATCTGTCACAGTAAGAAAAAAAAAGGGAAAATGCATGATAATTACATATTTTGTGTTGCTACTGCAACACACAAGAGCGCACGCACACACACATGAAAGCAAAACTTCACAGAATATCTTTACATATCAAATCTTGTATGATGTCAATATCAATTGAACTTCAAAACGTATGAACGATGCTGTCCGTGTGCTAAAATAATAACTGAAACAATGAAACACGGCCTCGTCACCAGTTATTATTTTCTGATTGATGTGGGAATCTGTATCAACAACACACAATATATGCTTATACTGTATGTTCACACAAACCCGGGTGTAATGATGGCAGAGTTTGATTGCGGTAAATTCTGCTAATAAGAAGGTGTTGGGAGCTTTTCTTGTGGAGCTTGCATTTTCTCTAGAAGAAAAACACATGGGTGGTGATAGTTAGAAAATACCAATTTGTAATACTTTCTTTAATGCTGTTGTGGAAATTGTGGTAATTTCACTTGCGTGTCTGCTTGTCCTCATAACCCCCACCCAGGATCTCAAGTGCCGGGAAGTCTTAATAATATTTAAAGTTAAATGCCATCTGTTCCCGGGGTCTAACCTGAATACCAATACGGCTGCAAAATGCAGCAATTAACAGAGCCAAGATGTCAGGAACGCCGGAGAGGAAGGCTTTAAGCTTCCCGCTCCAGGAAAGGAGAGGCAGATGTGATGTGAACAGATATGACTTTTCTGGAAGAGAGGGAGGAAACAAAAAAAACAAAAACAAAAAACAAACCTCATCCTGCCCCCACCTTCACAACCTCCATCTGCCCGTTCTTCACTGGATCCCCCAGAATCATCTTTACTTAGGGGAATTTACTTTGAAATATATAGACTTTATAGCTGCTTGTCTCCTTCTATTTGGATGCTTTATATACAGAGCAAACTCACATCAGTCAGGTGAATGAGAGGCATGTTGGCTTTTTTTTTTTCCCTTCTTCTGAAATTAAAGCAAATTACATTTGCTCTGCCACAGTTTGTCGCCGCGGGGATGTTCTGTTTGTGTTTGAGTGTGTCATTGTGTGCATGAATAAGAGGGGAAATGCATTTGAATAGTTTGATTAAAAAATATGTACACAAGACAGAGGCAGACATTAAAACTCCCCACATCACGCTCCGGCTAACGCTTATTTGAACGGGCTTAAAAATGTAATTCATTGCAAGTATGTTTTGTCACGCACAGCCCCGTTTTTCGATCATTATCTACGTGTTTGCTGTCAACATTGACGTTTCATCTTTTTTTTTATTTCATTAAATGATATTAGATATACAAAAAATGGTGCATTAAAGTCTGGATTTGCTGAGATGAATCTGGCTCTGTCACTCATAGTTTCCCGGGTATTATTTTTTGCCGTTCGTGCAATATAAGGAATCGCATATTATTCTGCTTTCAATCAGGTAATATCAAATAAATTATCTTTTCTCCCATAGGAAGATCTTCCTCCTTGAATAATATCTTCATTACATCCATCGTTATTCTTTAGATGCTCTGTTATATGAGCCTTGTAAGATCAGTGGATGGAAGAAGCCAACTTAGCGGTTACATTTCTGGAAAAAAGTATTAAAAAAAATTAAACTTGTAATAACTCAATCCAATTTTCATTACCCAAATATGCAAAATTGAACTTGGCAAACATGGTTTTGAGGAAACTTAACTGCAGTCTGTGTCACATTGAATAAAATGTATTTGCTGATGCAAATGACTTGTATGTGTGCGCAATTTTCAGCAGACGCGGCTGGCTGTAGGTTGCTGAAGAGTATTATAAAATATCACAAAGGGAGTTAAGCTGAAACAGAAAATGAACTTCTTATCATTACTCAGTGCACTTCAGCCAAACTCCCGAAAGCTTCATCACCTGGCAATCGTGGATATCGTACTTTGACAGTTTTATTCACTCCTTTCTTTACTTTTTGTGGGATTAATCTATAAAATCAGATGTTTACCATTCTCCAAAGTAGAATTCCAAACACAGTTCTTCCCCTTCACAGTTGTCCCCAACACTATGTCTGCATACATAAAGAAGCCCACCTTTTGTGTGTCCCACTGGGATCACTGGTCTCTGTTCACACATCCAGGTTCATGTGACATTGACCTGTGGGTGACAGCAGAGCTCGAGTCTTCAGAGGTTTAGGTGTTGCCAAGGCTGCTGAAAGCACCAGCGGTGGGGTCGTGCTGGGAGGCGGGAAAGCCTTCAAACCACAACTCAAAGTGACAAAATACTTTAAACCGGCATTCAAGCACAAAAATTGGAACAATAGAATTAAACTCAAGGGATATTTGAGAGTGTCAAAGACAAATGCACAACTGGTGAACAGTTATTTACGGCAAGCGCAATCATAAAAAACAATTATCAAGCAAAGTGCAGAGTTACCCTGTACGGTCCATATGTTTGTCATCCAGGCCCGTGTCCGATTATTGCCGCCACGGTCCAGTGGGCATGTTAGACTCTGCGCTCCGTGGGGGGTGCAAACTGTGTCTTCCAATATCAGCTGGCCTCAAAGCTGCTTCTATAATGCATGAAGATCAATACGCTGTGGCTTTGTGAGGGAGGCCTTGCAATTCTGTGCCCATATCAAGTATTCTCGCCAACTGCCCTGCCGTTTGAAGAGATCTATGCCTTTGGATTTATCGGGACTCCGGGGAAAGCTGACTACAGTCTGGATACCCCAACTGCGATTGTTTGGAACAAAAACAAAGCTGGCAGAGATATGTTTGGGGTATTTCTGACATTTGCTGTTTTATGACAGTGTTTGATGACGGCTCTCAGAGAGGCATTTTCGAGAGATCGGTACTAAAGAGGCATTATACCAGTAATCCCTCTCAGTCCTAGCTCCTCCAAACTTCATGTTCAATGGATTCTCCATTAAAAAAATATTGCTGATGTGCTTATGGTATGACAAGGCAGTTTTACGTGTGTGCTGTGGTATCACGGAGCTTGGTCTTGTGTGCAGAATCAACAAACTTGGATGTTTGCACTGCCAGTTCTCCTGCATCTCATATTGCAAATATAAAGATTAAGAAGAAAACTCAAAAATACTATGTAAGATAAGAATAAGAAACATTCATTCCCATGCCAGTTTCCAGTGAAATCTACTTCTGACCCGTGGAAGAGCCTGTGGGAGTTTAGACAGTGACGAAATGTTAAAAGTCATTAGCTTATGCTGTCTAACTGCATGTTGCTCACAGTAGTCCAGATCAAGTTCGTGGGTTGGAGCCTCTTCCAGCACACACTCGGCACAAAGTGAGCACACACAATGGCCTGGACCTGCACCCTGAGACAAAAAATGGTGACTCTTTCTCACATTTGGCAACATGTAAACTCCAAACAGAATCAGCTGGCTTCAAACTGAGGCCGTTTTGTCGTCACCGTGTTCCTGTTCTGCCAAAGAGGTGAACGCAGTGTGTGAAGGTCGCATTCAGTGAACTCAAAAACACCATTTCTATTGTTCCACCTCCACTCAAACCCCAGCTTTGGAAACTCTTGTGGCCTTTGGAACCTGATAGTAAAGAAATGCAGACAACTTTAAATCAGATTACTTAAGACTGAACTTATTGGAAATAGATTCAAAGTATTACATATAAAAAAGAAGGTGATCTTGTAGAGTCGCCTTATGGCGGATGCACTGATGCATCTTTACAGATGGCAGAAGTGCTATAGTAAGCGTGAACAACATTAAGGACATAGTCTGCTGTTCTGATGATCCTTTGCAGGTTGAATACACTTGGGAGTGAGGATCAAAACAATCAATTAGATCTTCCAGATATCAGTGCCTCTTAAAAAGTGAGAAAAATAAAGTAATGAGGCTGACAACAATAATTCTGTGAAAAGATTAAAAATGTTTTCCCCATTTATAAGGTATTCTTTATATTTTGGCTCATTTGATTCATTTGTTTTTGCAGTCTCGGTTGTAAAGCGTCCCTGAATTCCCTGCTTAAGGTGTTGAAGGATCACTATTGCGACGCATCATTAGGAGGGTAAAATGAACTAATCTCATGACAGACTGATAATAGCTTTCATTCATTTACTCAAGGTGAAAGTGTGAATGAGTAATTATGAAATAAAGAAGTGTATTCATTTCAAAAGGTGTGTTTGAACAGGCTTTCTTCAGAAATTATGGCCTGGGTCTGCAATTAATGGCATTTGGAAATAATGGATTACAGTGTTGAAGTATTTTCTTGAAAACCAAAAGAAAAATGGCATAATGGTGTAATGAGCCAGAAGCATTCCTGGTGTAATATTACTGAGATAGCAAGATATATGAATGTGTTGTTCTCCTTGATGGTGAATTGGGTTATATGTGCACCTCAAGTGTGGGAGCTGAACACGACACACACCATTCAATATAAAAACTAACCAAGGCCCCAGTCCAGTATACAGTATACCAATTTTTAGGGGATTATGTAACAATACTATATGTATATTAGAAAAAATTCACCTCTGACATCAGTAAATATGGACTCTGGCTTTGCAATTATTATCTGAGGAACAGATTGGCTGTGATGGTTGTGACTTTCCCCAACATACCAATCCACTATTTTACTAATGTATCTTTTGGGAGCCCCACATTATGTGTAGGATTTAAGAGTGTCACAGTAACTGTGAGTTTGTAAGGTTTTAATGTTTAATATGTCTCTTCTATAGTGTTCCTATTGGGCATCAATATATCTTGTGTGCATTTCAATGGTCATAAAAAATGTAACATAATAGGATACGGCATATACAACAATCCTGATTCCCTTTTGCAGAGGAAGGCATTTATCACAGTCGTGTACCTTGTGCTCGTGTGTGTGACTTTCACAACCTGATGAACTGCTAAACCCAACAAGCCCCTGGTTGCTCTCCCTCTTGCCTAATGGTCGACTCTAATGGCTGTTTGTCTTGTTTCATGGTAATTGGAGGGCAACTTACTCTGCAGCAAAGTCCCTGCTATCCTTTCCCTACAGAGATTCTTCTACGGGCTCCCTCTGGGTCTTCTGCTTTGTAGGTACCAGTTTCTGCTCTAATGATATCATAATTGCTGTTTTCCCACATAGTGGACAATGGCTGCCAAGCCTGAAGGTGGCCTACCAAATGAGCTGTAGTTCAAAACCAGGGATAGCATGATGATGAAGAAGACTGTATAGATGCATAAAAAAAAATCTATCAAAGCACAGTGCACTACAGTTCTTTTTTCCCCGATGTATTTATTTCTCCCCAAGTCTTTGCCGACCTCCCGGACCACCTAGTTTTCCACTATGCATCATTAGCAGCAATAAATGCTAATGAATCCCTGCTGTGTCAATCAAGTGGACACAATGCGTTTGTCCTTGAAAAGAGCTTAAGAGACAAAGGCGATAACTTCACTCGGGTGGTGATCAGCCCTGGCAGATTGAGGTAAAGGTACACCTTTATGCACATTTCAACATGAACTAATGATGTTTTTCACATTTCATGCATCATCCTTGCAAGGCCTGCTCCCACAATATACAAAGACCAGTTCCAGCCCTATCCATACGCTAACAGGAGTGAGATAGTGCTGCGCCGTTTGAACAATCATTTCTCAGTCCAGGGTGAATTCATGCTGACGCTCCAGTTTGTTCAGTTTGCTTTCTGAAAACTCCCCTCTTCCTCTTTTTAATCCTCTGAAGGGAAGCGGAGTGAGGGCGAGAAAAAGAAGGAGAGACTAGCATTGAATGCTGACAGGGACATAACTTGCCTTCCCTGCATACCTTGTTTACAGTCTCCCTCTCTGCTGCTATACCCTCCTTTCTCAATGGAGCCATAAAAAACAAATAGGAGCTTTTAGAGAAATTGCCTGTGCGCTGAAGATTAATAACACTTGCACAAGTTCACCCAAGAAAGTCTCCAGAGGCAAGAACGATATTGGAAGATTAAAAGCGCCACATTCCTAAATTGGAGTGATTCAGTGCCCAGATCGCTCTCTAACCAGCTCATTGGGAGTCAAGGCTTTGGTCAACCTCCCAGACAAAGAGCATCATTAAGTATTTACTTCTGAATGAGAGTCCACCCGCTAAGTATAATGATGAGCTGAGAGTGTGACTGATTCCACATGTCCAAGGTAGAAGTGGCCTTGGTGCTGTTGCTGAAGCACAGAAAAGGACAAGTCGTCCTGTGTGAGTTCAGCCCGTTGCTTCACCATTGTGGTCCATTAAGTTAAGTGCCAAAAGAAGAGCTTTGACTTTAACAGCAAAATGCAGTACAAATTCTTATTTATCATTGAACTAACACTGTGGCAGACTTATTTATGCATCCATATGAGGAGATGTATCTGTCTTTCTTAATATGTATGTGATCAGATTTGTGTGAATGGTGATATCTGCATGCCTGCAATATTGCTTATATTTCTGCATCAAAATGTGTGTTGATATTTGTACTTGAGATATTTGTATTTGAGAGTGCATACTTATATTTTCAATTCATATCCACAATGACCTGTAAATATCTCAGCCTTCACCTCTATCTTAAACAGCCATCTCACTTTGGTCTCTGTTTATAAGTGAAATTTTCTGCTTTTCTGCAGCAGAAAGGATTTGTGTACAACCTTGGAGCTTTTTTTCTTCTTCTTCTCATGTCTAGACTCACAATCTGACTCTGCCAGGTTGTGTGACATGTGGTGTCCACTGTGTCTCACAGCCAATCTGATTATAGCTCTAGGGTATAAATTAATTATTATTTTGCATTTAGATTATATAATAACTTGACACATTACACAAATCTAATAGAAACAAGAGTGATAAAATACATAGACCATTTAAAGCTTTATTTTTGAAAGTATTCTCTATTGATCAATCACGACACTTAGGTCTGTTTACTTTCAGCAGCGTCTTACCGTTTCCATGGTAACCACCAACCAGCTGCCACCGGCGACTATGGCAGCACCTCCGTTGTCCAGCAACCCTCACATAAACAAAGCTCCTCAAGTTTTGAGTGTCGATTTGGAAAACGCGCCCCGCATTGTATCCACCTTCTGGACTCGTGGTTTGAGCTTGGAAGGCTGTGTCTGCTGAAATGTTACCGAAGAAGACGGAGCCGAACGCGGAACGTTTCACGACGAGGGCCACGATGAAGAACGCCAAAGTGAGTCAAGCTAACTTGATGTTAGCTTAAACTGTGTAACGTTTACTGAATACTGACAGCTGCACAGGGGGATACAAGCAGGCGTGCTTCTTGTTTATCTCATCAGGCATTAGGTTAACTATCAGTTCGAGCATTTATCTTTTCATTATAGCTTAAACGTGCACGTTACTACTGAAAACAACAGACGGACAGCTACCTGCACAGTGACAGTCAGCCAGCACTCCGACCTGTCATTCATGAAGCGCCACTGTCCGGGTTCAGTTACAACTAATGGAGGAATCCAAAGACAAAAGCTGGAGTTTGCTGTTTTAAACAATATCAAGCTTTCTCTTTTCCCTCGTGATTTTCTTTTTGGCATTCACAGGGCTGTATTATTTTCTGCTGCACATGCAAAACATCAGTAGCCCATAGAGATGGGGCAAAAAGGGGAAAACAACACACTACTGCCTTTATTTTTAATGTTATTTAATGCGTGTGCGCAAAAGTATGAAGATACCAGGGCTCCAAAATCGTCCAAATAGCTTTCATGACCTCAATTCTGTTCAGAAGCTTTAATGTGATGAATAAATGAAATGAAACTCAGAAATTATGTGTTAAGAAAAATGCAAATGCTGTTTTTGTAATGTAGTTAGTGTTTGTGTTTTAAGGATAGAATGCTTTTGGGATTTGTTTGCATGCAGCACAAAAAATGATCTAGAAAATACATGTTTCAATTCCCCCCCTAATAACTACATGTGGTATATAGTATATTCGTAACAACCATGACACACTTTGGATCTAGTTTTATTAAAAAAGAAAAAAACAACAACAACAACAACAAAAAAACCCCATTGTGGATTTCTAATGGAAGTTATTATATGCTCTCATTTTGCACAGATAATGATGAATTAGAAAGGAGTAATGGCTTATAGAGCCATGGACATTAACCTTTATTGGCTTCATTGACTTCATTGATCAGCCAGTGAAACTCACTTTTGTTTGACCAAGTTAATGTAGAAATGTGCACTTACTGTGCTTGGGACAAGATTTCTTTTGGACTGAAAAGTGCCCTTACAGAAATGTAAAAAAGGATGCCTAGAGGTGGCCTCACACAATGGTTGCACATTACTTTATCACCATTGATCAGTGAAAAATGAACATCTATTGCTGAAGTCAGAGAAAATGTTTTGTTTCCCATAACTTGTTTAATTTTCATATCCATGCATGTCGCACATTTGCCCCTGAACAATCTCAAAGTGCAATATGCTTTGGATTTATTTCTTTTTTGTTTAACTTGGTTACACTGACACAGCTTGAATGCAAGGTGCTTGGCCTTCCTTGCGAGTAATTTTGGGTTCAGTATCTTGTCCAAGGACGATCTAATGCACAGGTCAGCTGTGGACTGAACTGCTGACCTTGCAGTTGGAAGACAACCTGCTCTGCCGCCCGAGCTATAAGCACAAACTTAAGAATAAAGGTAAAAAATGTAAGAATAGTTCATATTTTACTAGACTTTTTATGACCCAACACATATTTCTTCCTGCACAGTGCAGCTTATTTGTAATCATTTTACTTGATGCCTTATTTTTACACAATAACAATAGTGTCACTGTCGTATTGTTTGAACATGAACATAAACTGATATTGTGGGATTATTTAGCTTTCACAGGCCTGACAAGATTTGTAACAGTTGCGCTTGTTGATCCTAATAAAGTCACCACAGGCAAGAACGACAGCGAGTTAAAAGCGCCACATCCCTAAATTGTAATGATTTAGTGTTCATGCTGTTCTCTAACCAGCTTATTTAGAGTCAGGTCCTCAGCTTACCTGCCAGACAAAGAGCATTCTTAAGTATTTACTTCTGGATGAGTGTCCACTGCAGCACTATAATGATGAGCGGAGGCTGTGATCGATCCCCTGTGTCTGTGATGGAAATGCGGTGGTTTGCCAGACGGACGGTTCATCCTGTGTGAGGTTAGGTCGTCTTTCACCATTTGTTGCCCATCATCACATGACTGTCAGTCTTACTTGAGAGTGATCAGTGATTGATCCGCAAGCAAATTCAGTTGACCTTGTTCACCCGTTGGGGACCCCAGCCCCCCCCCCCCCCCCCCCCCCCCCCCCTCCACAACTATTTTCTGTCACAGTGAGAAGTAGATTTATTTTGGGCATTCAGAGGAACACACAATCACACATTTTATGAGGAGCATTATTCGGGACATCTAACATGTTACTTGATACTTTCAGTCTCACTTGTCACATGTTCTCAGAGGCAGAGGCTTGGTGATCAGTGAAGGATGTGTGTCACAGAAAGCTTAAAAAATGCTCACGTTGGTAGTTTATCTCTTCAGAGGGCACGCTTTGAAATACTTGGAAATCCAACATCCCAGGATATTCTTTGGAATATTTCAAGGCATTCGGAAATGCTCACAGATTTTCGGACTGTGGCAAATTCTAAAACCTTTGAGAAATTGTAGAAATCTTATAGCAGGGGTGTGAAACATGAGGGCCGGGGCCAAAAAAGGAGGCCCGCAAGAGCATCCTATCCAGCCTGCCGAACCACCAAGCAAATTAACAAGAAAAAAAAACCCAGTGATTTTGGACGCATATCTCAGGAATAGCTGACACAAAACAACACTGTGACTTAACCTGAGATATCGGTGACGTTTCCATGAGAGACCACAAACTTTGATTTTACTGTTCTTCTCTGTGCCACAAGGGGTCACAGGGGACCATAGGAGCCCATATAGTGAATCTATAACCACCAGGTTATCATGCACGCTGTGGAGCCCTTCAGTGATTGCACCCTTAGCAAAAACCACCTTTGATGAGACAAAATATTATTTATTGCAACTTTAACTTATTATTAGGAATAGAAATTTTGGACTTGTAGAATCTCTAGTCATTTACCCGCTACCTATTTTAATCTTGCTTGCCATTTCAGACCAAGTCTATACACCAAAATGTGTGTTTAAATACATTAAAAACAAGCTTGTTTTTAATATTTTGACAGCAGGCTTCAGTTGACAGTCATGTCACTGTGAAAAAACAAAAAACAAAACAACTTTTATTTACTCTGGGACTTCTGTGAGTACTGTGTGTTTTGATGTGCCCGCTGTTGTTTTGATGCTGATTATTTTGACGGATTTGAATTGTTTCACGAGGAACATAATACCACATCAAAACCTTAGGCATTCATGGGGAGCGGAGAATTACTGAATGATTTTTGAGCCGTTTAATTAATTTAAATCGGCATCTCTTATTTCCATATCTGCTATTTTCTTTTCTTTTTTGGGATGGGGGGGTGTTGATTATCTGGAGTTTGATAGAATTTAAGCAAGTATCACTCTTACCCATTAGTTTTTCTGTTTTTTCTAACTGAGATGTTGCCCATGTGATGAATAGACATGAAAAGTTACTCAGCGTTAAGTTGAAATCGAAACTGCAGATGCCTTCTTTTTTTTTAACTGATTTTTTTTTTCCTTTGCTGTGGCGCAGACTGACTTGGGATGCAAAAGAGGCAGTCAGAGCGATCATCGACTTCCTCCTCCTTTTCTGAAGGTCATAAACACGTCTCCTGTCAAGCGCTTTCGCGACGGAGGCTCCTGGAAAGCCCTTTAATATTCACCATCTCCCCAGAGGATCTGCTGTGTCTGGAACATGAATGATGCTCGCACGCCGCCATACCACTGGCTAAATCCCCAACAAAAACCATTACATTTTTCAGAGGCCGGCTTGTGTCTGTTGCCTTGTGTTTTTTTTTCTCCCCCGTGGTCACTGACATATCACTCCAGAGAGGGCAGCTGTGCGGAGAGCTGTGATTTGTAGGTAACGACAAGGCCATTTCAAGCCTTGAAAGGGTATGGGGACTTGAAGCATAGGCTTATTATGCTTTAAAGTATTTGTGGTCATAGAAATTGAATCAATAGCGCAGACCTCTGAAACACTACCCCTCCACTCCTATTCCACCCTTTTTTTTGTAGTGATTCATCCTCAAGCCTTTAAAGAGAGAGAGGGAAAAAAAAAAGATGCACTTTACATTCTGGTGGGAGGTCGTCACCTCGTGTTTCATACAGAGAGGAGAACAAAGCTGTTATTTTCTGTGTCAGAGGCTTACTCCAGCTAGGTGACAATAAAAATAGAAAGAAAACACAGGTTTGGGGAAGAGATCAAAAACACCTGCACGGTGTAGAGTCTTAAGTGGACATGAATACACATGCAGAGAACATTATAGTTGACAAAGGAAAAGGAAAAGAAAATATGGATCTTTTCTGAACCGAGTTGTACAAGTGAGTGATATGGCTTGGGTTATTTTCAGGCTATAATTACGTAAAAATGCTTTTTGTCACTTACCGCCGTTGGGTGTAATGCATCGCAGTGAAGTGTGTTGCTTTTGTCAGTAACAAAAGAAGTGAAACACAATTCTGTTGTGAATTTCAAGCAATCATTTATTTTTTTTTTTTGTCTGCGTGCTCCTCAAGGTCTTCCATTAGCTGCGCTTCTGGCAGTTGAAGCTCGCTTTTTATGCACATTTGCTCAACAATCACTCGACCTAGTACTTCTGACAGATGATGCCAAAAGACGTTGGAGAGTCATCTGTAAACTGTTGAGAATGAAAATATGGAAACTACATTTGTTCAGCTTAAGGACAAAATTAAGATGGCAGCTGAGCCACGGATTCTCACTTTCCGGTTCTCCTTGGGTTGGCTCTGCTGTGGGCTTTGAGCAATCCATTCAACACAGTGCATGAAAGAAAGACTTTGTTTCTATCCTCCACATAAAGTGAGGGACCTGTTTCTGTTCTTTGGCATGTTATCCAGGCATTTGGTTTCTGTCATCTATTCTGGTTTCTTGTCATGGTCCAAAAACATGCTATTGAGGCTAATCCATGACCCTAAAACTGCCTTTAAGTGTCTGTGATGCTGTCTGTCGGCTCCAGACCCAAGCGACCATGAATTGGATAAAGCTGCACAGAAGATGGATGGAGACGGATGGATATTATGACACCTCATAAACTAATCTTCATGCTTGGATCTTTGAAATCCAATCGTGCCTGTGAGTGGTCCTGCTTCTAGTGTGCAACATTATCCACAATGGTCAAATGGATGGTTTTCATGGAGAGATTAAGTAAGGGCGAACTAGTAATGATCGATGATGGTTCCTTTCTATTTATATCCATCTGGGGCACCAGTACACTAATGGAGCTTCTAAATTAAATGCAGTCAAGAGAAGTGCAATTTGATAAAGCCTCTGCAATGAACGATAATGAAAGAATTACTATTATCCTATTACTAATATGGCAAAGTCTTTGACATGTATCAAATTTCTAATACCTCACAGGATACACTGTTCCAATGCCAAACCCAATTACAGTATGCAGGGTAATTCCCATGATACGGACTTGCAATCACAGCATTCCCATTTGATTCAAGTAGTTGATTCATGCAGCTTGACATTATCTGAGTCCTTGTAGTGGAAAGTGGTGTTTGCCCTAACCAATGACTACCCAGCATGTTCGTCTCGGAGATGTAGCTTTCAGTCGACACACTCCTGGTTTGTAGAAGCTGCTTGAGAGGTTAATTACTCTGATAAAACAAAGTTGGCAGAACTGGTGTGACTGTTGACCTACATTGCATGTACGGTTCATACTGGGAAATGTCATCCTTTCCTGTTAATTTGTGGCTTTTTTTTCTTTTTTTTAAAATTTCTTATAATTAGAACCTATTTGTCGATGTAGAAAGAGGATCTCTTCAGTCTGAATTCCCCCTACAAAGCTTTGATTTGTCACTGCCTGCTGGTGAAAGCAGCCGTTTGGCATAACAGTCTGTTTGAGAGTATGAAGAAATCAGGAATGTGGGTAGCCATTGAGAGGTGTTTATTAAGGGCAACTTTTTTTCATGTCTGTTCTATAACTCTCGGCCAAACGCATTTTAGGTGAAAGTATTGACCTCAGTACGAGAGTTCAGTAATAGAGTTTGGATTTATAGAATAAGATAGAAACATGTGTTTGTACACCACCCCCATGTACTGCACAATTTCCAAAATAATGGAGGTGCTATGTTTTAAGGTTGTGCATTTCCCCACCATTCCTCCCTGCTAAGGCAATTTCCTCAAAACTCATTGAGAGAATTAACTTGAATTTGTCTCACATGTTGTTTCTCTGAATGGCCTGATTAGGTTAGTGTGTTTGTCCCAATACAAGAGCTGCATTCTTTGAGGGACACGGCCTTTTTAATCATTTGGCAGACAGGTTACTCGCATGCCGGGTAGTTTGCAGACCAAAGTTTATGAAGCAAGATGCAGGACAAATGTCTTCAGGACATTTCTGGCCTCGCAGTTGTGTTGCAAAGTTCTGCACCCGTGGCAGCAGTACTTTAATACAAAGAGAGTTGAAAATGGAGTCGTAGGTAGTTGAATTTTTTTCATTGGAAGACAGTTTAGTAGGAGGAGGCTGAAATGCTTCACTCAGCTCCACTAATGATAATACATTCAGATTTATTTGTAATTTGTTCTGTTTGCACTTTGATTGAGTTGTAAGCCAATGCTGACACTTGAAAGTGTTTTCGTCATGTTCAGGGTATTCCTGATAACTGGGTGGGGAAAAGAACTACACCAATTAGAAATGTTATGATGCAAGCTGTTATGTTTACTTAGCGCTATGAATTTTGAGATATGCTTGGCTTCTGTCTTGGATATGGATGCTCTATCTGTGGGCTGCATTCAGAAGAGCCTTCAAACTAGACAGCCTTGTTACGCCAAGACTGACACCATTTGTCTTCAAATGCAACCTTTGGAGGATGTAGCCCTGAATAGGGACGCATCTCAATGACACAGCAGCGTCACATTTGGTCTATTTTTAACGGTTCGCGGTGTCACTGTTTGGCAGTGTGATTGAATGTTTTCCGGCTGATGAATCAGATTGTCTCGTTTATATGAACACCGAATAAAGTGATCAAATTGGTGTTTACATTCGCCCTGAAGCCTTGTATTATTGAAGATGAATGCAGTTGGTAGACCATTCATGCTTGGATTTATTTTTTGAACTGCGATACTGAAATAAAAAAATTCGCCCTTTTTAAAATATGACCTAGAAGAGATAAGTGTTCAGAGTGTTTTATGATTTAGCATGGCAGCTCTGTGTCCTGCATTAATCAGTTGTTCTTTATCACTGAATTTTATCTTAAAACACTGTGTGATGTTATTAGTGCTGATGCTACATCATTCATGTGCACAAATGCTCCAACAGTGGTAAGCAGTCTGATGGGTTGTTTACTTGAACTCTGATTGGATCATCGGGTATAGGGCCTATCTAATCAGACAGCATTTGGTACAGAATGACAAAATTTTACTCAGATTAGTTTTTAATCAGACTACTTTTGGTCTATGTGGTTGCAGCTACTGACTTTCTTCTGTCGTCGTGGAGTTTTGTGGAGGATTATCCAAAAAATGAAAATGACAGTACCTTTTGTGCACCTTTCTTTCGCTGCTGTGTTGCACAGTTTGCCTAACTAGGGACGGTAAGAAAAAAAAAAAAACACCTTATCCCTGCCCGAACTTTCACAAAGCATAGGTTCGCAGACTGTTGAGACGATGGACCGCCTATATAACGATCACACCTCATTTACTGTTTGCATGGCCTCTGGGATAAAAATAGAGCAAGCAAACAGTGTCCCCAAGTCTGGTACATCCCTGCCTACAATCCGCCAACTCCTTTCCTCGGGCCCCACCGTCATCTCTGGCTCACCCCACTAACCTCAGGGGACAGATGGAGACACCGTGCTTGCGAACGTGACCTCCATATCTTATTCTTTTTCTCCCCTGCAGCATCATCATTATAAACCTGAGCAGATGTCTCAGCCCCTTGTGCTATCTCTCTGCTGTTGCCTCCATTTCTTTCTCTGCAGGACCTTCTCTCAACCAGCCACCACTCTGAAAATGAAAACATTTACACAGAGAATCAATAGGCTGCCATACAATTACTTAATATACACTATAAATCCTAAGCTAAATCAATTAAATAATACAGGCGGCATAATGAGAGGTAACAGAGCATGGATATATTTTGATTTAATTGTGCCGTCTCGCACTGCTTTTTTGCTTTTGGGGGTAGTTTAGAAGCGTGCTTTGTTAACATTGTGTTAAAGATGTGTTTATTCACGTCTTAGCTATTTGCCTTTGGCGCTCCAGCCCCTGAGTGTCATCCTAATAAATAGATCCATCTAGCAAATTAAACAAGTGACAGTTCAGAATTGATCCTTGATAAGAGTTTAAATGAGTGTGTAAATTCATTGCTACTTGATTAAATGTAATCTTACTTCAAATTGCTTGATAAAAAACAAAAACCTAGTTAAAATGTTGTCCTTAATTTGATTTGGTCGAGAAATATTCAAGATTTAAAGGTTTGTCTCATAGCTCTTTGCATGAAATGACGGAATCCTTTCTGCTTTCCACTGAAAATAATCATGCTGTGGATGAATCACAAGAAGCAGAACTTGAAAACAGTGAGAACTGAGATACATTATAATCCCATTTTCACTGCAGTGGATAGCCTATTGTCGACCAAGATTTAATCCTTGAATACTTTTATGCTGATGGATCTACCAATTTATTATTTTCACTCACAATCAAAATCATTCCTTCTCATCATCCCAAACACATTTACCTGACATGGAGAGCAGTAATGTGCCCAGCTTGGTACATAAATGATCTATGAAGCCGACTGGGCTGTTTTGTGTCTTCGTTGTGTCCTACCTTTGCAAGTCGAGGCAAATCGTTGGATGCCGTGCTGCGGACTCGCTCACGTACCTGCCTGCACGAACTGCCTCATGGAAATATTTTGAAAAAGTGGTGTTTGGAAACATACACACCCTCGCACTTACAATTTGTCTGTGTCCGTCTCGACTGCACTCTGCTGCTGCACGCTCATCTTATCAGCGCCACAAGCCTGCAGTCCATCCCAGTAAGCAGCTGGGCTATTTGAGGAAGAATTGAGTCATGGTGGAACAGGTTAAATTGGCAATGGGCTCTGAAGGCCTGCTGGCATTTCCATTACTATCGATCAACCACGGAGCCGAGAGGCCTTGAGTGGACGAGAGCGTCGGCCGACATGAAATCCTTGCAGTTTTCCTCATAACTTTTTACTTTGTTGACTTTTTGGCACATTTGGAAACTGTGACATAAATAAGCACAATTTAAAACAGTGTGATTGTTTTAATATCACTGAAATTCTGTCAGTTAAAAGCGATCATATCACTGAAGTGGATTCTGTTTTAATTATATGGAAAATTAAACTTTTTGGCTTACTGGGGTTAATTTGGTTGGCTCTGCAGAAAGTACTTCTTTGCTCCATGTTCCTCTCATGTTCCAGGCATCAACAAGTAGATTAGGTTGGAATTGATGGCATGCCATCTGACGTGTAGGACTGTCGAAGTGTCTGTGACCTTCTCCACAGTCGAAGCACAACACCATCTGGTAACTTCAGTCAGATATGAAGAAATATTTCCACAACGTTCTACCATGACCTTATGTGAAGTGCTCGGCTGATTATGTCTATTATGTTTGCTTTCCACAGAGCTTGGTTGACAATTACACTGGCCTCTGTGTTTGTTATGTTCTCCTTCAAGCTCTTGTAGCTTGCATTCTAATTAGATGGCTTTTAATAGAGAATGTTTATTGCTCCTTGCAGGGCCTCTATTTTCTGCTTTGGAGTTAATTAGCCCTATGTCATGTGATAACCAACGCAGAGGACATCCACCCTATGCTTTGTCTATGAGCAGTGTCCTTCTGCCAAAGGCAGATATGCAATGCATTGCTTGAATCACTTATATTTCCTTTCTCCAAGTTGTCTTATAAGTTTGAATGAACGTGTAGATAGCTTTCGATGCCATAAGATTCTATCATGAACGTAAACACAGATGTCTTCCGTTGGCATCGGTCATTTCATTCATTAGAACTCCAATTTAGCAAGTAACTGCTTCGAAATTGTCTCATCATCCTGTTAGCCTCACAACCTAACTGCATCTTCTATTACTTCATTATGCCACCAAAGTACAAACAATTATTCTGCTAAAATGTGATGAAAACTTGTCATCAGAAGCATTTTTTTTTTTTTTTCCTGAATTCTCAGGTTTTTTTCTTGGAGCTCCAGAGGACTGAGTCACAGTGTGGAGTTTTCGTTTTCACATTTTTAGCAGTACAATATTATAATCAGTGCAAAAACAATCCAAGTGGTGGTTTGGACTGTCATTTTGTCACCCACTATAGCCATCTGACAGTGTAATCATGTCTGGCGAAAAACCAAAGTTTCTGTTCCATCGGATGTATGTAGGCGTGTCGGTTTTTTCAGTGGATGTAGTCACTAGCCAAATGGATTACAGTAACGAGGGTTTCATCTCATCTTCTTAACAGCTTGTCCTTCCTTTTTCAGACTGTTTCTTTTAGATGTATCATTTGAAGCAGCCAGATTTCCTCAGCTGTCTTTACTTGTCACAGATGTAATTCCTCTATACGATACTTTAGGATTATTAAACTTTTCAAAACTGAAATTTAATAATATTGTATTTTCCTATGTACGTTTTATATCTATGACAGCAAACTATGAAGATGAAGATTTATTTACCATTAGTTCAAGTACTGAGATAACATCCTATCATGTGAAGCTGTGATGCCTCTGGTGTTATTTTTTATTTTTTTGTCTTAAAACTTCACATCTGATTTTCAAAGTGTCTTTCCCTCCTGTTTTATCCTCACTTGGTTATTTGTGATTTCTGTGCTCTGTTGTCTTGGTTGCAGTTCTTATGATGGTTTGGTTCATAATCTATGTTATAATCAAGTTCAGGCTGTTTGCATTTGGTGCTGCAGATACGTCCATGTCAGTGTCTGCCTTCGACTCGTTCTTGTCAAAAGTCTGTTTCTGACTTTGCTTGTGGGTTTGCTGTCCACACCCCCACTTGACAGAAACTTTTAGTTTAGCTGGTTTCCATTCCAAACACTTGAATCATCAGTCTTAAAATAGTTAAGCCATGTAATTATGTGGCTCATGTAGTCTAAGTCGACCCCACTGCTGCGCGCTTGACATGCTTTAACTGAAACACACAAAACTTTTTAATCTCGGTGTTGTACCGATCATTGCTCTGTCTATTCATTCACTGCATACTAATGCCGATCTCTAACTAAAACCCGTGTGATGCCTGGCGCTACGATAGCTGACTGCATTAACTCTCCTGCCATCAACACATGCACCTTTAAGCTTTTAGTTCAGGCTGTTGTGCTCTGGTTTTGACAGCCTGTTTCTCTGTGAGATTTCAATGTCTACCAGCTCCGAAGCACTTGATTTAAATGAATAGGGTCTTTGCATAATTTGTCGTAAGGCAGCGAACCTTGAAATATGGCCGAGAAACCACTGTCTAGTCTTCTAATTAGGATCGAGTTGTATTGCCACTCATTTGAAGAATGCCTCATCTTGCATTTTACTTTTGGAATGTAAAGAAAGTTTTACTTATAGGGTGCGATGGCTGTCACTCTGTAGTGTATTGTATTAATACTATCTATACCTGTACATTTACATTATAATCCTGTTAATTTCAATTTGTGACTATCTGTCATGACTGAATTCATCTGTGGTTATGATTTTCCAACCCTCAATTCATCAATAATTCAGAGCTCAAATTAGAAACCTGATAGTCTCATTTCATACTGCAAACAAATGTTTCAGACTGACTTTGAAGCTGACCCCATTTTTAAGTTGTTCGTCCCTTTCAGGTCAATTTTAATCAAGTGTTTGTGTTATGCTGTGCACTACCTTGTGCAGTCACCCTGTGTCCTCCAGAGGTGGTAAAAGTAAAACACTTCAGCTTTTTGCTGTACATCTTTCTGAGTTGGCAGTGTTTTCACTTAAATATGGTATAGATGGGGTATATTCCATCATCAGTGTTTCTTTCTCACATCTTATAACTAGCTGTTTCTGTCACAACCCTCACTCTAATTAGCTGCTTTTTTGTCTCTGGTCAATCCTCTCCCTCTTCTCTCTTCTGTCTCGTGTAATTTATTGTGTTCTTGTATTAATTTGTCAATTCAGTCTTCAACCAAGGAACTCACAAAATAAAGCATGCCAATTTATTTCCTCAAATGCAATCTGAAATTGAAATTTCAGCAACTTTTTGTTTTCTGAATGTAAGGGACAAAAGAGATGATATTTGTGTTACAGTTTCAAAATAGAAAGCTGTCTATCATATGAAAACTCAAGCAAAAGTGGACACCATGTACTATGAAATAGTATTTGCAGAATATGACCTAATGTGAACCTTGTGACACATAAACTTGAACTTGGATGAGACAGACATTAAGCATATTAATTTGACAGCATATTAGCCGTGTGCGGTCTCACCCTCCATCATTATCACCTATTACTCTGACTTGTCCTTGCTGGAGGAGAATGAATCCTTCTAGGTGCTCTGATCTGCTGGTGTTGGGTGTGTGTTACAGCACGTGCTTTAACTGCAGGGTCATATGTGGCAGCTCGCATACTGCCGACATCAACATAATGGGAACCATGCCGCAGAAAAATCAATGTATCTGACAAACACAGTTGTTCCAATCCAATAGTGTCCAATGGTGGCCTTTGTTTGGATACCACCCCCCTGCTTTGAAAATCTTTGAAAATCACCAACAACGCAACATTTTTCTGACCTTTTACATTCTGCTGACCAGTTTAGAGAACAAAATGGGCTGTACGTGTTTAGCCCTGCTGCACGGTGGTGTAGTGGTTAGCACTTCTCCCTCACAGTGAAAACATTGGAGCCTTTCTGTGTGAGTCTGTGTGAGCCCTATGTGCATTTGTGGGTTTTTTCAGATCACTCCACTTCCCTTCCACTGTCCAAAAACATGCCTTTGAGGTCAGTTGCAGAAGCAAAATTGCCCATAGGTCTGAATGTGATGTGTTTTGTGATCTGTCTTTCTGTGTTCGCACTGTGAGGCACTGGCGACCTGTCCAGGTTATATCTTGACTTCAGCTGCAGTTAGCTTCGATTGGTTCAATCCCCTGCGACCCTGAAAAGGATGAATGGTTTGGAAATGGATGGGTGGGTAAACCCTCAAAGAACAGTAAGATAATCTAAGGCACAAACTTCTACGTTTGCTGTTGCAATCTTGTAATTATGTTACAGAACTAATGTGTTGCACATGTGTTTCTATCTGCTCATTTATAACCGGCAGTGTTTGTGCAGTTGTTGCCTAGAGGTCACAGAACATTATTGAAGGTTGGAGATTCATGGGTTTGAATCCCACTGCTGACAGGTTACCAGTATGGGTCACTGAGCAAGGCCCGTGACCCCCAACAGCTCTCCAGAGGTGGCATCATGGCAGCCCACTGCTCCTATGTGTTGTTAAGGTTAACTATGAATAGGAAGGGTTAAATGCAGAGGAGTAATTTCCCCAAGGGAATCAATGAAGTATGCTTTCTTTCTTTCTTTGAAGAGAAAAAGGATGGAAGGGCAATAGTGCTACACTCTCGTAGACTGAATTCCATTCAAAGCACAGTCAACTTCATACATGAGGCTTCAGGGCTGCGGTGTTCTTCACCGTGTGCCAAGAAAGTAAACCTGCAAACCCTTTGAGATCCGAAGTAGTGTATATGTTCCCTTCAGAATTCCACTGAGGATTACTGCGCTATTTAGCTCATGCCTCGTACCCAGCTGAGTCGAAGTGCTCCCAGTTAAAGGTACGCTGGAGGCAACGTCTCTGCAGCAGTTACCTGGAGTAGGCAGGAAAAGAGAAAGACTGGAAGGCAAAAGTACTCCGATACTGTCAGGAACAATCTGCATCACGGCCCGGCATCCCTCTGCTCCAGCCACCTCTGCTCATTACCCCCGTCGTCCGGAAACACCAAGCAAATTCTACTAACGAGTGTTTGATCAGCACAGAGCGCAGTAGCAGAAAAAGACAGGCAACCCGTTCATGACTCATTTTTTTTTCTCTCTCTACCTTTCTCTCTCCTCTCCGTTTGTCTGTATTTTCTCTCACTCTCTTTTCTCTCTCTCTCGCCTTACTCCCTTAAGACAGATGAGAACAAAGGGAGAGACAGAAGAAAAGCAATATAACCTCTTGGCCCTTATCTGCGGAACACACCAGAGCATGTCTGGCCTCAGACATGGCTTTGCCTGTCCTTTGAAGGAGCTCATCTCCCTTTGATTTCAGCCAAATGGTTCAGCACAGTGACAGATGCTCAACTTTCCATCTGCCGCTCTGACACCCATCTCTTTAGTGTTGTTGAATCTAACTGACTTTGTTTGTACTGTCTGTCTGGCTGTCTGAATAGGGTTGTGACACGGATGCTGATGTGAGTGCTAATGTGAGAGACGGTGACTATAAGACCTTTCACTGAAACAGATTAAAGAACTCCCCACTAACTTCTGTTGGGTCGTCAGTGGTGTCTTGGCTGCATTTCTGTATTAACATTTTGGACGTTTAGTTGATGTGCTGATATTGAGTGATTTAATGAGGATTCTTAAGGGTCATCATCACATTACCTTGGCAATATTCCTCTGAGATGGACCAGAGGAAGACATAAAAATTCAAGCCAAGGAGAGTCGTAGAAGGCAGCCTTTTTATGAGAGGAAATTAGAGTGAGGAGAGGGGACAGATATCGAAGTCAGAATATGATTCAGGAGGGACAGCATGACGAAGCATACCTTCTAATAGATAAGTATTAATTTAATGATTAAAAATGAAAGCTGCTCAGACTAAACCCGAGAGGTTATATCAAACTCTGTCCTAAATAATAAACTGTAATATGACCTTTTTTCATTTTTGCTTAAGGGTTTTTTTTTTTTTTTTTTAGGTCTTTTGCACTAACCAGGCAGGAGCTGTGTTTGATAATTTGACTGAAAGAATCCTCAACCCAGGCTTTAGGAAAAATGGTTGTTTGTCTTCAAATGATGGATATTAATCCATCCATCCATTCATCCATCCGTGTCAGAGTCACAAAGAGCTGAAGTCCATTCTGAACCATTCTAGCCAAACAGCAGTGAAGAACTAGCACTGCTAACACTAAAGATGTGTCATATATGCAGGGTTGTAAAATTACTTGATTTACTTCTTCCCATTAATGCAGTCTTGATTTATGCTGTCGTCAAAAACACGGGACGCAGTAGGTGGCACAGAAAGACTTGCACTAATAGCTGAGACACCTGTTTCTCTGTCAGCACATCAGGTAACTGTAATGCAGGGCAAGAGGTGGAAAAGTGGGAGGAGTGATTGAATAGATAGATGGATCGATGAATGGAATGTACTGTGCGAGACTTGAAGCACACATGCCCTTCCTCAACAGTCAGCAGTGGCTGGCACAATATTCTTTTGGTTATATCTTTGCTTTAGCGCCTTTATCCTGTATTTTTGTGTCTGTGAGCACCTGCTTTTACCTCCTTGTTGCTTAGCTAAAAGTGTTGCCTCTGTCTGAGAGGGCTGCTGCGGTAAGCACAGTGTGAGAATTGAGGCATTGTAGAAGTAGCCTGTTTATAAGGCGCTCAGGGAGCAAAATATTTTTTTTTTTCCCTTTGTCTTTCAAACAAATCCGTAGGGTGGACTATCATTCAGAAAATTATTCTTGCTGAAGGTCACAATAACAGACCTCTGTTCCATATCACTCACCGTTTCCTGTAACAACCTCTGCTGGGAGCCCCTCTCCCCTGTTAGTTTGTCGAGTAAACAATTTTTGGATTAAGAGGCATTTTCTCGATATTCAAGCAAGCAGGAGAAAGCAGGCGGATATATGTGTTTGTCTGACTAGACGTGTCCAGCTGATTTAGGCATTCTCTATGTTTTAACAGTATCTTCGGGGACACAGCCTTCACTCGGCTTTCTTCTTCTTTAATTTATGTAAAGGTCAAATTTCATTCCTTGACAGGCTTTTGTCTCTGCATGGTGTCTTTGTAAGCAAACCTTCGACATAATTTTTAACCGACGGCCTTACAGGCAGCAAGGCTGATTCCCAGGAATAGAAAGTCACACTGGGCATGTGATAAGACCAAGAGCCTGAGGTTCATTTTGCAATACATACTAATCACCTAGATAATGTTCTTCACTGTTAAACAATATTCCCATATCAGAGGTAGAACCTGTATCTCTTACCATGTGCTTCCTCCTTATCTCCCCATGCCTCCCTCCTCTCCTCAGGGATGTGTCAGTGCTGGGCTGCCAGTGACACTTGTCATCGGGTGTGTATGTGGCTGTGTTGTTGTACGGTATGATGAGGCTGCACACTGACCCGCTCGCTCTCATCTCTTATTTGTGGCTGTCAGTCTGCAACAGTAGTGGAATCGATGTCCTTGCACTGTTCTGGGTGTGTCCTCCTTCTGAGGCCTCGTCAAACCTTCTTCGGCTTCTTCTGCAACTTTTCTGAGCTGTGACCAGCACTCCATAACCGCTAACAGAGTGTTGTTACTGACTTCAGGAACATTAATATTCCATGGGGTGGTATTCAGTTCAACATCGATTAAATGCATTTATGAGGATGTTTATTGATGAGGAGCTAGTTATTTGGTGAATGGAATTGGAAGGAGAGTTAAATTCCTTCAGTCTCAGCAGAAGAGGGGGCAGTTGCAGCAGGTCAGGGGTGCAGTTTCCCTTGTGTGTGTCATTAATTTCACGGCCCTGTGCAATGTTTTAATACCTTCAGGTGTCGTTACTGATTGGAGCTGTAAACTCGCAGCATCCGATTAGTGAGAACCTCTTCTCAGGTTCCCGATAGGCCAGTAGTAAAAAGTGTCCTTATGAGTCTCACACAGTCGAATAATTAATCAGATGCAGGCGTTCGAGATGAAACACAATGCAACCTTTTTAACACAATAACTCTGACCACACAATTTATGTTATATTGTCATAATGCGCCGCCAAAGTTCATTTTGTGCTAATGAACGAAATGGCAAAGTAAACCAGCAGCACTTACACTGATTAGGTAGGGAAGCTATTCACTCACATATACTCATGTCACTTTTTCATTAAAAAGTTATGATTGTTTTATTTCAGTTTTTTGCATTCTTTGAAACATCTCTTAAATATGCTTTTGCATTATATCTATAAAAAATAATCACCACTCATAGTAGGCTAAAAACAAAATGAGCTGTTCAATCCACACATCGTTTATACCGCTATGTCTAATTCCAAGTGCACTGGAGCTGAACGCAGACAACAATGGGTGAAGACGTCGTACGCTCAGACCATCACAGGACAAAGTAAGACACTCTTACTGTATATTCGCCCACAACCACTCAGTACATGCGTTTTCTGATTTTTAAGATCACACATGGCATATTTATTCTCGTCCTAACTAAATAATTTTGTTGATGTTTGAATTCTTAACCATTTTAAAAATCTAGGTGTTGTTGATATATCCTGTTTTAATCCATTGGGACCAAAAGATAGGCAGAGTTGTATTTACACGATCCTGCAACTGTCATGTGTGACAACATGAACTTAATTTGTCTACATTAAATGTATATCTCATTCTGTCTGAAAATGTGTCTTTTCATAAATTTAACATTGCTTTTAAACTCATAACGATTTATCGTCAAAAAAAAAAAAAAAATTGCGTGAATCATCCTGGACAAAGAAACATGAAACTTTGTGACCTCTCACCTCTGACTAAAACCAACTTTTGCTGGTTTCTTCACAGTTTACACCCATGTACCTTAGTTGAAAACAGCCTGTACACACATCACTCCAAAGGTTTTCTCACAGCCGTGTGTCAGTGTAGCCACCTGGGAAACACGTCTTCTCTTCAGTTGTGACTTGAGTGAAGCGATGT
The DNA here is from genome assembly GCF_902148845.1 of Salarias fasciatus. Taxonomy (NCBI): domain Eukaryota; kingdom Metazoa; phylum Chordata; class Actinopteri; order Blenniiformes; family Blenniidae; genus Salarias; species Salarias fasciatus. The sequence continues at coordinate 13,809,463 of NC_043763.1, forward strand.
GCATTTCTTACCAAAAAAATGTGGCCTCGTGGGTTTGGTACATGTGGTTTCCAGTGCACTTAACAAGTAGCAAAAGCTAAGAGCTAATATTTTCTACCTTTGCAGCGCCGGCTGATTCACTGTGTGCCATCATCTCAACTGTGGTTTGGTGATATGAATCAGCCAACAGGACTCTGTAAGCACAAGGCTGCCCTGCTGCCTGGCTGATAAGTGGGCCACACAGAGAAGATGGAAAATACTCAGGGCATCCGCACTCCCTCTCTCTCCCTCCTTCTGTCTCGCTCGCTCTCCTTTTCCTGCTCACACAGCTCCTCTTTCATTTATACTCCTCCCCTCACACTCCTACCTCAAACTCTTTCTTTCACATCCCGTTACCGTCTCTCTGTGTCTATGCTGTTCTTTTAAGTGATGGGGTTAAACTAGAGGAGACAGAAAACAGTGGGGTGCTCTTCAGCGCTTGAAGCCGCTTTTTGAAGTTCTTCTTTAAAGTTATCCCTCTCGCACTCAGTTCAGTAGTAGGTGGCTGTCATCCATTTCATCCGCGAGTCTTTGTAGTGACACGAGGTTCGTGGTGTCGTCTTTACCGAGCAGTGTCGTCATTTTTCATTACAAACATCCCTGCCCTCACGCCTGTGTGCAGGATACAGTTGATGTGAGAGCCTGTGACACGGTGACAACTGTATAGCACACCTCTATGGTTCCGTGAGCGCCGAACAAAAGACTCTGTTACCTTTCATCAGTTTGTGGTATTCCCGTCTAGTGAGAGTGCCTTGCTCATTTGTTCTCATCCGACCTTGTCTCCCACAGTATGGCTAATTTCTGAACATAATAGAACTCCTTTGCAGACAGTTCTTGCTGTTTGGTCATGAGAAATTAATGGAGTGCTACACAAATATTGCAGATTTATTCTTCTGAAAGGAATCAACCTCCCACCAGTGTGTGATTTGCCCTACAGAGGGAATGAGTAAGTGAAAAATACCCTGTTGGATGATTGTTTGAGCATGACCATATAGCAGTGATTCCCTTACAGCCTAAGTACTAACATTGTTTTGACTGTTTCCTGGCCATTTAAAAGCATTTTCAGACGAGAGCATATATCAGTCTTGCATCCCTTGTGGCCGGCAAGCGGGCAGCTGGCTGGGCTGTGGGAGCAGAAAATGCCCTGTAAATAAAGAGAGCTAATTTTGTTGCCGGTGGCGGCGATGTGCAAGCTGACCTTATCAGGAGAGCCTCGGCCTTTTTATTCCATCCTCTGCAATTCAGCCGCCCTGGCCCCCTCCCTCAGGAAAGGCGGCCTTCTGTACGGAGCTTGATTTCAATAACTTCTCAACCGAGAGCGGCAGTGAAATGCAGAGAGAGAGAGAGAAAGAGCGAGCGAGCGAGCGAGCAGGCTACCTCCTTTGCCGCCTCAGTAAACAGGTGATGCAATGCACCCATGTGCAGTGGCACCCTTGTCCCCTTACAAATGCAAGGCAACAAAATGCATTTTTGCCCTGACAGACAGGAGGCGAAATCTAGGATGGATGGAAATGAAGAGGGAGATTAATGAGAGCCTCATTTATGAAAAAAAAAAAAAAAAAGAAAGAAAAAGAGTCACGATGGAAATGCACGGATGGCCACGAATTGACAGACCTTCAGGAGACATCTATCAGAGGTATTCAAAGGTGTTTTAGCATGGTGCTATGAACGCAAAGAGATGGAGAGATGAGAGAGAGCGCTGTGGAACTGAGGTCCCAGGCAAAGTGATGGATCACCTACACGCTGCAGCAGCCCTGCCATGCTGAACTCACCCCCAGAATTGATGAGCCACACCTATTGTCTCTCGTCTCCCCCTTCCTCGCATATTCACAATTCCCTTCCCCTCTTCTTGTTATTTCCATATCTTCAGTCACTCCGTCTCCGTCGGCTCATTCCAATTCTTTCCAGGTTCTTCATGTCTCTCCGGCCTACCTCCTGCTCCACCTTTATCCCGGCTCGGTCTCTCTTTTCATTGCTTTTCCCCGCGTTCTCCCCCGTGCCTTTTGACTGCTCCACTCCACCCCGTGTGTCAACATCAAGCAGGAGAGCCACGGAAGTGCCATACTAATAAGGTTAGAGGGAGCATCTCTGTTTCTCATGGTGACACCTTTATAAATGACAGGAGCGCAAGGCTCTGCTGGTGTTCAATCACCTCTGCAGGGGCTTGTCCGCGGGAAACTCAGCGTGTGTGGCGTGCCTGGGAGAGAGAGAGAGAGAGAGTGTATGTGTATGTGTGTGTGTGTGTGTGTGGACAAAAGTGCATGTTTGTGCATTACTGCCTCTGCGGGTCCTGCAGCAGCCAGGTTTACGGTGGATATAGTTGGAGCGGACAACAGCATTAGGGAGGAAACAGATCTGGAGGCAGACTGAAGACGAAGGAGAGAAATGACAGCCTGGAGCTCATCTGACCAGCACTGCCTTGTTATGACTCCCTGATATGTGCACCAGGGGCACACAAAACAGACACTTATTGCCTTACACCACCTCTCTCTCTGTTCTGTAGTCTGCTGTCTCTCAGACTCACTTTATGGTCTGCACTGAGGGGCAGGGTGTTATCTGCTTGTATTGGCTATCTTACAAGCCACTTTTTCAGGTTTTTCTGTTGTGCCAATGCTTTAGAGCAGACTTTAATTAAATTGATGCATACTAAACTAAGACAGGAGAAGCATAATATGATTGAGATGTGTTTGGGAGATGTGCAGTCCTAAAAATGAAGAGTAGAATCAGCAGCAGTGGTTACCGACACCTCTGAATATTTAAATTGTTTAACACAAATCCATGCTCACTCATTAAAAACAGAACTTACTGAAGTTGTTCCATGCAACTTGAGCACTGTGAGCTTGTTATCTAACAATGCTCGCCATGTTTATGCGGATTCCCAGAATCCCCTGAAACAGACGAAACAAACCGGTGACTTTGTTATGCTGTGCAAAGGCAAGGTTAGTGTCTCTAACTATTACTTTAGAATTCTGCGAGTTTTTTCTTGGCACTCAGGAAGCTTTAGACCCAAATGTCATGAATGGCAGAACAGGAGCAGGCAGATCATTTGACTGGCATCAGGAAACCAGCAGGTGATAATCTCCCCACTGTGCTCACCCTATTATAGTTCTCCTTAAGCTGCCTGGAACTGCAGCCTATATCTGTAACGAAGGAAAAAGGCTTCTTTGTTTGCCTTTTTATAGTTAGCGCAGAGGCACAAGGGAATCTGCTGTTACGCGTGCTTGCATTTGAACGCTGATGTGCATTGGCGATGCGGTGATGATAATTGGAGGGAAAATTGGGAGACGCCTGTGAAGCTCGCAACACTCCAGCTACGAACACAGGCCGCTGAATTGACTGCAGCGTCATCATTCCTGACCATAAAAGCTGCTCAGCCAGTCAATGCAGTCTGGGTTCATTCTCTGCTCGCTGCCCAGTCTGAGCTATTTTTAGCCTCTCTGTGCAGCGTGGCTCAACCGTCGTTGGAGCTACCTGGATATGAGGGCTTTGTCACTCCTGCAGGCTGGAGCGCCACTGATCTCGCAAGCTTTACAGCTTCCTATTTCCACAGTTCGGGCTACAAAAACAACTCCTGCCGTGAAGGGAAATGATCAGACGGCGACAGAAAGAGACACAGATAATAGTGCAGTGCGTTCGAGAGCCGAAATGAAATAACTGCAAAGTTGGAATAATTTATACTTGATGTGACATAAATAGGATTTAAATGAGGGGGTGTCGGTGATCATAATAATCCCAGGTTTCAAACTTTGCAATTATGGACTGATTAACTAAAAATCTCTTTTCAAGAAGACATTGGTTTCATGCTTGTAAGAAACAATAGATGCTGCATGTTTGTGTGACGGTTGATGATTAAACACAACAGTGCAACTGAAGGTTCACTCAAAATAAAAGGGAAAGAATGAAAGGCTGATAACAGGCATGCATGTTTATTTTGATGGATTTTCCTTCAGATTTGTACAGTAGGCGATACCGCCAGGTGCTTTTTCTTGTGTTTCACATGCGTCGTTAGTCACAGACATTTTGTTTGGGTAGTCTTTTTCCTACAGGTATACAAACCTGTGCCTATTAATTCAGCATATTATTATTCTGTATTCCCCGGGATGGTAAACAAATGCTCCAAACGGATTCATTTCAAATGACTTTGCTGCAATCCCACGGCGCATTAGGGCTGTGTGAATGCAGTCAGCGCTCGGAGACGCTCACTCAGGGTCCCTCGTAATACTTTCTCCAGTCTTGGCGCTTCTCTTGGGTGTAACTTGGCTGACATGAGCCACACAACGTTGCACGTGTAGCTTCAACATTGATCCATGTTACATCATTCCGTGCTGGCCGTTTTGAGGAGATGCATTTCTGCTTGGAGACTCTATGATATCTAGATTGTTTTGGAATTTTGTAACAAACATGCAACGCTTGTGAATGATGTAACTTTAGAAAAAAATGTAAATAATTTACTGTCGAGCAGCATCATTGTAAAAAAAAAAAAAAAAAAAAAAATCTCTTTAGAATATCTTAAGTTGGGCAACACGACCAGGCAGCGCTTCCTAACATAACCCATCCCAGTCTGCTGTAGTGAAATTCAGTTTCTCAATGGGTGGTAATCTGAGGATTAATGACAGCAACACATCTGCCAGTCATGTGGTAGCTTGACACAGATGGCAGGGAAAGCACACGAGGGACGCAGACAGGGAAAAGACTGGCGCTGACGCTCCATCATTTGTCCACTGCGAAATGGTGTCGCAAAGCTCGAATTGAGTCACTCAAACAAATCCAGTTTTCTCAATCCCACCTATAGTTGTCTGTTTATTTGCACCCAAAGTGGGGTGAATTCAGCTGAATTCAGTTTGATTCAGAACATTTTATTCAAAAATTCAAATGCAATTCAAAAGAAATATACATGTGACTCCTGACCTCTGTGTTAACATTTTGTTTAAGTTAGTGGCAACACCCTCTTTTGTCCCTGCTTATTTAAGAGTGGCACGTTTGATTCTATTTTTTCTGGTACGTTGCATTTACTTACATCTGTTGCATAATGCTGTCAAGAGCCCTCCACAACAATAGCAGCAGACATTGTAGCTGATGTGATAGGAGTCCCATTGGCTTTCAGTGGCACAGTAATAGCACATATCCAATATGGAGGCAGAAAAAAAGATGATCCTAACAATGCCTCTGGCAGTGCCTCTGGCTACAGGGCCAGTACACACACATGCACACACACACTCGCGCATAAGCGCACACTATCTGTGTTTTGCCTTCCTGCAAGGAGCCGAGGAGCAGGCACATGTGTCTCACCGAATTACTTTAAAGAAAAGGCAGTGGGAGTGATTCTATTCTTGTAGGAGAAAACACGGTCAATTCTGATTTCATAAAACACCACTCTCACTCGCTGTGCATGTCTCTTCCTGTTTATTTCTCCTCCTCGCTGCTTGCTCTTAATTGTAATGTTCTCCTTTTTGCCTGACCAGGTGTTGGGACCCCCTACTTTGAGGGCTTTCCAGGAGCGTCCTTCCAAACCGACCGCCTTTCGCAGGAGCTATGAGCGTGGGGAGTTGCCAATTGCACTGGACCACACCAAAGGCAACAAAATAGTGTGGAAGGTAGGTCTGGTAAAAGCTGAGAAGTCCTTATGGTTTTTACAATCTATGGGCCAAGGCGATTGGTTTCAGAAAGTGTCACCAGGGAAGGCTCCATGTCAGAATTGAGCTGTGTCAGGTACTCCCGATAACACTGAATGACCTTTGGGAGTTAATTCAAAGCTGATGGGACCTAATTAAAATGTTGCCCTAAATCTTTGGCAAAGAAAAAAAACATCAATCAGCCCCTGAAGAGAGTCAAGCAGTGCCCAAGTATTTATTTATTTATTTATTTATTTATTTATTTATTTAAAATTAGACTGTAGTTTCTTCACCCGAGCTGTCAGGTAGATGTGACAGTTCAATCTGAAGACTTGATAAGTGCCATGCAAACACCATTTATCGTCATCATTATCGACTCGGCCGAGGTGATGATGACAGTTTCTCACATATCCACAGGTCCAGTATGGGCTGCCATCCTGTAGGAGGCAGTGTAGATTAACTGACTTGAGGCTCCACCTGTCTCACAGCACCAGTCACAGGACCCATCCATCACAGGCTCTATAGGAATTCCAGGCAGTTGCAGCAAAACACATGGAGTAATTGTATATGCGCTGGTGTGTGCGTGTGCTATATTTGTGTGCTTCAGCGTCCCACAGAGCCATTAGGCTTCTGACTGGTACAGTGTGTGGGATGAATGCACTTTTCTAATCATCATGTTGCTTTATTCCTACTCCCGCTATGCGACCAGCTATTCCGAAACTTTGCCACCGCCACAGAGCAGCTAGTCTTAATGCGTCTATTCATAGTAAGCAACGGTAAATGAATCAAGCAGAATTATGCCCACTTCCTTCCTTCTCCCCACATCAAAGAGAGAGAAGGAAAGGTGGGCGGGAGAGTCGGTTTTCTCACTAGTTAGCTGTCTGTCTTCAGGTGAAAACACTGTAAAAGCATCTTGCTTTGTATGAATTATTTATGTAAAATGTTTAAATGAATCTTTGGGTTTGCAAAAAAGAAAAAAACAAAAAAAAAAACACAAGCATATTTCTTTTGTGCTCTGCCCATGAAAAAGCACTCAGCAAATGGGATGTGGTGTATGAAATTGTTGCTGTCATATTCAGTGCTGCTGTTATGCTTATTGATTTTCTCCCAATACTTATATACAGACTTGTCATCTTTAAAATTCTCAGCAACAAGAAGAGTTTATTACTCCAATTGTGCCTCTCAGGGTTTTTTTACTTTGACTGTGAACAAGTGTCTGTGAAGTTTTTTTGTTCTTCTTTTTCTCCACGAGGCAGCTTTTGAGATGTTTTTCTTCTGTTTTCTCCTATACGACTGTTGTTTGCGGCTCTCTGTTTGTCGAAAACTGTCATGGTGGAAACGGTCTGCGCTTGCTGTATGCGTCTGCTGTGCGGTCGTATATATATGCGGGTATAGTGTAACGGAAAGTGCAGCTGTGATCGGAGTAAGTGGAGAGGGGCTGCGGCGTGTTTGCACTGAGCTGCCCTCGGGGCACAGGTTCAAGACGGCAGCTCAGGATCAATCCCAGTCTGAGAGCTCAGCCCCCCTAGCAAATAAAAACTCTGCTCAAAGTAAAACGGAGTCTTTCGGAAAGAAAAATAAATGGCATGTTGATTCAGTTTGGGAGTTGAGTCCTCAATATACAGAGCGTGCGCGATTTGTTTTTTTGTGCGTTTGCAGTGTCTGTGTGTATCAGTTTCACTATCTGCCGCGAGTGTGTTCAGGTCAGGAGTTCAGGTTACTTCCTACAAAGATGCTCTTTGTACATGTTTACCTCTGCGAGGCAGCAAACAACAAGTGCAACTCGCTTCTCACGCTGACCACGGAGTTCACAAACAGGCCTCATATTTAGCTCAACACGTCTGTCCATTCAATACTGGCGTCTCCTCTACACATGAGCATAGGTAGTTCATTTTCCTCCACTTTCTCACATACAAAATCATCTGGTTTCCGAGCAGCAGGGACTTTCAGCCACTGAATGAATCATCAACTCCTTAGTGTTAACCTTTCTTTTCTTGCACTATAGTAGCAGATCACTGGGCTGCAGGCGTATGGCAGTAATCTGGAGGAAAGTTGGTTTTGACTTTCTCTCTGATGGCTTTGTAGCTCCAACTAGTGGTGGGCCACTGCACGACAAATGAGCGGCCTCCTGCATAACTGAAAGACTAATTTGCTTAACTAGCTTTTATTTCAGTTGCTGACAAACAAGAGGGCGGATGTTTAATCATTTTGTTGATTAATCGTGCACATCCCTCCTTTTCAAATTCTCATTAACAATCTTAATTACATTATTAACACTTGTATTCTTATTTTGGTGAGCTGATTACTTCATGGTTTTAAATTCAAATGTATCAAGATCACCCTCTGAAAAACCGATAGTAAACACTTCACCTGCTGATTAGCATAATGAGCACCATCAGGAATGAAAAAGGTTTGGAAGCCTCGTTATTATTACTTAGGAAGCTTTAAAAGCCTTGTATGTTTATATATGTATATATTTTTGAACCACTCCTAAGAATGTGTCTCTTTTTTCCACTTGCCAAATCCTTTCCCTGAGAGTCACTCAATAAATACACTTCTCATTGCTTTTAGGAGAGCATATAGTGTAATATTGGCTTGCTATTGCATTAATTTTGTGGGAGCAGTCTTGCATGTACTGCAGCTTGCATATAACTACAACCTGTTGCTGCCTCCGTGGAATCAGTTCATACCAAGAAATCTATTTGACAGGAATTTCTTTAAATTTTGGGAACATTTTCAGCACACTTTATGTTGAAAGGCAAAACAGAGACTAGTGTGAAAACATCCTGGTTTCCAGTCCAGTCAGAGGCTTTTCTCTGTGCTTGTTTGGGTTTTCTCCAGTTAATTGGTGACTTCAATATGGCCCGTAGATGTGAATATGTACAGTGTTTGTCCTGTGCAGGGTTGAACCTGCCTTCATCCTTTCAATGAGCTTTAATGAGCTCCTGCGACCTCAACCCTGAATTAGATGGAACGGTTTCGGAAAACCTTTGAATGGATGGAAAACAAAACCTCACTTTCTAATTTTCGACTATACTTTAAATCTGAAACGGCCTCAGGTGTGTTCTATCATGTGAAAATTGATAACACAATAAGATATTTTCAGGAAGAGACAGATGTGTGGTAAGTGCAGATGATGAAAAAGCATCCAGAGCCTGGGGATGTGCGAATGTGCGTGTTGGTGTGCGTGTCTACATGTGTGTCTGAGTCTGTACGTATGGGAGAAAATGCAAGCGAACTAAATGTCAAGGGCAAGTTGAAAAAGGGAAGGTTGTGTCTGAAAGGTAATTTGGCTCTCCAGAGGTAAAAGCCTCAGCTGTAATGGGGCGCTCAGGTAAAAGCTTTACACGTATGGGGAACATGTGCGGCAGGTAGATAAGAGAGAGTCGAGCAAGTTCCTATCCCTGTCTATGTCTATTTGTGTGCCTGTGTGTTTGTGTGCTCCGTTGCACGCGCGCGCGCGCGCGTGTGTGTGTGTGTGTGTGTGTGTTTGGCCCCTGCCATAACATTGAAGCCAAAGGCCTGGAACAGCACTGTAATCTACTGCGATCCCCAGTGCCAAAAAGAGAGAGAGATAGAGAGGGAAAAGGGGGAAAGGAGAGGAAGAGAGAGAGGGGGAGAGAGAGCTCCACAGGGACTCAGCAATCAGGAGACATGGCAGCCGCTTGGCTCTCAGTTATAATGGATGAGTTGAGGTCTTCCTGTGTTCCCTGTGGGGCCTGGTTCGGCTCTCCCGTCTCAGCCCTCTGCTGTGCTCTGTAGGCTTGCAGCCAAACATCATGGTACACACATGCACGCACACAGATTCACCCCACATGTACTATAAACTTCCCAAACAGTCTTGTTCATTTCATTCCATTGATCGCCTATCTGTTTTATCTTGTTTCTTGATCTCCTGTTCAGCTCTGTGTCTCGTGTATGCTCCGGGATGTTGTTTTGTCCTCCTTATAAATCCCGCCTGTCTGTTTCTGCAGGCTTCTAGCCTTTCATGTCGCCAATAATGCCCCCCTCTGATGGCTCATGTACTTTATCTATTCCCCTTTGTCCTTTTACGGGGCCTGTCTGGGGGCACTAGGAAAAAGCCATTTTATAAAAATATCAATGCAAACCTGATTTTTGCACACCCGCCGCCACCGCACCGGCTTCGGTCGGCAGAAGGGGCGCAGAGATGGGATGGGGAGGGGATGGGGAGGGGGGGGGGACAATCAATTAATCTGATCAAGCGCTTTAGGAAATGGAGAGCGTAAGCGCTCCTAGGGGACGGATATCCATCTCCTTGGGATGATTGAATTACGCACAGAGTGAGAGTTAGAGAGGAGGGAGGACTGGAGAAATGAGGTGGTTAGGGTGACCGAGGATGAGGGTGCATGTGCTTGAGAAATGCAGTGGGTGTGTGTGCTTGATACAAGTGAAAGATAGAGAGACAGAGAATGGAATAGGGCAACAGCAAAAGAGTGGGGTGAAAGAGAGATGAGGTCATTGCAGAAATAGCAATAGAAAGGAGCTTGATTCCCCCCCCTTTGCCTATAAAACCATTTACATTTTTTATGTGTCATACCTTATGCTTGATAACCCCGTCTTTTGACAGCTATATTACATGACGTGGATACATGGCTTTGCTTTGGAGTCACTTCAGTTTCCGTTGCTCAACCAATGCGTCATTTACTTGAATGTATACCGAAAGACAGTATATGGTTTTGGACAGACAGTACAGTAGTATAATATTCTGCAAGATGTCCAACATCTAAATTGGATTGCTAACTCTTAAATGATTGTAAGCTGCAGAAAAAAAAAATGTTTCCTGAAGTTCTTACAGAAGAAAGTCAGCCCATTTGAGTTTAAGTACTTTTGCCAGCCAAAAGCACAGCAACAGGGCACTTTTCCACCTGCTGTTTTGCAGACATGCGTTGCTTAGTGAGGTCTTTCATTGTTTATTCAAGACTCACAACATGAGGCAACATCCTGCTCCGAAAAACTCTCTTCTTTTGGATGCCACACTCATGCAGAAAATGACCTTCTCTTTAATTCTGTTCAATGTGTGCAATACCTTCTCTCCCACTCTGTGGCAATGATTTCTTATCTGCTGTGAGCACTAGAGCTTTGTCGGGGAACCTTTGAATAGACAGAATAAAATGGGGTTAACCATGCGTTTTCTACAGCTCCCTGGCTGAAAGCTGGATACTCTAGGGGGATAGTTCTGTGTCATAAGGAAAAAGATGAAACACAATAAGAGGAGAGAATATGAACAAGCCCCCCTGGGCTTTCTCTGAGAGGAGGAGAGAGAAAGAAAGAAAGAGTTTAGATTAGAGAAGTGGAAAAAGCACCAGGCATTCTCACTGAAAATGAAAGATGAGAGGAGAAAGGAGGAGTAGATGAAGGAGGTGGAAGGAAAATGCCTCCAACAAACAACACTGGCGTACCATCAAGACGTGTATGGGCTGCCTCCCTGGAGGGAGAGAATTGCTGAATGACTGCTGGGAAGAAGCCCGATGAGCTGCACCGCTTCCATTCTGCTGGTGTGACTGCAGGAATGGAGGGACTGTTGGAATGGAGGCATCCAGTAGAGAGAGCTTGTCTGTGGATCTTGAACTGCCGCACCGCCTGCCGCCCCTGAACCATTATTCATAGCAGAGGAACGCTGCATGAAGCTGATGATGGTTGTTTAGCCTGTGGGACTTTCTCTCTTGCTGTGGTATAAGACAATGGCAAAAAAAAAAAAAAAAGGATTTTGGGAGAAAATAGAGGATCATCAGAGAAGCTGACTTACACTGTAAATCATTTGAAACCAGTTTTTTTTTTTTCCTTCATATGAGTGTGATACAGTGACTCAAGTCCTATATATGGCTCAGGGGGGTCTGAAATGGGTTTTTTGTCCAATACTGTCAGGTCTGGCTGGGACTGTTTGGATCGTCTTGTGTCCCAAGTTGAATTCACACTTTGTGCATTCACACAATTAGCCTTCCTCTTAATTTTGTGATCTTTATTTGTTTTCTGCCTGTGCAACATTGTCCTCCCCCCCCGCAATTCCCCGTCACTCCCCGAAGACACCCTGTTGATCTCCACTCCACGACTGCCCACCCGATCCCGCTGATGCCTCCAAACCCCAGCTGCAACCCCGCACAGCTGGCTTTCCTGTGCAGATGGTGTCTAAAACAAATGCACACGCGCTGTCACGGGGAAACACGGGACTGTGACTCCTTGTAGACAGATGGGAAAAGCCGGCGAATAGCTGGGGGTAAAGAAGGGGAGAGCGAAGTGATAGATGACATCACCGCGGAGGGAGGGAAGACGATCGCGGAACGGGCAGGGTGGCTACCAAATTAGACAGAGACGGAGGACAAGACAGAGAGGGACATGGCACGTCTGCCAAAGCTACAAATCATGTCCCTGAATGCAGCACCAGCGCTGTCACCCCTCCCTCCCACAAAATAAGCCAGAGATCTATTGATTGGCACTCGTATTTGCTAGCGGGCTCCAGCTCAAAATGGAGCCTTTAATTAACTTAATGGACCGGCTGCAGCTGTGTGTGAGCCAGTAAGGGAGGAATAGAAATAGATAGATAGCGGGAGAGAGCGACTGAGAGCCAGCATAAAGAATAAGTGGGGTTAACTGCAGACCCCTTCCACTATCAGTCAGACTGGGGAGGACACACATGAAGCAAGAGAGAGGGTTGATATGGAGTGGGGTTCTTGTCCTCTGTTTTTCTTCTGTAGTGTCCAGCTTATCTTTAGGTTCCACTTCAAGAAAAACACCTAATACTAAAGACTAATACTAGACAAGGTTTGACATACCAAATCACATGAAATGGACATTCCTGAAAACCTGTCTTACAAGAAGATTTTCTCAGGCATTCTATCAACCAAAAAGTATTGGTACTGCCATCTGTGGAGCGTGTCTCACAGTACAACTTCATGGTTGTAATTTCAAGCCATCATTTCTATCATCACATAAAGGATGCAGCTGTGGCTCTTTTGGTGGAGCCAGGCATCTTCCAATCTCTGGCGGATTGATCCCCCCACCATCTGACTCTGTCTGTGTTTGTAAGTGACTTTGGCAAGGCACTGCTTCACTATGCCTCCAGTAGTTTGCAAGCTGAAATTACAGGAGTTAACCAAAAGTCTTCACCAGAATAAAAATTTTTGATGTTCACCCTGCAATTTTCCATTTGAATTGCACACCAACGCGACTGGTGTGTGCGTGCTGGCATGAAAGGGAAAATCTCTGAAAAGACACCCCCAAAATGTGTTGGCCTTCTGCTCGCACTGCTTTTGATTTGACACACACGCATCTCTCTCTCTCTCTCTCTCTGCATCATTCTCATTCCTGTCCACTCATCCATTCTGTCAAAGGTTAATTGGTTTGGAAATGATTCGATTCATTCTCAACGTTAATGCTGTTATCATGCTTTTGTTCGAGGAAAAAAAAGAAGCGAGAAAGAAAAACTACCCCCCACATGCACTTAAGCTTAATTTAAAATAAAGGGGGGAAAAAGAAAAAAAAAAAAATCCAATTTAATTTCTTTTTCTTACTCTGGCCCAGGCTTGTCCCCACAAGTCTTTTCCTTTAAATTATGGCAGAATTTCATTACCTTGAAAGCTTTTCTGCCTCCTCCCTCTGCTCCCCCGCCCTGTCTCCAATACTTTGAATGGATCAGGACTAATGTCTTTCTTGTAACCTCAAGGTCGGAATATTTGGATCCGTGGAAGCGCTCAAGGGTCCCTTTGATTAATGCACTGTACAAAGTACCTTGGAATAATGCGGTGGCTGATGACTGCGCGGAGTGATCAGTTGTGCACACGCGCACACACAAATACGCAAGACGCGCGGCCGCATCAGGTGGAGGTAGTTGCAGATAGAGGTGCCCCTTTTACTGCCCTTGATGTGGATCATGGGAGGTATTCATATTCAAATAGGGTTACCTGGAGGCTCAATTCCCTCCAACAGTTTTTGCTTCCCCAAGGAGACTCCTGGTTTCCTCTCTACAGCATGCTATATATTTACTTACACAAGCTTAGTTGGACCCAAGCAGGATATCATTTCTCCTGAAGCTGCTTGTGGGATGATAGGTCTTTGCTCTGGCACAATAAAAAAAAAAAAAAAAATCCAAATCTCACCTCAGTGATTCAGCAAGTATTTTATTTTTCATTTACCTAATGGTATGTCACATCAGAGAATTAATTAGATTGCCGCTAAATGCCAAACAGAGATAGTTTACCTCACACTGGTATCTACAATAAAACAGCCACTGTGAGATTACTACTTTGGTCTTGATGTTTTTTTTGCTGACACAGCTGCCATGTCCGATAAAAATGCGATTTTCTCTGTTTTCATGGCCACCTTGCCGAGGCCCTCACGGTGGCTGTGCTGCGCTTGCTGTCCACGCCCTATTGATCAGAGACACAGAGGCTTCTGTATTGAAGTTCTTTGCAGGGCTGCAGATGCTATCTCCAGTTTTGTTAATTATTTACATTCGGTTCCACAAATCTGATCAATAGTTAATTGAGCCAGCGGGAGCTGGCTGAGAGAAAAACGAAAACTTTGCGGAACTGAGGGACAAAAATCCTCTGTGCAATCTAAAGGAGTCTTGTTTTCCTTGGTAGTCTTAAGTATAATGTTATTGGCCTTTTGGGCAAAGTGCCGTCGAGACAAAGAGGGAAGATACTTTGAATGACTTCACGCTGCTTGCTCTTGTCCAGTCACCCTCTTACAGGAGAAATAATTCTAAATGACCACATTTTACGGGAGTAGAGCACCAGTGGCCATTCTCTTGATGTAAGTGCCGTTTAAAGTGGCAGGTGCCTGACTAGAATACACTCTTTACTTTTATAGGCATTTTTCGAAAGCGTGAACTCCAGGGACTGCATTTAACATAGTGTACATATAACGTGATCAAGGAATTTGAGCTGGCTGTATTCACAATATAGTGGTTTTAATCAAGCGTGTACATAGAAGCAGTAAACAATAATAAATCCTGCATGTGCTTGTGAATGAACAGGCTTATTTGCGACCGCATTTTTAATCTTTTGAGTGGGATTTGCATAGCTGCTTACGTTTGAAAATTGACTTGTGTTCCCTCTAGGCAGAGATTGCAGTCAACCAAATAAATACTGTGCAATATTAGAGCTGTCTTGCTTGTCAAAAATACTGGATTATCTTTCCAATAATCAATCACTGCTTGCCATTCACTTCGCACGTCTTTGCAATTACCAAGGCGGTTTTGGATCTATCTCACTTTTTGCTTTTGTTTAAATCATTCAATGAATGGTTCAGATGAAGAGCACAAATATTAAAATATTTTGTTGTGTTTGGTTATTTATTTGGCTTTATTTTTAGTTAAGAAAGAGCAGATGTCTAGTGGTTAGTTTCTAATTTCAACCAGCTGTTGTCTTGTATTTTTGCTTGCGTTTTTAGTCGGGCTTCCTTCTACTTTCAAACAGACAAAACCAAATTTTCAGGTTAATTGATAAATCAATAATTTCAGTGGCCACACGGTGGTGCAGTGGTTAGCGCTTGTGCCTCACAGCAAGAAGGTCGTGGGTTCAAATACTGGCTCGGGCTCAGGCCTTTCTTTGTGGAGTTTGCATGTTCTCTCCAGGTACTCCAGCTTCCTTCCACAGTAGGAAAACATGCATGTCAGGTTAATTGGTCACCCTAAATTGCCCCGAGGTATGAATGTGTGAGGGAATTGTTGTATGTCTGTATATATATATATATATATATATATATATATATATATATGTCAGCCCTGAGACAGACTGGCAACCTGTCCAGGGTGACCCCACCTTTGCCCACAGCAGCTGGGATCAGCTCCTGTGACCCCGAAAGGGAAGAAGTGGCAGATAATGAATGAATTAAGATTTTCAGTGCAAAGGTGATTGTGTTTACCTTTGTGATTAAGTGGTGACCTGTTCAGGGTCATGCTTTTTTTTTTATCAGGTTGCATTGAATGTGGAACTCCTTCAGCAGCGTTTTATTACTTACATATGTTTTAGAAATCTAAATTCAACATGTAATATTAATTGCATACGAAACACACTGAACTGGGTCAACATCGTATTATGGTCCATATCAAAAAGTCAAAAAACAAAACATGGAGAAAAGGCTGTAGTGTCCAGACTGAGAGTAATATTGTAAGTATTATTGTGTGTGTGTGTCACTCAGACACATGCACGCAGATGCGTGCACATGCCTGAGTGAGTGAGTGACAGAAACTGATTAAGGTGTCTGCTGGCGGCTCCATTTTAGTAATCTGTCCTGCCACACCTCAGGAGGCAAACTGCATGCGCCTGAATCCAACTGGTCATGCTGCAGGACCTATAATGTGTGAGGAGGAGAAATTTATCTCTTTGTTTCTGTTTCCATCTACCAGTTTTAGCTGCACGCTCGCCATTGTTAACTGAAAAACATGTCAATGACTAATCTGCCAGAATGTTCGACCACCACACCTTGTATTGGCTTTGGTGTCTCCTTATCTCACTTCTGTTTCCAGCCTGTCACTGATAAGAGGGAAGGAAGGAAGGAAAGCGTATAAGTGGAGCAGGAGATGTAGGAGAAAAAAAAAAAGAAGAAAGAGAGTCCTGTAGTTTAAAAAAAGCTGTATCAACATCGACAGACAGTCATGTGCAAAAGAAAGTGCACCTCAGGAAAATTGTTTATTCCTTGTTGAGATAATACACCCATCAAAGATTTACTCGACATAGAATCACTGCCTGTTAGTAATAGTGACATTGTTCTAAAAAGAATAAATAAATTATATTTGCCTTGCAAAAAAAGCAAAAAAACCTGACTTTAGAATACAAGAGCATCCATCAATATTTGAAAATATCTATTGATGAATTTTATTGAAAATGCATTACATTCAGAGGTTTGATTGTAGCTGCAAATGACTCATCATACAGTGAGTTCTAACTCTTAAAGCTTTCAGGTTGTAAGGTAAAAGGTCTTGAATACACTGAAGTTTCATAAGTGATGGAAAATAATCAGCAAAGGTATTCAGAATATAAAGTACACTTTGATGGAACTTATGTGCAAATGGAGGAGAATTAGAAGGGCATCTGATTTGTTCAGACGTAGTTATCCTTGAAAAATCAATCCAAGATCAGAGTAGTTCCCTTGGGGGAGAAAAGACATCTTAACTTTGACTATACAGAGTTAACACACACACACATCCATACATCCTCTACCCATATATATTATATTTACCCTGATGTGATCCAGTACATTAACTATTCCACTGATCCAGCTTTTTTAATGTCCATCCATTGTCTTTACCTTCTGTCCATCCATCTTCTTTAGACTGGAAACGATCCCAGCTGACCATGGGGATAGACTGGTACACCCTTGACATTTCACCAGTCTATCTGGAGGTAAACATAAAGATAATATCATTTATAGTAGGGATGAGCCGAATACTCGTTTTAAACGAGTACTCGTTACGGATAATGCATTTTTTCCGAATCCGAGTACAGCCCAAGCATTGTCAGTCATTATTCGTACTCGTGCTGATGGGAAATCCTCATTGGTCCTTCATTCTGCTCCGTGCTCCACCGAGACGACGGGATCCTTGTGAGAGAGGCCAATCGGAGCTGATAAATTAAAAATGCGGTATTTTATTTCTTTGTAGTGTGCATTGTGCCTGAGGAAAACCTTATAAGGTTGAAAGGTCGGGTGATTGTGCATGCTCGGGGTTTTTTTTTTTTTTTGGGGGGGGTTTTAAGTTTCGTTTTCCCTCACGTTTTTTTTTTCTTTTTTCTCTTCTTTTTCATAATAATTTGGGCTTGTGCTCCACTGGGAGGGTGTGATGTGTGGGAGAGAGATGATAACTGGACCGAGGTCCACGTCCTGGTCATGTCCGTGGCACTGCAGCCTCAGACATGACCAGGAAGCTCTGCAGGGGCGTATGAGGGGTTTCCCTGGACGCTGGGGAGATTCCGGTGGGAATCATGGGGGGAGGCATTCATACAATTAAAATATTCATGTTCTGACTCAATAAAAAAAAATACTTGTTCTGTAAATAGTTCCTTTACTATTGTGACCAAAAATATTCAAATTTTATTTCTGAGGCTTTTGTGTGAATAAATAATCATTTATATAACTTTAGAAATATTCATGTTCTGACTAAAATAAAAAAAAATCTGTACATTTTATCATTGAGACTGCTCTGTAAATAGTTTTCAAATGAAGAATCAATATAGCAACTTCTGAGCAATCCATATCAATTTCAGACTTAAAATAGTGTACCAATTTCTGCCCCAGCCTGTTTCCAGTTAAACCACGCCCACTTCCGGTTTAGACCACGCCCCCCACGAGTACAGATACGGATACAGATAATTTGGATGGGTAAACAGATACAGATACAGATACAGATAGTAGTGTACTCGCTCATCCCTAATTTATAGTGACCAGCTGATTTCAAGTTCATGTGTTTAGATCTCAAGCAGGTCTTTCTTTACCTTTTCACACATTTGAAATGTTGACAATGTGTAATAATATGTAAGAGAGAGGCAGGCATGGTGGACGAAATGGCGCATGATTAAAGAGAGAGGTCTCAGTGGTGACACTCTTGCTGCTTTTTGTTTTATTCTTGGTAGATTGCTGAACCTGCTGCATTGTCATTGCCTGATTTCATATGCATTTCATATTTCTCAAATAGATACATAGGCTGCAGGGTTGTGTGCAAGTCTTGAGAGAAAATACAATACTCAGAGCACCCATCCATCCTCCAACATCCTTCTGGAAGTCACTTGCTTTGATTTGTGTGTGCATGTGTGTGTGTGTATTTCTAAGCAGAAGAAGGAAGGTTCAGTAATTTGTGTTCAGACGGATGAGCAATAGAAGAGGCGAACAACGAGCGTGGTGTCAGCTGTTGACTCTAACTTCAATCTGGATCTGACCTGACCCAGCAGTATTGCTAAATCTGACTTGTTACATGATGGGTGCTCTGGCAAACCCTCGCCTCGCTGAGACAACCTCTGGCCGCAATCTGGGTGTCTTTGTCAGCTCCGAGCAGCCTGGCCCCCAGAATCGCTGAGGTGGTGGATTTCCCTCTCCTCCCTCACTCTTTGTCTGCCCCCTCCCCTGTTCTTCTCCAACAACCACATATCAGCATTTTTTTTCCCCTTCCCTGTCACCCATTCACACTTCCACAGACCCGTGGTATTCCGTCATTGGGCGACTGTGGTCTCGGGATGCAAATCCCTCAGATCGTTCCCTCACTGGCAATTAGTGGCACACAGACCCTTCACTGTATCCCACCCTGTGACCTGACAGACCGACTCAAGACAAAAAAAAGGAATGAAGAATAAGTATGACAACAAAGAGGAGGGGATGATGAGAAAGAGAGAGTATAAAACATAGACACAGAAGGACTTGATTAAGTGGTCTTTTAAATGCGTGAGTGGATAGCAATTCTGCAGCTCTTTAGTCCCGAGAGGACCTGTCTCAATTACCCTAATGAGGCACAGTGACTCTGGCTTCCCACGAAGGCTATACGAGGCAGAGAGCCCTGCAAGGCCATACAGGAGAGGCTGGGACAAACAAGGGCCTCCGTGTGTGTGTGTGTGTGTGTGTGTGTGTGTGTGTGTGTGTGTGTGTGTGTGTGTGTGTGTGTGAAACATGCAGGATGTGGATGCCCTGTGAAGTTAAATGGAGCGTGCCAGCTTCCCAATGAGCCAATGTTAGCTGGCGGACTGACACACGCTGACCTCCCACCGTGCACATCACTTTCTCGTCTGGGCCGTCAGAGAATGGCAGTTAACCCCGGTCAGCCCTGAACCCTGGCCTTCACTAAACCAATACATGTCTTCAATAAAGGCCTCGCATGGAGAACGTACCCGTCACACTACGTCGGCCTGCATCTCTGCTTGTCCTGCCCTGTGAAGACAGAATTGCATTGTTATGAGCGCTAACGGTTTACATGTGGTTGTCGAAAATGTCGGACTGTTTGCTGACACAAGGGAATGGAACCAGACCCTGTGCTGTATATTTCCCTCAGTAAATAAAAAAAACAAAAAGTACTTTATCAGCCCAATGTCATCATCACTGCTACTCTCACATATTTATTACCACATCAGCATATAAACTACAGTCCTTTCTTTAACAATTCAAAGCAGAAAATCAGAAATAGAAGGAAAATATGACAAAAACTCACACTGAAGCATATTTGTCGACTTGCATTTTTATTTTCATGAGTTGTTTGGTATTTTGAGTTCTAATAAAGTGAAATTCACACAAAGCAATCTGCTCAGCTGTTGTTAACATGTGGTTTGTTTTTGTAGCCAAGACAAGCCAAACTGCAGCTACATTTGTTCTCAAAACAAATTCCCATAGTAACTTTCAGATGTGCTTTATTTTTAAAGTGCGTTGAACACTAATATTCAAGTCCCACACAGTGACAAAGAAACATGGGTAAAAACATGATTTTGCCTCTCTGCACATCTCTCACAGAATTTTAATCCATCACACATGTAACTTGATAAGAAGCCAATTTCTTAAAATATTTGAATCAGCATCATTGGTTTGTAATTTTAAAACAGCTTTGTGTCCGTCGAATCAAGATGCCATTCTCCAACATTTATGAAGAATTAACAAAATGTAAAACCTCTATTGAATCATTGTCACTTAAATTTTTCATGTCAGTTAATGTGCTGTGTAAAACTTTTCACGCTTCTGAAATCTTTGTGATTTTTTGACCTGCTTTGTCCTGTTGAAGATAGTCCTTTGTTTGACATCCAGAAAATTGAAACTTCAGTTTTGTTTGTGTCCAATCTTTGTTTTAAAGCCCTTGGTTTGTCTTTTTGAACAAGGTGCTATTGTCGGGCCAGAACCCTCCCTGATAGCCATGTCACCTTTCACATTCAATTGCTGCAAAACAACTGAAATCGTTTGTCATTCTTTCTGGGCCACTGAGTGAAATATGACTCATAGGCCTCAGAAATGTTGAATTTGAAAAAGCACACTGTTGCAACTGTGCCTTTGTCTTGAATCGCCTCCATTCCCCCCCCCCCCCCACACACACTTTCACTCATACTGAAGGAATGGCCTTCCATTTAGACACTCCTAACGGTCTCTCCTAATGGCTTTTTGTGATAGAAGTTATTTATGGCAAGATTAATTTTAATCTGTCAGTCTGGACTGGAGAAAAAAAGAAACGATTGTGCCTAAAGGCTATACCTTGTTGCTGACCACAATGCTCCTCCTTTTATAAGGCGGAGAGAGGAAAGTTGCATGCCAAGTCCAGGGATGATTTAGCTCATTAAGTTGGGGTTTGAATTGCAATACAGCTGGCAGAGCTTGGCTTTGGGTGCGAAAATGTCAATAGCAGAGAGTGCCACGTCTCCCTTGTCAGCCCTGACGGAAGACCAACGACCAGCCAGGCTGCCATTTGTCTTCCTGAGTGAGTTTTCTAATAACCGTAATGGCTGTGGCAATAAATTACCAACAGCCTGTCACAGAGAACATAGTGCAGCATTTAAATCTAACAAAGAGCCCCCACCCCTGGTCCCCGCTTTCCCCCGATTTTATTTTTAAAACTTAGCAACTCCCTCGCTCCCTTAAGGAGCACTTCAAGCTTACGGTGAATAGCCAAACCCCAAAGCGGAGCTCAAGTATATCACGTCCTGACCGGGCAGAAAATCCTTGACTCTCATTTTTCTACAACTGTAGAATGAAATATTTAGTATTACTGCGGTCGACTTGTCTTTTTTATGTAAAGCGGATCGTATTGTACGACCAGTGAAGCGTTTCAATTATGCAGCGATGTCCTCACTGTATTGGTCACTTGGTCTGATTGACTCACACTTTGATGAAATAACAAATTAGAGCTGATGGCTGATTGGAATGAGATGTCGTCTTACCCTTGACCCCATCATCATATGGCCCCACGCAGGCTAGTGTTTTTCCATCCCCCTCCCATGGAGTTGACTGCAGTCCCTCTGTGAGATGAGCGCGCTCAGTAATTGGAGCAGCGGGAGGCGATTTGTTCATGTCCTTTCCTTCAGTAGCAGCAGTTTGCCGGTGGGCAGCCCATGGAGCGATGCCATCCTGCCATTTGTCAGACAGGGAGCAATTTCCCGGTCATCTGTTTCCATCCATAACTGAAGGTGAGGGGGGGGGGGGGGGGGAAAAAGGTGAATGATGACGACTTTAATATGGCTCCTCACACTGGCAGGAGCTTGCTCCTCATAGCGACAAGCAAGCCTCATACACCTTCACCCCGGTGGCAAATTCCTCAGCACGGTGCTCGCGGTCTTCACATGCTCACTATTTACAAATGACGCATTTCTCAGCACTGTGGTGCTCTGCTGTTTTCTTGTCAGCAGACCTGCGGTATACAGCCAGATGGAGGATACACTGCCTCTGGGAGGGCGCGTCATGTTGAAATAAAATCTGCCTAAAAAGATTTGCCCCTTAGCAACAGGCGAGGAATTCCATTCATTTTTGCCTGATGGCTTAACCTCTCCATCTACACCTGGACACAGAGTGTGTTTCGGTGGTTCAATTTCCAGGCCCTCCTGTGGCCGTTCGAACGGTGAGGTTAAAACCAATAAAGGAAGGAGCTTCAAAACGGGGCTTGGTTTGATGTTGTGTAGTTCACAATGCTCCACTGGCTTTATTGGAGCTGTTTTAAATCATGGCTAAAACAAAGTAATCTGCCTCTCTAGCAATCAACGGTCTTCTGAGCGAGGAGCCATAAAACAAAGAAAGCCCGCAGTGTGCAGCTGTGCAGCATGATAAGGATGCAAACTCTGCCTCCCAAACTTGGCTGATCACACACTTCCATCTATCCATTTACCAAAACCAATTATTTTTCCAATCCAAAGGTGCCCCTGATACCTCCCCCATCAGACTGATGCAGCAGGGACGCACGACTTCTAAAGAAGAGCAGCGGGTGGCACGGGCACTGCCCGTCTGAGTGTTGGGAAAGACAAGCTGCGTTATTTGTAATCACAAATTGATGTCCTTTGTAGCCACGGGTTGGTGTGATCTGTGGGTTGGGAGAGGCGGGCGTCATGTGAGGCGAGCCAGCTGCTCAGCCTTTCTTCCCTCCCCGCTGTAAAGGGTTTCCTTTCAAAGGAGCCAAATGTATCTCCTTTCAGCGAGGCAAAATGGAGTCGGTGTAGTTCATTGGAGCTCTTGATAAGATTGGACAGGTGTAAGGATGACTTTCACACAAAAATCCTTTATACCCCATTTGTGGAGTATTTGGAACTGTGTAAATATGTTTTGCCAGTTCCCCATCTAAATCAGGAGCTTTTCTGTAATTAGTTTTCCTTTATCATTTATTCTGTGTAGAACACATGGCTCAGAGTGAGCAGTCTGGTAATATGTGTGTCTCGAGGCATTTCTTTGAAATGGTAAATTTTTTTATTTTATCATCCTAATTGAGAGTGAGATTTGTATTGCCAGGCTTAGCTGTTTCCATAAAAACAATTACAGATAAAGAAAGCATGCTATTTTAGATATTTATCAATTTTAATTACCCCCATCAACACAACTGAATAGTCTTTGAATTTTACTCTTTTGTTCTGTTTTCTTCTTTCTTTTACTTATATGTTCTGACAGTCCCCGAATATTTGTATCAAGTAGCTTTGTTAATGGGTTATTTTAAAAAGCTCAGCTTTAAATGAGTGCTCATCAGCTTTATCTTGAATATGAATTTATGTTTAGCTGTTTCTTTTGAGATTGCCTAAGAGATCTATACAAAGATCTCTTTTTTACATCAATTTTGATCTTTTGGTATATTATTGATTAAATGCTAACAACTTACTTAGTTTCCATCACTGCATACTACCGCTGAGTGGTGTGAAAAGTCATGTTGGACCCAGAAAGAACACACAGTCAGCGAGCGTGAGGTACTGCGAGTGCATCTGTTCAAGACTGGCAGTCCCTGCTACTACCAAAGCTATAACGATGCACTGTGTGCGACCCCCAGACGTGATTGATCAATAAGTCACCGCAATGAAGTGGCACATCGATTACACCAATGACAGGGCATTTACAGGTTTAATCTGTATAATGAGAGTAACCTTTTTCTTTCAGCCACCTGCTTTCTGCCTGGCAGGGGCCTGTCCAAGGCCAGCAGGGACCAGAGAATGGCTCGGGCGCAGCGTAAGATGAATGCCTGCCCGCGTGTGTTGTAAGGACCGTGGGTGCGAGAACATGATCTAAAGCAGCGAGGGAGAGGGAGAAGAGAAAGAGTGGTTTATGTGACACCTGTGTTTGTTTCATAGTGGTAGGTAAGACTGTGTTGCAGGGGGAGGATCGCCAGCACCACACATTGGTATGCAGTGTGGAGCGGCCGTCAGTGATGAATGTGTGTCATAGTTAACTCCAGGCTCTACAGTCTCTGTAGCATGTAGTGTATCTTTTTTCCTCTTCTTGCCTTCACAATTCTTCCCAAGCCTGAACAGCTTCTTTTGCCATGTTGCACTGAAAGCAGCTTTGTTTTGTTTTGTTTTGTTTTATTTATCTGTGAAAGATTTCAGCAGGATTTAACTAGATTGCACCGGACTTCCTCTCAGTTACTTCACAAATTGTCTACTATATCTTGAGCTTGGTCAATGGTAGCCTGGAGGTTTGGGGATTAAGCTTGTAACTTGGAACTGGAGTTCCTCTCCCCGCGGGTCACCAGTGGGTCCTTCAGTAAAAGCTCACTTGCTTCAACTTTTCAGGTTGCGTGAAATGCAAATCACATAAACCACTGCGGTGGCCCAGGAAGGGAGCAGCTGAAACACATCCACCCATCTCAAGTTAATATTTTGGCCTTATCTTTCTCTGCAGAGCATCTTTAAAAACTATTATGTCTCCATTTTTATTGCTTTTTTTTGCATTCCACTATTTCTGTATTTCTTTTCTTCTTCTTCTTCTTTTTTTTTTTTTTACAAGATTATAAAATCCTGCATTGTCAGAGGATGATTGTTTCTGCAATTCTTCAGCAGTTCACATTTCTCCTGACACTTTGATTCCGTCTCTGTTGAAAATGCACGGTGCACAACACATACAAGTATTACATCTATAACATTTAAAAACTGTTCAACTGAGACTTTAAAAGACGTCCTCGTCACCGTTGTGGTCAGGACTCTCGTCTTGTAGCTTTGGTTGGTGGTATGTGTTTCTGTGAAGTTTCCATGTTGTCCCTGTGCGTCTGTACTGCTTTCTGGCATAGTCAGGCAGTTCTTTGGCAATGATAAACTTTCTCCGAGGTGTGAGTATGAATGTGTGTGACTGTCTGTCTCTCTGTGATTGTCCTGTGATGAACTGTCAACCTGTCAAAGATGTCCCCTGCCTGGATGACATGGATGATTGAGGACATTTGGAATCTTGAACTCTTTTTATAGACTTTGTATATTCAACTTTTAAAACGAGGATTCATTTTGTTCAGCTGAATTTGGCGAAAAACGTCCATAGCAGGTGTGACAAAGTGAAATGGTCTTTTGCTAATATTTTCTTCTGTAGCTGCTGTGGACATGTTTACATGGGAAATCTTTATTTTATACGTCAGTCAACTTGTTAGTGAATTTATTGATTCAGAACAAATATTTTCATCCATCTATTTATAATTTTGTCTGTGATATATTGTGTTTTCACTATTTAAGGTTGTTCAGTAACAACAGAGGATTATGTTTGTGTGGTCTCTGATTTTGCATTATTTCAAGAGTGTCCATTTTTTTGCAGTTTGGAGTTTGTTGGATTTGGATACCCTGATTAGACAGTAGTCATGTATGTATGTATGTATCGGTTTGCACTTATTAAATGAAAATAACCAAAAACCTTTCCAAAAATTAAACCAAATAGTTCATTGAGGAATGTCCAGAAGCTAAAACTGTGCTGGAATTTACCCTTTGAGTGATTGGGCTGTTAAAAGGCTGTCTGCTGAAGAAGTAAGTCACTGCGTGGGGAAAGTTCTTCCCCATGGATAGCTGCAAAAAAAATGTCTCTGGGGCACAAAGTGCTGTGAGCGTGTTGTCAAGGGAATATCACTGCAGTGTTATGATGTGTTTTTATTCTGTCAGTCTCTTCCCCAAGGGCAGGAACCCCACTCACAGCCGCGCTGCCTGCTGGTTCACTTTGCCAGAAAAGCTTCGACATGTACTGCGTACGAACACAAATAAGCACAGACGCAGAGAACAGATACGCACAAACAGCTGCGGACATACAGTATGTATGGATGCGCGCGCACACACACACACACACACACACACACACACACACACACACACACACACACACACACACACACACACACACACACACGCACCGTCACCGTCACCTTCAGAAAGTTGACGGCTTGCAGCCGACGCCAAGTTAAATGCTGCTTTGCCAGTCCATCTCTGCCTCCTCTCCTCCCCCTCCCTCCCTCTCCTCCCTGCCCTCCTCTCCTCCCCTCTCTCCTCATCTCTTTGACTCCCAAGGACACGGAGACCCACTGTACAATGGGACACCATTTATCACGGCAGGAACAATTACTGGAGACATTTCATTGTCAGAAAATTTCTAACCATTCTTCCCCCATCTCACTCTCTTTATCTTCCCCATCCCGCACTCTCGCCCCGTCTTTTTCTCCTGCCCTCCTGCCATCCCCCTTCTATTTTTCTCCTTTCCTATAGTCTGCCTCTTTGCATGGCTCCCAATGAGCTCTATTGCAGGTCAGACTCCCATTAGTCCAAGCACATCACTGTAGATTACAGCACAGAGGCGGTGGGGCACTGTATTATATCTCATCTACAGGCACTGACAGACTTTTCTCCCTCTGTTTCCAACAATGGGATCCTCTTTTTCCCAAGGAAAGGCATGGAAAATTGCCTCTGATACCGTATCTCCAACCCTGTGCTTTAATGAAGCCTTTCAACCTGGCACGGTGTGAGGGAAGAGTCGTCCTATCTCTTTCTTTGATCATATGCAGGCCCAGACGCAGCAGAGTGGAGGAGGGACAGATTTAAATGCCAGATAGGAATCAGACATGTAATGTGTTTGGGCCTCACTCTGCACAGCTTCGGTTTTGCTTTTTGGTCCATGTGTTCCTGTGGCAGCATTATCAAAAGTAGTCCAAAGTAAGTGTTATATATTGATGAGTCACTTAATGCTTGAAGCTTGTCCCGTAGGAAAAAAAAAAAAAAAAGGCTCAAAGAATGATACAGCCTATTTGCGTCACGGACTAAAAGGTCAGGAGAGTCTTTACTTCCTCTGCCCTGAACTGGCAACTCTCGAAAGAGCTGCATTTAAAATCCAGTGGCGGACTGACCTGTCTGTGCTTTGCCTTCATGTTGTTCACAGAGACTGGATATCAGTTTAGGTAGATCCGGTCTTCCCTTTATTCTCCATTTGCATGTCGCATTTGTATCTATCAATCAATATTTAGATTTGATACAGCAGTGAAATGCATGTTAGCAGATTAAGGGATTCAACCAAGTGTGGAGCCGCCCCTCCGGTCGCCTGTAAAAGCATCCTCGACATCCATCAGTGCAGAAAAGAAACGGGCCCCGAGTGTCAAATGCACTGTGATTTATCTGAAAGTGCTGAAATGATCACTGTTGGATCGTTTTTAATGACTAATGACATTTGAAAAGTGCTCGGGTCTGAGCTGAGGCATGGAGGGCAAATCACCTCTCTGCAGCGCGGTACACTGTTCTCCCCGCGGTGAAAGCAGCAGGTCTGAGTCAGGCTGGGATCGTGTTCAGTGGACGTGAGTCCATTTGTGTCGCCGAGCCTGCTGGTAGGGAGACCCGGAGGCAGTGCCCCGGGGCCGGCTGGCTGGGATTTCAACACGTCTCTGACAGCCTCCAAATGTGCTGAGGCACTGGCCCACAGCCAAAGGTTAACCCACAGTTCACATGTGTTCAAACACACACAGGTAAACCAGGCTCACTCACGTTTGCAACTGGTGGTTTGATGAATGCAATTAATATTATGAAGCTGCTGCAAAGCCTTCTTTTCTACCTTGTTTAGTCTGACTGGCAGTGAGATATGGGCACTCTTTCTTGTGCCTGTGTCACTTTTTTCTTTTACAGTGTTGAAAAAAAGTGATTTTTTTCCCCCCTGTAAATTCTGTCCACTGTTTTAATTTTATTGTTTGACTCTTTATTGTGATTTAGTTGGATTAAATCTTTAAATGTGGGTCGCTGGTTCGCACATTATAATGATGTCTTATTGTCTAATTTATTCATTTATAACAACATTTTAATCTGGACTTAGATGATGTGTCATTGACTTGTGCTTAATGCACAATATTGTATCTGGGATACAGACGTTTGGTTCTTCATTAGCACCCAGACCTCAGACCTTCGACTGGAGCAGAAAGTAGCATCTGAACTACTTTATTTTCAAATACTATTTTAGGACTGAAAAGGGTGATCTTGGACTGCGATGTTTACCATCGCTTGGCATTCTTTAAATCTAATCCTCAAAAGAAAATGTGAAACTTTTTTTACTCGTTTGATGATCCTTGCTCCAAAATGTATTGTCTGCTTTGTTGACATGTGTGAAGGAGTGCGATGGAGGGAGAGGACTGGGGGAGAGAAATAGGAGGAAAGGAGACAAAGATGGTGCGAGAGTGATGAAACACATTGGCACAAGTGTAAGAGTTGACAGACAGTAAGAGGGACATTACTGCTGCCATGAATTGTCTGTTTTTGGAGAGTCACAGCTGGTTTCAGCACCTGGGGAACACTCAGACATTCCTATGGGCCCAAGTCTGCAATAACTCTGTGCTGACAAAGGTTAAAAAGGGTCAGATGGCGAGCTATAGATCTTGCATGCCTATACAAGTGAGAGGACTAAGATGTGATGGTCTGCCGCCGTCTGCAGTGAATACTGGGGAAAAAAAAGACAGAGAATGAAATTGAGTGCAGGCTGTTGGATCTAACTCTGCCCTTTTTTTTTTTTACATTCACCATGTAGCCCTCAGACCTCTAACTCAAGCTTCCAGTAAGATTCCGAGAAATTGTCCTAACCTCCTGACAGATTTAGTCCTGCAGGTGCCAGACGGAGAAGACTTTAGGTTTCGCTGCTGCACTGATAAATCTTTTAATTTCCATTAGAGGAACTAAATCCGAGAACAGACACAAACCACAGACAACCCACACTGAGTTTAATATCACTGAGAGGGCTGGAACAATGATTTAGAACCACTAAATAGATGCTCCACATAATCAACTTTGCATATTTGATGTGAGGCACTCTCCAGAGTGGGCTGGCTTTCAAATGTAAATTTTGCCTGCAAACTTAAATCATTTAGTGCATTTTACTTGAAGCGTATCTTTGACAACAATAAATCACAAGGTTGCTGCATCCATTAGCAAATTGGCTCTGCGGTAGATGGAAGACTGGGGAGAGAGAGAGAGAGAGAGAAAGAGAGAGAGGCCAAGCGAGACAGTGCAGCAGTGGTCTTTTATAATCAACAGTAACAGTTTGAGAGCTTTAGTAGCCAGACACTGCGGCACACGGACACCCATAAAACCACTGGTCACATACATCACAACAATAGGCACATTGATTGGCTACCTCAGGCAGTGGGTGGGATGCGCGAGCTCCGAGTGATGCATGCCACAATCATCTTTGAAGAGCCTCTGTTCTGTCTGCGGCCCCGTCGCCCTCTCCGTGTGTCCATGAGACGCCGGCGACGCATCGTTCAATGGGCGTCCTTCATGGCTCGCAGTTTGCAGCCAGTGCACACTCGCTGTCTGCCTCGGCTCTCCGTCTCATCCCCATTCTGTCACTCTCTCTTGCACAGATACTTTTCAGGGCTCCAGTCTTGTCTTTCCTCTTTGCTTTCATTTGTAGAGTTTTATTGTATTTGCGTTAGAGCAGGCAACAGTATGTCCACCCTTTGAGAAACTTGTGTTAGACAGAGCAGCTGGTGCATTCATGGGCACAAAGAGACAGACAAGAAGTGCAGAAATGGGGCCAATTAGAGGCCCGGAGCTTGGCCGGTCATCTGATACTGCTGATTTGAACCAGAGCCCTTCGTTTGTGGATGCGTATCTATGTGTAGGTGGACGGTCTGCAGGTACTGTATAGGAGGTCACGAGAGAAGAAGAGGGAGCAGAAAATCCATTATTTCTATTTTGGTGTCCAACATTACGGGAGGCTGGTTGAAATATGAATTATGGAAATGACTGTAGGGGGCTTTTAGCCTGAAGGCTTTGCTTCAGAGCCCTTCCTTCCTTCAGTGATCAGATATGATAGAAAGGAGCGGTTTCCAGGGGTACATTTTTTGTTCTTGTGTCTGTCACTCAGCATTCCTCAATATGTCACTACGCCAAAGAACGAAGCACGAGTTGAGCTCTGAGCACAGTGCTTTTCTATCGTTTCAGGACCTATTAATTGTCAAAGACAGAGTTGGTTTTCAGTGTTCCTAGCACCGGTGCTGTGATTGCCCTCCCCGAAGTTCCCTGAAGCAGTGTCCTATCATGAATGTAAAATTAGTAAATAAAGGAATGTGAAAGAGAAGTACATGGAAATCTTGCTTTTTTAAAAAGAAACGTATCGTGGGCCTCCTTTCACACTGTGGTATGCAGTCGTATCAGACGACCCAACTCTACACTGTGTACGATCAAAGTTAGTAGATCAAACAACTCAACTGGCAGACAAGTGAATCACCTATCCTGAGGCGTCTGGAGATATGGATTGTGCCTCGCAATTACTCAGCCGTGATGCAGAGTACGTTTTTTTTTTTTTTTTTAAATCCAGCGGTATTTGTCTTCATTGTTTGAGGAAAGTTTCTCGTCCTGTTGTGTTGTGACAGCTCTTTGTTGACTTGTTCCCGCATCCTCCCTGAATTTGCAGACTGCGTATCTTTACAGCCGGAACCACACCGTTGTTAATTAACAGGACAATAAACACGCCGGCTCCCATTAGCTGTGGCGACTGCTGCATATTTCCCCAGACAGCGACTGACTTGGAGATAGGGGCTCTCTCCTCGGCACAATGCGTTAATCAGCCTCCTTCATCTCGAGCACTCCGGTTTCTCGCTCTGTCTTCAAAGTCAAGTTGGGGACCCTCTTTCCCCCCCCGTCCCAAGGCGCTGCCCTATCTTCATCTGCAGGTAGCTTAATCTGTCTCACTGGAGAGTTCTGCCACATTACCGGCGCACTCACCAACCAATTACTATCCATTTCAAGTGGAGGGCTCATCTGGGTGGTGTCACCGTGGAAAGATGCCGGCGTCCTCTTGACCTTTTAGATTGTCCCGATGCGTCAAGTGCGAAGGCAAACAGGACAAGTGGCGAGTTGGTCTATCAAGCTTAGGGTGACTAACTCGTCACCAACTGAAAAAAGTGCAGCAGGTGAAGTCATCCTTTAAATCTGTAGTGAAAGAGCAAGGGTGTGTGTCACAGCCTGAGCACACATTTGACTTTTTTGTGGCATGAAACTTCTCTATTTTGGAGTGGAGCGTATGGCAGTAATCCGACCTACAGATAATAAGACGGCGTGTCATAAATCCCCCCAGAAAACCAAGGCAGTTAGGCTCATATTTGCTCATTTCCTCGGGGCATGCTTTGTTTGCTGCTCAGAGGGGATTGTCTCCATTCTCCCCCCTTTTTCCTCCTAAGACTGAAACTCATAAAATAGTCAAACTCTTCAAATACCAGTCAGCCCTCACACACAGACACACACCCAGCCTTCAGTGTAGCTCAAGTGTGAACTCTGTAAACAGAGATTGTCCCTTTGAGAGTGGGAGTCAGGAGCATTATCATAAGCAACTGTCAGATCCCGTCTTTGCATTGTTGAGAAGGGAGAGAAAAAAAAAGGGGTGTGATTTAATTAAAGCTCCACAGAAGACACAGGAGGAATAAAAATATCAAACGATGAAATAGGTGTTTTATAAAGCAGCGTGAGTTGGCATGTGTGTGTAGTTATTGTCAGGCTTTTTTGCGCGATATTGTATTTTTAGATTACCTTTAGGCCTTTTGAGCAGCTGTGGGGCTGTGTGTGTGCCCAGCTGCGGGTCTGAGACAGGCAGTAGTTAGGCATACCAATCTGGTGGCCTCTTTCAGCCTGCCAGTCTGCCCGGATCTTCAGGGCTCCCCATTAGCTCACTCTGTTTTGTTGCTCTCTGGCACAAGAGCTAATTAAAACATGGCTAAATTAACGACACATTCACCGGCTCGCCTTCTTTGACTCCCTCCTCCTTCCTCCGCTTGTTTTTTTTTTTTTTTTTCAGTTTCTTAATGCAAGCGCACAAACACACTGACACTCTCCTCCTCCCGTTCCCCTTCACCCTATATCTCAGTGAGGCTGCATACTGCGGGAACATGTGTTTACCTTAAGGGCTTTTATAGCAATTACACTCCTGTGCTCTCTCTGCCTGTTGTGTTTTCCATTTATGTGTTTATTTAATTGGCATTCAGTGTGCTGTAATTCTATTAGTTCCTGAAAAGGTCAGGGTCATGTGGGAATGGCTTCTGGCAGACAAACACGATACGCTCAAGCCGCTCCATACATACACACGGATAATTAAAAGAGGTGCCTCGGCAGGAGTCGCTTTTTGACCTTTTGGGAAGACGACTTCAAACGGCAGTACGC
Organism: Salarias fasciatus; assembly: GCF_902148845.1. NCBI lineage: Eukaryota > Metazoa > Chordata > Actinopteri > Blenniiformes > Blenniidae > Salarias > Salarias fasciatus. The sequence goes on from NC_043763.1 coordinate 13,841,615, forward strand.
AGCCAGGTCAGGAGGTGCTGATTGTGATTAAATTCATAAACTGTAGTTGCAATATAGATATTGGGTGATCGTCTTGGTGCAATACAGAAGATTTCAGTTCATTTTTAATTCATGATTCTGTCATCAATCGATAACATAGTTGCTGTGTACTTCATTAAATATCATTACAAAACGGAGTGACTGGGCAATTTTCTCTTCTGTGAAAAACTATCAGCTCAGGTATCATTTAGCATTATTGAAATAATGCTAAATATAATGGCTCCCTTGCAAAGTGTGAACTATGGACGGATAGACATACTTTATTCATCCCTGTGGAGAAACTCAGCGTTTCTTGAACAATTTATTGGGCAAATGATTAAATGTTCACCTGCTTGCTCACTAAAATATCAGTCCGCCTAACCAATGACTGTTTTATTTAATTACAAGGCCTCTTTACTGTTCTACAGCTGCCCACCACTGGTTGGTGCTGAACATACAGAGACAGAGACTTACCTGATTAGCCATGAACAGATCACAGAGGAGACAAGTTTACTGTTAATATGACCCCTATTTATTGATTATTTTTGCCAGCCACAGCCATCCTGTCTAAAGTATAATAATAAGCACTCAAACTCGTACCAACTCCTAACAAGTAGCAGGTTTTCGTTGTTGCTCATAAATACAGCAAACGTTGTTTTTGCTCAAATTTTAAGGAAAAACTAATACTTATTTCATGTTTGATTAATTTTTATTCTTTTTGTTAAGTTTACAAATGCAGACATTATATATTAAAAAAATACTTTACTTACCACATGCCACAGAGTATGAAAACCAGGTGAGGCTGTGTCAGAAAAAAAAAAAAAAAAAAAGAAACTGTCAGTTCAGGCATTTGGGTATTAACCTGCATGGAGTGGCAGCTGCACTAACTTGGTTTTAGAAAGTCACAAAATTTTGATTCCTGTTTTCTTGTTCTCAGAGCGTTTTCCTTTTTTAGACCGGTCGACTTAAGTGATCACAAACATGTCTAGCGTGAACCACGGACAGAAGCCTTTGTGCCGTCCCTACAATATTAGCCTCAAGACTACGTGAGATTGTATGCAGCGAGGCACCTTTCTGCTGTCAGGTCGCCGTCCAAATTACCCAGGAATTTCAAAGTATTTAAAATTTAAACTCCCACAAAGTGGCCTACACGGCCCTGTCTGCATCGGGCGGTTAATAATGAATGGCGACGGGCAGATCGGCATGTGTAATGGGAGCTTGGCTGGAGACACGGCGTGAGCTGACTGGATATTCCAGCTGATCCGTCGGCGCGTCAGCTGACCCCGAGGAGCAGTTATTGAAATTATGCAAGATGAGATACAGACACTTGATGGAGCCAAGGTTTGACAAGGCCGCGGTGTGTTTGTAGAGCTGTAGTGGCAGAGAATTATCTTGTGGGCAACGGCATGAACCTGGGCTCACATTTCACAGCCACTGACTCGCAACACTGACGCATACTCACAAAAAAATGTAGCATGACCGCAAATGATTCAGTGTGAGGATGCTCTTTAAACCACTTCTGTGTGTGTGTTCAGGAAAAATAAATCATGAGACATATATAACACAGAACTGCAAAAACTGATACTTATCACCAGTGAATATTAAAAACAAAGAAATTACACATGATGAATTTGAAACTGTGATGGATATGCAACCACGTTTGTATTTAAACATTATTTTATGAAGACTTCAAAGAGTTTTCTTGTTAAATGACAGGAAATGTTTCTCTTTTCTCTTTGCGGCTCTGCCTCCTTAAATACATTTTCACAGTTTTTTTTTCTTTCTCCACCATCCTTCTTTCTGCTGATTATGGTTAATTATGTTGATAAATGGTGGTGCTCGGGGTACTCCATCAGCATTTCATAATCTGTCTTCTCTATGTCCTCTTTATCATAGCTCAGCTCTGCCGCTGAGCAGGTTGATGCACATGGTACGACCGTGAAGAAAACGTGTCCACATCACGACTGTTCTGGAACGACTGCTTCTTTCTGTCAGAGCCAAGTATATTTAGAGGGAGAAAAAGGCAAATTGCATCATTAGGAGACCGCCATATCTAAAGTCAATGTTTTTAACAGTGCATTAAGATAGCTAAAGAAGGTTACATCTCATTTTAAAGCTTTAATATTTAAATTACACATAATTTAACTAACTGGATACTTTATTAATAATGATTTGGTGTAGTTAATGGAAAAATACCACACCATCACAAGCACACAAATTCTACATAATTAAATGCATAGTTTTGTCTACATTACTGATCCTAATTTCAGTTTATTTATTAATGTGCACAATCTTGATGATTTCAAGGTAAAACTTAAGGTTGAACAAATGCAGTAATTTAAGAATCAGATTAATATTTTTCAACTATAACATTAAATTAGTATTTTCCCAATATTATTAATGATAATAAGGCCATAATAAACAATTCAGTGTTTTTAACCTATAAACTGTATTTTTCTAAAAGGCACCATGAATCATTTATTATTGTCATATTTTTACTTTAAAGTTCTTGCAATCACCATTTTCACAATGTCTCATGTCAGTCCGGATCATTCTGAATCATGACATGTAGTGTGAGCACATTCTGAATATGAACTCTTTATTCCACCATGAATTTTATGTAGAAAATAAATGGAATCTTAAAACCAAATTCAGAGTCACAGTTGAAAAAACTTCTTGCTTCTTTGGCTGTGTAATTCCAGCAGCCTTCAGCTACCATGTTGTTGTTGTTTTTTTTTTTAAACAAACTTTTCGCATGATTTTTATGCTAATCGCGCTGTTTTGGTTGTAACAGTGTCGGCCATGCTGCCATCAGTCTGTTCAGCGCTTCCCTCTGGAGACACATTTAGAAAGAGGTGAAAATAGATTGCAGGTAATATCATTTGGATCATTTTTAGGGCTTTATTGAACCCTCTGGCAAACCTAATTTGGCCCTCAGGCTGCGTGTTCGACACCCCTGGCCTCTCATTTCTTTCTGATGTTTCTGACAACAGAAATAACCGAACCAAGCGGAGAATCATTTTTAGAATATTTTTCCAAATGCATTATCTTTTGATAGTTGCTAAAATTGGCATTTAAAGTGAAACAGTGGTCTGTTAGGTATTTTACTAGATTCACCAGCACCAATGTTGGCAAAGACAACAAAAAGATCCTGGGTCATTAGTTTAGTGTTTCTTTCTCTATATATTTATGAAAACATCCCATCTGCATGCGCTACTCGGTATGTTGGTCAAACTGTAGTTCAGATAAGGTACCGCATTAAGCATGTATTTGGATTCAAATATATTTTCACTCCTTGTTTGGGCAGATTCAGCATCGCCTCTTTAATTTGTTTGGTGCTGAAGTCACTGGGATCTAATTTTAGTGATCACATCTAATTGGCTCTCATTTTAATTCCGCTTTCTTCTTGTGTGCAAGTTTTACTCAAAGAGGAACACCTTATTTCTTCAACTGAACTTTTTCTTTTTTTCCCCTCACCGTAAATACTTTGTCTTTTTTCTCCCTCATTTTTTTTTTTTTGCAGAATTGGCATAAATTACAGTTTGGTTTTTGCTTGTAGTACAAGCACTGTGCTTATTGTGTCCTGGTTTTTTGCTGAAACAATATTTAAAGTCCACACATTACTTCTCAATAGGACGCTGACATTTTGAACTCTCAGGCATTGTTGAAGGTCAGCATAAAGATTAACCATTACGTACCAGTTATACCATCAGATCTCTTTCGAAGTGGTGCAAACTGACCAATTACACTGATTTACCATTTATTGTTAAAAAAAAAAAAATCTTGAGATGGGATTAAACCTTCCTCACACGTGGAAGCTGAACAGGATGCACTGACCCAATAAATTAAAGAACTTCATATGCGTATAATGACTAAAGTAGAGTATAAATACTTCATTAATCCCACGGGGAATATTCTGTAACGATAAAGAGAGTGTAAGACTTTCCAGAAGGTATCATACGTTTTCCTACTAGAATATATAATCTTCAGTAACAGTTCATTTGTGAAGATCATCTATCACTCGAAGGAGGAGCTGTGCAATTCCTGCCCACATATACAACAACTGTAATACATTCTGTTGGTAATTTATGTGATTTAATAATGTTTCCATAATTTTCTTATTAACAAAAGTCGGAATCTTCTGGGATAAGCTCTTATCTGAAAGTGGACCTGGTCTTCTCTTGACATTGCTCTCAAATGGGAACATTCAAACAAGGATTATGCCCAACCCGCCTTTCACTTAATTGGCTTAGATAAATATCTAAAGAGCCGCAGCTCGGTCTAAGCCACGCGATTAGCATAGTGGCGTTATTGAATTCACATGAACGCCGCGGCTGCTGACTGTGTCACAAACAACATTCAAATCACAGTGCATGTATGATGAACACTTTGCATACTGTTAAATGTTTATTTATAGAAAAGACGGAGCAAAGAAAAAGTGGGAGACGGTGTGAGAAAATTGCCTAAAATTCAATATGCTGTGCAATTATCATGTGTAATAGCCTGTAAAATCCTAATATCTATTCAGCCACTTGGAAAGGCACAAGAAATGGCCTGGCCACTTAGCCCACTTTCTCTGGCCCCTTCCTGGCCATGACAGACGGCCCTGTCTGGAGAGCAGAAAGAAATAATATAAGCCATATTTCATTCAAAGGCCCCTCCATGTATCCTCATTCTTTCTGTTTAACAGACTTTCCCCTCTTTCCCGATCCGTCCGGTTCCTCCAGAGCCGTATTGGTGATTATCTCCGGTGAATCAGTCGGGGTAATGGGAACTGCATCCCAGTAGGAACGTGCACTGTGAGGCGGTTGGTCTTTTTTTTTTGTTTTTTTATCTGCTCTGTGCTGTTTGTTCCAGTGCTTGGAACTATTTCAGAGTCAGATTTTAAACCTGTCAGGCTGTTTTTTGATATTGCCTTGTCTGTGCGCTTCAAACGGCTGCAGCATTTTCCTTTATTTATACAAAAATGAAAACATGCATTCCATATGTGTGTTCAGACCTCATTCAAATGACATGCAGAGAAAGACCAGCTGGATTCAGTGGGAACCAGGATAGATGAGTGGAACCCAAATTGATCAAATCTATTTAAAATCTCTCTCATTATCCTTCCAGAGTAACATCAGAAAGTGGCTCAGGGAAAGCAAATGTGTGCATGTTACTGTAGTTACATATCAAGCTGTCAGACACTACTTTGTCTTTTGTTTACCTTTCTTTTCATAAATTTATTAAAAGAAATGTATCCTACATGTGTCTTTGTCATTATGTGAACACGTATTTTGCAGCAGCAGGCAACACTCAGGCTACCTACACTTTTTTTTTGCAATAACTCTGTCAGAAAAATGCCCATCTTCATCCCCTGGCTGTTCACTTTGTCATCTGACAGCTCCTGTCAAATCCCTCCACGGGATCCTTCTCCCCGAAAAACTCTAAAGCCTCCACACATCTTTAACATCAGCAATAGCAATATACAATTGCAGTGGCAGCAGAGCTAGAAAACAGAAGTAACACCAGCCCTTTTTTAAGTCTATAGTGTCCCACACACACAAATTGGTGGCGTTTTTATTGGGTAAATTTAGCACCGGCAACGAGAAATGCTTAAATTCTTCTTCCTGAGCTTTCTGTCTGTGTGCATGGCGTTACAGCTGGACAGCTTCTGTTTATCTGCCTCATATCACTCTTCTTGGAGCAAACCAGAGAAAAAGGAGAGATAGGCTGCTACCAGGAGTGTGTCGAGTCGGGATAGTAGTGGGGTTTGGACTATTTCCTCATTCGCGATCCCCTCCACTACCCTCCAAACAGCACCGCCATCATCTTCCCAATGTGTCACATCTGAAAAGAGCAGGGAACCCTTTGCCACTGCCGCTGGAAGATTTCCTCGTTCTGCGGCGCCCCGATAAGCCGTGACTTACTTCCTCCGAGTGGGTCAGAGGAACTCGGAGATGCACAGGAGTGTATTGCCTTTTGTAATTACATCTGCTTCACTGCACTGTTTCTCCCCTCACTCTTTTCTTACAAACAAAAAATACATTCATGGGTGTGAGTGCCTCGCATGCATCTGTGAACTGAGGTAGATGGTGTGTGTATGCGTGTGTGTGTGTAAGCTGGAAGGGTGTTTGTAAGGGGCTGAACAAGCATAATCCCTTTCCACCATCTACAGGCTCCAGCTAGTTTTCTTACATCCAAGCAAACAACATTAAATGGAAGAAAGGTTTTTTTTTTTCCTCCTCCCCTCCCGAGTACACAGATCTCAGTATATTCTCTCCATCCATTGTCGTACCACCCTCCACCGGCTGTAATGGGTCCCCCATTGTACCTCCACACCTCCACAGACTTCCACCTCAAGAATTCAGGCTGTCGAAGTTATTCTTACATTTTGTCACTTTAATAAAGGGCTGTGCATGCTAAACACTCTTCACACAGTGCCTCTTGCTGAAAAGAGATTTTTAGAGACAGCCGTTTTGTTCCTACTTAGATCCCTCAGCGGAGGACTGATTACTAGAACAACATAAAATAAATCAAATTTGTATTTTTGTGGTCATTTAGTGTTGTTCAATTACCTCAAAACTGTTGCAACACTGGGAATGTCTCTTATTATAAACGTATCTTATTATGAAACACTCCAGTTATGCTTGGTATTCTAAAAATCCACCCGTGTCACTGATCTCAAACTTAAACTGTGTTGCCAGGAAGCCTGATGACTATGGCTGACGGTGCGGAAACAGTTGCTTCTGGCTCCATTTGGAGGAAATTGTTTCTCTCGGGAAAGTTAGGTAATCTTATTATTGCGCACAAAGTGACTTTTATCCCATCTGGAGTTCTTTTTCTTTCTCGGTACTCCAACATTGATAACACTTCATCAATCTTCTTTACCGCTTTATCCAACTCATGGTTGGCGGGGGGGGGGCTGCAGCCGATCCCAGCTGACTGTGGATGAAGGCAGGGTACAACCAGGAAGTAACAGGGCGAACACAGACAGACAGACATTCACACACTGTCACACCTGTGGGCAAATCAGAGTCACATATCAACCCCAAATGCATGTTTTTGGACATTGTTGTCCAAATTTGGCACTCGTGAAAGAAGGGGAAATAAAAGAGCAACCTCGTTTTATTCTTGCATTTTTGTTGAACTCACTTTGAGCTTCAGTGTCACTTTTGTCATGGGCGAGAGTTTTATGAGTTCTTTTAGGCTGAGGTCAAGAATCATGTGTCCGGATCAAAGTCTCTGGTCTGCTCCGCCTGTAACCAAACACGCTGTTTAGTTGCCTTCTGCATCGCTGTCACAAGATGCCAGACTCAAGGTCGGTAAGGTCATTGCAAAGCAGCTCTTCAGCTGTTGTTTCATTGCCTGGATTTTTGCATACCACAGTGACTTTTGATTCATCGCTGCCGAAGGCTGTGGGACCCTCCTGTGGGAGTAAAAGGTGATCAGAAAGACACTAGCATACCTGCGTCTTCATTTCCAAATGGTAGTTAGGCATTAGGCCAGCATTAACTAACAGGCACCTGGTTGAAGAATCCTGCAGCGGTCCAGTTTTGAACACATGCAACCAGTAAAACTCAATATGAGTTTCCCTCGGCTCTAAAAATATTAGACCCGCAACCCAACACTTGATTAAACACAACATCCCTGCAGTGACTCACTTCAAAGTGCCTTTATTCTCAGTTTGTGCATTCGGTTTTCACAATGAGGGCAGAATTGTACATTCAGACACAAAGCTGTTATTATGCACTGATTGATTTTGCGCAAGTATGGAACCACAAATGGTAACTTGTGATTGAGAACACTGTGCACCACACTCCAAAGTTTGACAGACGCCCTGCAACACATTTTGTCAAAGAACAAGTTGAAATGATAGCTAATATAGAAATAACAAGGACAAAATGTGACGAGAGTGACAACAACATGTGGATGTGAGTAAAGCAGCAAAACATCAAGACAAGAAAAAGATAAAAAGAAATTACATGCAGAATTCGTGTGGTTATATATTTTCAAAAACTAGCAACCATTTGGTTCTTTTTTATGTGTGTGTATTCTGTTTATTTTTACCCATTCTTGTACCTGTGATTTATTGTGGATATTAGATGGCGTCACTTTTTCAGACTTATTTCCTGGAAAAAAGTCTCGTAAATAGAAGGACAGGTGCTGCCGCCGGTGGTACTCGTCCCCTCCGGCCCATTATAAATTATTGTGATTACGCTGTGATCTGTCCTGGTTTGGAAAATAATTCAGCTAATCTCGACAGTGACTACGCAATATGAACTTATAATTAGCATCTCTACTCAGTACAAACAACATGATATGTGAGAGTAACTTAACTCCTGAGCGTCTCCAAATTGTACAAAATAATGTGTGAGGTATCATTTTTGTTCTACAAATGTGAAATGGCGACAGAGGCATTGACGACCATTATATGTTGTATGTATTCTTTGTTAAATCATCGCTGATATCCATCTGAACCTCTCTATGTCAATAAATATTTATTTTCATAAAGGGTGAATTGGGCAGCTGTAATCATTCAGGGACTTTGTAAGATGTAACCCTTCGTATTGCTTAATGTACTTGACTTTGCTCTCGGTTTCAAAAAGGTTAAAGACCTTGAATTCGGGCTCACATTTCTATATGAGACTGTTCCGAAGGATTGTGTGCATTTTACTGAATGACTGTCATGTACACCATGTATTCTACATGTGATCCACTCCCAAGCCTCTCTGTGAAACAGATGTAGATAAGATTTCATGAATAAATAAATCTTAACTAACATTTCCCATCAGTAGCACCTGGACACTGTGTCGCAGTCAGGATTGGCCTTTTATCTTGAACTGTGACAGAGGTTACAGTGGATGAGATGCAATCTATTCCTTTGTGTCTTTCAGCAGCTCAGCCTCTCAATCTTGTGTGTTTCTTCATTGCTCTTTGGTGGAGTGGAGTGGATCTGAGTCATTTCACCGAGCTGTGCATTGCTTTACATTCAGTGATTCGCCTGATTATCCAAAGCTCATGGTCAGACTGGATTGAAACATGAATCTTGCAGTAGTAGTAGCAGTAATTGCGAGGCAACGTGTGCTCATAATCATGCATCGCTACATTTTCTCTGACATTTCAAAAGCTACCTTTCATCCCACTCTTGAGGCCCAGCGTGCGGAACGCATTAGCCAACTCCGTGAAACAATTCCCTTCTTTCGGTTCAGTCTCTTTGTCAAAGGTCTCAAGTGAAAGTGCTGAAACATGTGAGTGAAGCCGCTCCCAGTATCAGGAAGAAATGTGGTTCTCCCTGCTGGAGGATGACACAGCTTTATGTGTGCGCGCACAAGTGTATAGAAGTAAATGGCTTCATGCTCTTAAACGACCACACATTTTCATGCTATTTGGCATCCCACCCAGCCATGGTTACATCCCAGGACCATCACCTGTCATTCATAGCCTCAAAGGTTGCTTCCACATCGCTTAACAAAGAGCTTTGGCCCGGCTCCACTGCTGACCCCGAACAAACTGCTCAGATGGTGCAAGCGAGGCCCCCTTCCCACATGAAGTGCCTCGAATCTCCTTCTCACTGCTTTTTATTGACCCGGCCAGTTTACCACATCCTTCTGAGTCACGTCTCTTTGTCTGTTTTGTCGACAGCCCTTCACAGAGTCGGTCCGGTTATGACTCCTGCTGGACAAATTTGTTCTCGGCGATGCTGCCGTGCACGCCGCTAGCACACAGCCTTATCAATCTCCCACCTCTCCTGGATTAGGTTTAAATAAAACACAGCAGTCCCACTTGACTTTTAGGTTTGGCTTTTATCTTTTTTTTTTTCTCTTCTCTTTTCACCTCCTTTTTCTCTCACTTCAATAGAAGCAGAAAATAGATGAATGGGCTCTAATTTGTGAGACTGAACAGACGGTCACAATGTGTGTTTGGCTTCCTTTTTCCCTTAAGATCATTTATTCATTAATTTCCGCTTTTTTTCTTAACACGTTGCTCGCCTTTTTTTTTTTCTTTCCCTCGTCTGTTTTACCCTTTACTTACCCTTCCCGCTCCGGCTCTGCCCCCTCCATCCACGCAGCCTCGGTAGCTCTGTGTAGTCCAGGCCCTCTTTGATCTGTAGTCCAGAACACAGGATGAGAGTTATCCGCTGGCAACAACAAGAACATCCCATTAGGAGCTGGACAGAGCTTTGACAGACACTCTGCTGCCACTGCCGCTGCTGCTTGGCCCTAATAGCACACCGCCTGCTGCTGCTGATGCTGCTGAGACCCGCTGCCTCCTCCCAGCTCAGGGTGGGCATTACTGGCTCAGCACACTTGACGTACGAGCTTAGAGTGAGGTTCACTTGTTGAATTCGAAATCTCACAACGCATTTCTTTGTTATTTATTTCCAGTTTGCCGTGGAGTTGCCACCCTCTGGTGTTTGTGTCACTCCGATTCTGGTTCTCTGCCTGGCTGATCAAGGTGCCTTTGATTTAGGCAGGCAGGCTCCATCTGATGCAGGAGACGTTTTCTTGAAAAAAGTCTGCGGATGGAGTTTACAAAGGTTGTTGCAAAGGTAAAATTAATGGTTAATCCTGGTAAACAGGTTGTATCAATTACCTCATAAAATTACAAAAAGTTTTTTTTCTTTCTTTGTTTTTTTCTTATGAACTTGTTGTGTTGAGGAGAGAGTTGGGTCATAAGATAAATCTCTTTCCTGATCCTCACCCTCTCCTGCGGTCATGTCGCTGTCAATAAGAATGAACGTAGTGTACCCCCCTGCTCTGATCTCAAAATAGAGGTCCCCTTTGAGGAAGGAGTTGAGGTGCTCCTGGCATCAAATTAGGATGCCTTTCTTTCAACGCCTGTTATCGGAGCACTGGGCTCGGCCAACTGAGATCATTCATTCATTCACTCAGGGTTGGATGAATTAATGATATAGTGTTTACACTATTCGAGCCGATATGTTAACGTGTATGAAGTATTGAGGTGACACCTCTGTGTTGAGAGTAGTTGATCATGCGTGCATGCGTATTTATGTATGTATGTATGCATATTTTTATCTATCTTGATTCATTTCTTTTTTTTTTCAACCCAGTGTCTTCTGATGCACATAAAGAACGCCACACGTGCTGGCGGGGCTGCCTAGTTATCTGAAACGGGCCCAGCATTTGTCTTGGTCTCTATTGTTTTGGCTTCATGCACAAAATCAATGGCGCCCATTCATCACATGCTCATTGAAAATGAGCATATTTGTTTGAACATTTGCGGGGATTTTTCAGTGTAGTGTTGCGGCAGGGGAGCAAGATTTATCTAAAACTGCAGGCAGTAGATGCTACAGTCATGCTTTTTGCTTGCTGAAAAAGCATTATTGTGTCCCCCGCCTTATCTCCTCCACGCATCTGACATGTATAAATCATAGACACATACACAAATATGCAAGTAATTAATGCATGCATAACGCTCAGTGCAGTCAGAGAATCAAGCCCACAGTCACGTACAGAAATTCTCTCTGTGGTTTCTGTTTCCGTCACAAACAACCAGTGATGGATAGGCCCTTTCCATTTTAAACAGGGAGAAAACACATGCCCCCGGGGACCCTTGTGTGTGGAAGTACTTTGAAGTGTCCACATTTAATTCTTCTGTATGATAAATGAGAGGAGAGCTGCAGTCGTAGCCTGTGAGGAAAAGCTCTGCTTGCTCAACAAGGGGAGCGGTAACAAATGTAGCGATAGCTGATAAGCTGACTGTGTCTCTTGCTCCTGCTTGTTGTTCTGCTCCCTGCAGACCCCCACAGCCAGATAACAAATCCATCCTATCAATCAAACCCATCAATGGCTGGCTGCAGATTAGAGACAGTGATTTTGGGGCTGATTGGAGGGGAAATGCTGATTACACCTCCCTCTCTCTGACTTGATTACACTCCGCCTGTGTGTTGTCAAGCTCGGCTGCTGAGCTCTAATCCCTGGAAGCTAAACGCAGACGCCGTGGCTCCCGAGCAGAGAGGAAACAGACACAATCCAACCACCGCCTGCCAAACAATGGCTTTATTACCATTGCTGGGTCATTTAAATATCCGATATAGACAATCAGAGTGTGCCCATCACTCAACGCTCGAACAGGTGTGCAAAACACGAGCAATCAATTTGTTCCTCAGACAACTTTTGGCTTCTTTTGGCTGCTGTTATGTTCCTCGCCTCATGCTTCCCTCCCCCTGTTTCTCTCCACTGTTTTGGCCTACTTCCATCACAGTGGCAGAGGGTAGAGTACACCACACACATACACACACAGACACAGCTATAAGCACACACAAGGAGTGAGCGGAGTCCTAATCGAAGCTTTATTTAGCCGCCTCACCTTTAAAACTAGAGCAGGTTCCAAACAGTCTCTTCTGCACCCACTTCAGCTCGCTCTAACATCACATCCCTCCATTCCTCTACTCCTCCATCAGCCCTCCATCACTCCTTGTTTACTTTTCTTTCCAATCACCGCAGCCGGAGAGCTTCTGCTGTATTTCAGCGTGAAGAGTGTGCTGTAGTCTGGGCGAGCGGAGGCCACAGGAACATAAACAAGCAAATCCATTGACAGACACCACCAACTTTTTACAGGCAGCTTTAAGACGTGTGTTCCAAATTAATTGGTTTTTACTCGCTTTCTTGTTTGTCGAGGAATAATTGTGAAGGTTTCTCAGCTGGAGTGCAAGAGCAAACCAATTTTATTCTTTGTTCCTTATGTAAACACAGAAACGGCAAAAAATGCAAAACTCAGTAATGACTTTGCTGATGACAGTTTGGATGAATATGAAACAGGTTCATTTGAGAAACAGGAAGCCGAGTGGGCCTTCGTCGGAATTTGCTATTAATATACAGTACAATAAGTCACTCTGTGATTTTTGCATGCTTGGACGTCTCAGTTTTCTTCTGCGTTTCCACCAAGCTTCTATTCAGGAAAACAGATTTTCCTTCACCTGTAATAGCAGCTTTAACAGCAGCTCTATCTCAATATGAACACTGTCTGCAGGGTCGCTCCTTCAATTATTCCAGCTAATGTTTGTCGCTCTAATAACACCCTCCTCCTTTAATCCTCAGCACACCATTCCAGACTGCTGGCATGACCGTGCACCTAAATAAAATTCTTTTTTATCTCTGCCGTCGCTTGAGCGTGTCTGTCTGTCTGTGCGTCAGTGTGCGTGTGTGTGTATGTGTGTGTGTGTATGTGTGTGAGTGAGGGGGTAGGTTCACATAAAATTCATAACTGTCTGTGTCCTGGTTTTGAACTATCTTTGAAGCCACAAAATTGTCTCATCCGGCATGTGTTAGGTATCATTTCAATTGACACCATGCACTCTGTTACTAGTGCTTTGAATTGAGCATACTTGCATGCTTGTTAGATGGAAACAGCTGTCAGGGGAGATAGCGAGAGTGACTCACTCCTCTTCCCCTCACTTATCGTTTGCCTATTCCAGTCTTGCTCCTTCTTATTGTGACCTCTGAGAAAGTCAAAATATTCTCTCCCTTTTTTTTTTCTTCATTCTTGTTCTTTCTTTTTCGTATTCACAGCGTGCGCACACAGCACCGTGACTGATTTCGGGAAATATTGTGGCCACAGGTGTGCTGTGCACCTGTGGCACTGTCGGAAACAGGGTTGGATTAGTATGAATAAATGATTAGCGTGCCTTGTGTGGAGTGCGCTCGCGACGGTTTCTGAAATTTTTCGAGGAGCTCTTCCACAGAAGCTTCTGTCAAAAGAAAATTGAAACCTGTGTGCAGAAGGTGAAGCCTCTCTGTAAACGAATAAATTGCATCTTAAATCAGCCACAGAGGAGTTTTTCCACCCCTTCAGCTCAGTTTAGTTGACAATAAAAATCATATTTATGTTTCTGCTTGTTTCCCAGAGTAACGCAGTAAAGTCCGGGCGTTATTCATCGTTCTGTTATTTTATTTAATGAGTGGCTGTCAACTGACATTTCCTCAATAAGAACTGAATGCTGAATGTTTTGTCCTCAAAGCACTTGGTGCAAGTGGATCACTGGGAAAAGTTAGCAGCTACCTGCTGTGAGAACATCTCCTGGCAGTTTCCATGTTCTCCATATGTATGTGGGTTTGGCCCCACAGTCCAAAAACATGTATGTGAAGTTAAATGGTGACTCCCGTAGTGTTAATCATGTGATGGACTGCTGCTCTGTTCAGCATGTACCCTCCCCTGAGTCGGATGAAGTGATATCGAAGCCGAATAGATGGTTTAATCTCTGATTCAGTTCTAACAAAGTCCCCAATGCAATTGTGCCGAATAGAATAACACCCTGGCCTTTAGCACTTAGCAGTTAATGCATCCTGATGAGTGATTTTACAGCGAGAATAACAACTGAGAGATTAGACGTGATATTCTTGTCCTTGCTGTCGGCACCGCAATGATTATAATTTGACCCGGTGTTCTTTGACTTGTTTCACGGCGTTTGTTTTACCATCATGTAGCAATACAGGTCTGTGCATGAGGAAGCCTGTGTGTGAGGTTTACAGTCCGTTCCATTGTTCTTCTCCAAATGATCTACTTTATGTAACCGGTTCTCGAATAGAGCAGCAAAGAAGTGACACAGCCAGGAACAAGATGATAAAACACAGGAGGAAAAATGGGAGGAGGTGTGCCAGGTAATGCTCAACCATTGTGTGTCAGTGCCACATCCATCCATCCATCCATCCATCCATCCATTCAGGTAGTTTATTTGTACTGTAACACACATTTTTAAAGCTATAGCGACTTTTAATAAGTGACCACTTTCAGAGTTTCAGTACATATTTCATTGCGTTGTCACATTGACTTTCAAATTCAGATACCAAAAGGCTGCACCAATAAAATATATTTCCGTCTTTGTGTTGTTTTCTGTCACAAATGCTGCTTTGTGTGTCACAAAAAGGGAAAAAGGTTATGAACATGCAGAGAAGTGCAGCACAGGATTCATATTTTGGGAAATATTAACTGAGGTAGTGTTGTAAAATGATATGCCAGAATAGTCATGTTCTGTTATTATGAACAGAAATGTTAGCAGAGTTAGAGCTGCGCTTCGCATGCAGATTACAGTCTTATTCAGACCTTCACCCCAGTATCAACAAAACAGAAACGGATCGTTCCAGTTAGCATGTACTGACAGTGTCTCGAGGCTTATAATCACTGACTAGAAAATGAAACAAGGTTGAGATGACCCAAAAAAGTTAAAACTAGGAAAACCCTAAACCTTGGCACTAAACTTTTTTTTTTTGGATAGAAACAGACATCATCTTGTCAGAGGTTTGGAATCTCAGACTCATGTCCACTGGGTTTTTGCTTTTCCTCCTGTTAGTCATGCTCTCGGTGAAACGGGATGTGCTGTGTAACTTTAAATTGCCGGATTGCCTGTGGTGTGCGATCTGTCCAGTGGGGCAACATGTGTCTACGGTTGGGTTTTGCAACCTGACGTCTAACCGTCATGTACGGATGTCTTCCAGGAGAGAAACAGGTCAAATCACAGTGCAGTGTCAACGCGCCGACTGCAGGCGGGGTTTCAGGAACTGACATGGCTGCATAGCTACACCATGAAGTCAAAATTCACACTGACGAGGTAGTTATTTTTAGTGCTTGATGGATCGTGCTTCCTTCCACAAACTCCTTTGCTTTCATCCCTCACAAAACAGATCTCTTTTCTGAATGGAACATTTAGATGCAGCCCAACACTGTTTAGACTCTTTCTGTCCTGCATCTTTTAAGGCCTGTTATTCTACATTTACTGCTGAGCTAATGGGTGTTTGTTTGGCCACAGTGGCTGTGAAACAAATGACTCATCTTGTGTCATAGTGTGAGTGGAAGCCTAGTCTCCACTCCGAGCCGAAATAATTGACAGCGGCTCATCTGCCAGCTCATCCTAATAGAGAAACCTTTACCGGTGTCAACAGAGAGCAGAATCCAGGTCAAGTCATTATGTCACCATCAGTTAAAATAGCATCGTGGTTAAAGCGCTGCGATGAAGGATGATCCCTGCCTGATCTGAGAGACGGGCTCTCTGCTGGCTACCGAGATAAGATAAAGTTTGTCCTCTGTTCCACTTTAAAGGTCCAACCAAACAGCAGTCACAGCAGCAATGTGACATTTTTCTGACGGAGACTGAGAATGTGGGTGTGGAACAGCGGTCTTCATTATTTTTTTTTTCTTCTATGGTTTTCACATTGGCAGGAGGCAGTCGATAAGAGAAACAGTGTTACCATGAAACAGTGAAAAACACCATTTTGTTTGTGTGATTGGAAAATAGCTTCCAAGTTACTTCTGCATAGTAGGCTGTTTGGATTTGTCACACAAAAGCATGGATCCAGGGAGGGCAAATTAACAATCATCTATCCATTTTTTATGCGATTTCACACGTTTATCATCTATGGCTTATACTGTTAGAGCGGCAAAGCACTTAGTTGCTGAAGTAGTGTTACCTTTTTTTATTTTTTTTTACTATCAGCTGCTTGGAGTCTAATTTTCTGTGGAAATCCACCTGGACTCTCTATTTTCCTTAAATGCCACACATCGTATTGTCAATACCCATGGGTAAGTTACTTAAAATCAATACTTCAGTGCAGTTATTTAAAAGTAGTGTACTTATTATAATATTTATTTAAACAAGTAGAAAAACAAATTATTCAATCAACTAGTCCTAAATTAATTGTCAAATATGCTATTTTACTCTTCCATCACTATTAAAATCTGGTATTTTCACTGCCAGCACTCATTTTTGCGAGGCATGCAGTAGACTTCAGTGTTTGTAACTGCATTATTACTATTAATAAGTTAAGGTTATGTTACTTGCAAAATGTGGTGGTGTTACAATGACCTAGACAGACAGTAGTGAGCTTATGGCTGTTGATGTGTTTTCATTTTCATTTAGTTTAGGTCATTAATTGTCTGATCAGCTTTGGCCAACCTGCTTATTTCACATTTCACTTCTTGGATTTCAATGCATTGGCTGCAGTGGGACAATTAGTCGAGCGGTTTGACCTTGTTAGTTGCTCAAATGTGGGCCACTGAATGCAAAGCGGTAGAAGACAGGTAGGTTAACGCCAACCAGCAGCTTTGAGACTCACATTTATTTTTTCAGGAGGCAGAAATGTCTTCAAATTGAAAGTGACAGCTACTTTTTTTTTCATCTCTTTGTTTTTTCACAGTTTCTTTTTGCAAGGTGGCATGAGATCGGCTTGTTGCACCAAATCTCATTTGATGTAGTCCGCGGGAGAAAACAACACGCATGCATGCAAACTTTGCTTCTTTTATTCATTGTCGCTGTCACCCACTATCTCATCTTGCATTGAAACCACCATGCGGTTTTACCCTTGGAGTTTTTAGCATATATGAATCACAGCGCCTCGGCGAAATAGCCTGTGGCTTAATATATCCGTGTATCCACAGACGACATATGGCGTTGAGTACAGACACATATCCATCCACCTGCACATGTATTCACACACCCCACACAAAATCACATCCAGGTTTTATGTATTTAAAGTGGCGACCTGCTGTTTTCATTCCTCCTGGTCTCCTGTGCCTGTCAGGGGCCTCTGATACTGCTGTTTAATGAGCAGAGGCTCTCCTCACACTCGCTCCTCATCTAGTCTGCTTCTGTTGCTCTGTGTCTGCCGCTGCAGCGCTGACCGGGGGAGACATGCGGGTCTGAGTCCCAGGGCTAATTGCTGCTACTGGGCTGATAGTCTTTCTGTGCTCAACTCTCATTGACTCCACGGACTCCGGGGGGATTCCCACAGGCACCCAAAGACAAACAAACCTGGGCGGACAATCGATAACGGATGCAAGAGTTACCGCTCAGCACAGTTGCTGATTAAGATTCTTTGCGAATGTGCAAGCGTTTGAGCGTGTGTGTGTGTGTGTGTGTGTGTGTGTGTGTGTATGTTTGTGCGTGTGTGTGCGTACGTGAGTTAAAAGCGTGAGCATGCAAAAGTGTTTGCTGATTGTTCCCACTCTGTCGCTGCTAACTGGAGTCTTCAGTCAGTCCCAAGGTGCTTGTTTATGTGATTGTGATTATGAGCATCAGAGTTCGGAGTCATCCTGACAACAACATCACATTAATGAATCCCGGCAATTATTCATCCAACATCCTCAGCTTGCAGCTCGGCATCTGATCACACTGGCGCAGAGACTTGTGGGGTTTAGATTTCATAGTTCTCCAAAGTGAAAGTTTAGGGTGCCAAACACCTGGAAGTCTCACTGCAGTGAAAGAAGGCCTTTTGACTGGTTGCATCCTTCGTGCTCTGCTCCCTCTCAATCACCGCAGAGCGATGCTGCTAACATTCACATCAGACATACCAGTTGATTGGCAGAGTACAGAATAATTTGCAGGTGTTACTACATTGTACCTCCATTTATCTGAGCCAGGGATCAACAGTATGATATAGCCAGATACAGCGTGCTATTAGTAATTAAATGAGTGAAATGTTTTCAGCCAGTGTGAAGTAAAGACAGAGGTCTCTTCACATCCAGATGAGAAATTCGACTTTCAGTCAGCAGCTTTCAGGCCCTGCACTTCCCCAGCTCGCCTTCTAATGTGAATTTGTCTTAATTTTTCTTTTTACCTTCACCTTATGCATTCTTTCAGGTGCTTCCTTCACCACAGTAAATCACCTGCTACCATCTAACCATGTCTTCTGCCTCCTCTACTTTTGCACCAACTGTCTCCAGGTCCAGATAAGTGGTGGAGGTTTCTTTAGGGATCACATCTCTTTGTTTTAACTTAATTACCAATAGTTAATTTCTCGGCTTGTCAGTTGGAGCCAAATGAAATTGCTTTGTTCATGTCTTCATTCCTTCATGGAATACTTATAGAATCGTGATTCCAGTTAATCTGGTTGATATCGGTTGAAATTATCTAAAGTGAAAGAATAGCAGGTCCTTAATTGAAAAAAAGAAGTGTTGTTTCGTTTTATTGGCCAATGGCATTGTGAGTCTGAAGCACTGACTGCCACCGGCGAACAAACAAGCCCATGATGTTGTGTCATCTCTTCTCTCCCCACCTCTTTGTATCCCTCCATCACCTCTCCTCCTCCTCTTCTCTCAGCGCTCATGTTTGCTTTTGTTCTTGTCTCCAGTCGGCCTGACTCACAATGATGATCTTGACCAAGCGCGGGGAAAGGTCAAGGTTGGCCAGCAAATTGCCTCAAAGCAATCAGCCTTGTCTCCCTGTGCTAACAGTGCGAGCTCTCCGTCTCTGTCGCCATCTTAGCATCGCTCCATCTTGAGTCTCTCCTCGTCCATCACGGTGTTTGCCCGGGGGACGTGTGTCAGCGAGAATTGGCAGAAAGAGTTGTGGGAATGGGGTGGAGTGGGCGTGAGGTGAGGGGGGGAGGGGGTCTGCCAATGCTAGGAAGCCTCAGATCTGACCGACAGCTGAGTGAGGGTCGGGGACTTGAAAGCACACAGTGTCACTGGTGGGTGACATTCATTTCAGTCCAGGATAGTGTGACCCAGCAGGCTCCTTATGCATGCGTGTGGGTGTGTCCTTATATGTGAAATGTACGTCCATGCTTGTGCAGACAGGACAGAGGCTCCTCGTTGCTTGAAGTTGTCCTCTAGCCCTTAAGCACTTGTGCAGAGCGGGGACCACCTTTCATTACACCAGGAACACAACTGCTAACCTCACGCTCAACAATAGTACCTCTGGGAGCGCTGCAGCTGATACTCCCGATATAAATACACGCTCAGTAACCAGACCTGCTGCATGGGCCGCGGCATGTCATGTACCATTTCATATTATTTTCAGGACACGCATGCACATGGAATTACGTGCACACACACACACACACACACACACACACACACACACACATACATACAGTGGGTGCTTCAAGGACAGTCTCCTTTGGGTCAGCTGTGCATTCCAGTCCAGTGTGCCAAAGCGGCTTTTCCTCTGATGGCGTCTCACACATGAAAGGCTTTGCTTCAATGTGTCATGTGGCACACACGCACACACACACACACACACATGCACACACATATGCAGCAGAGCAACATCAAAGTGTGCCCGTGGCCTCTAACAGGACAAATGTCTTCATCCACCACCTGAGTGTGTTTGTGTGCGTCTGTCCTGTAAACGGTCTAAACAGGTGTGAACATGTAAGCCCACAAGACGCCACATGCCGCTGTGTCATGATCTCCCAGACAGCTGTCCCCTACCTTTGTGTGCATGTGTGCGAGGGTGAGTGTTGACTGCAAGGGTTATTAAGTGGCTTCACGATGAGCTTTTTGTGCCAAGTCAAGGACAAACAACAAGACCGTTGAGCAAACAGGGTTTTGTTTTAAACAAAATCCTGATTTGTTCAAAAACGTAAGATCCATGTGTGTATTTTGCGGTGTGTGTGTTGGCGAGTGCGACTGCTCTTTGTATTTGTATGCACAGACAAAGGTGTGAGCCTGAAGGTGATCGAGTGGGTCGGAGGAGAGACTGTTGGAAACAAAAAAAAAAAAGTCCACCCATGCCTCTTGTTAATGTCTCTGTCTACAGCTGTGTTATAAAAATTGCCTGTAGAGAAAAGACAGAAACTTCACTACCCTCTCACTGTCAGTTTCTTTCTATAAAATTAGAGTTCGTAATCCCTCTAATTGAAATGTGTGCTGTTTTGTCCTCAGGTGGACATTGAGACGCTGGACTACTACCATTTCCTGCCGCTCTTCTTTGACGGTTTATGCGAGACCGCCCACCCGTATGAGGTCTTCGCTCGCCAGGGCGTCCACGACCTGCTGGACCACGGAGGCTCCAAGATCTTGCCTGTCATTCCCCAGCTCATCATCCCCATCAGGAGTAAGTACGGCAGGGTGTCCGAGCTCGCGGTTCACAGATCACACCGAACAGAGCGCTGCTCTCCCAAGCAATTCTGGATGCTTATTGATGGTGTTTCACTTTGGCTGTGTTTCCCCCTGCAACCAAAAGCCTACAAATTCCTAACAACTTATTCTGTGTAATCACTGATTTCCACAGTGGAAGTGTTGTAACTATTTGGCCGCTGTTCCACTTTGAATGTTATGGGTTCGATCCCCCATCTCACCCTGTCCTTACGCCGATGTGTCCTTGAAATGGACCTCAGATTGCTCTCAAGACTGTGAGCGTGCGTCTAGATAGGTGAATGTGACTAACGGTGTAAAGTCCATATGCCATTTGTTAACTTCTCCAATAAAACGTCCCGAAATTTTTCTTCCTTTATGAATGATTGACAACCAGAAAATCCTCCCCGACATTAATAGCAACTTTAATAAATGTCTTTGCTTGCCACTACATCATTATTCACAGTTGTGAAGGCAACATCATTTGCTGACAAATCCCCTGAGCAGGAAGTGTTTCCTGCTGCTAATAGTTTTATATCTGCTGCCTGAAGTAAATTAGAGACTAAACACACAAATAGTTTGTGGGTACAAGTTGAATGAAATCTTGCTTGGTTGATTTTCAACTTCATTTTAGGAAGAGTGTCTTTTGTAATTTACTAAAATCTAACTCATTCTGAAATTAATTTATGGTAACTAATACCATTAGAAGAATATTATATACTTTGCTGCTTGTACGAAAGAGAAGGGGTTTTGGCTGCTGACCAGAATCTGCTTTAATTAAAATATAGCACACGGAGTGAGTAAACTTCTAATTGGCAGGTTGTTTCTTTGTTGTGGCAAAGCTTCTGGACAATGAATGGCATGCTGTTTAACATAAGTTTATTTTATCTTTTAAGTGGGCTTTTTAATAAAACATACATTTGTGGGATGAGCAGCAGAACTGAAGACTTGGATCACACCCACGAAAAAAAAAAAAAATTCTCTTCCTGTGCTGAATCAGTTTGTTCGTGCTGCTGCAAATACAGTCACCAATCCCACCGTGTTGGCTGACTTTCCACCATGAGGAGGAGGTGACAGGCTGCTGTGGATGTGTTTGGTTTTGTCACATGCTGCTGAGGCTCCTGTTTGTCAAATTTATCAAGTGTTACTGCACCATTTTGACTTAATTCTTTAGACTTTAATGTTCCAACAGCAAAATAATCTGACTGGCATTGATGAAGGTCTGTCCAAAAAACAATCTCACAAACGCATGTTCTCTGTAAATCATTATTTCACTTATCAGTATAAGATACATGCTCTACCGAGCAATTGTGTTGCTTTTTTTTGTGTAGTTTATTATGAATGTGTCTTGAAGTAATTCCATTAAACGGCTATCTTTAGACAACCTTGTTTATGTAGTCGAGTGCAGTTAAAATAGAACAAGCAGTCCCACAAAAAGCCTCACCTGTCCTACCTCGTTCTTGTGAAGCGGATTCTAACATTAGCGAGCGAGCGGTCCTGATGCGAAGCCCTAATTTGGTTTTGCAGTCGTACTGTACCTATTATTACATTAGCCCTCCGGGCGAAGTGTCCTTGTTTTTGTGGTTGCCAGAAGAAGCTGGCTCTCCAAACACGCCTGCTAATCCACCGTGAATGTGGCGACATGCTACATTTAACTGTGTCACCGCGCCGCGGCCTCCTTACCTTCCCGCACCGCCACGTTTACACGAACACACATGCTCGTGCGTGGTGGGCGGAAAGGTCGTGGAGCGGTCCACGGCTTCAGAAATAGATGGCGGAACTTGACGTTTCACGCGTACAGGGAAGACGGGTTCGTGGAATGGAAAGCGTGGCTTTCGCTGGCAACATTTTTTATCGCATGCACAGACTCGCTCGCACAGGCTGCCTTTTGTTTGGCGCCGCAGCCAACTGGAGTGTCAGTTTCAAAGTGGGAGCCTTTAAGTGGCGCCCAGTAAAGCCCGCGGTAGTGTTCATGTCACGGGCAGTTGGCCGGCGGTGTGTACGTGTGTCTGAAACGCACGCGTGTGCGTGTGCCTCCTGTTTGTGTGTTGGGTGTTGGATATCTGCGGAGGCAGAGGGGCGTGACGGCCATCGCCAGGCGGGGCCGTCGGAGAGGTGGGGACACGGTGACAGACTGACCCTGGCAAAGAATCACGCTAAGCACAAAGTTTTCCACCGTTACACGTCACACACTGTCGCACACCTGAAGTCTGAGTGTTCAGCTGCTAAAATATTTACTTTTGCTTTATAGTTTAAGTGAAATCATTACTGCCAGGACAATACTTTGTCTTTTTTTTACTGTCCAGAACTTTCAGATTACAGTACGTAGCTGAAATATTTAAGCGAAACACTCTCCGACCACACAGCTTCAGCTTATTTCCAGTGTGCTTTATGGGTTCCACGCCCTCAGCAGTTTCGGCGGTTTGCCTTTGCGAGGCCGGACCAAAAGGTGATGCTTGTGCTTCTCATGAAAAACACACATTTCCCCCTGATAATGGAATTTTAAATGGACTGCTCCTTATTAACTTTTTGGTTTATTAAAAAAAATCAGGCCTGTTTTGCCATCCACTAGGCAGAGCCGCCAGTCCGTGTCTCTGTTGCAGATTAATTACTTTTCTATGGAATCGGGAAAAAGAAGGGATGGCAGAAAGAGGAAGAAAGCAAAAAGCCCGTCTGCCGAAGTTTAAAATGGCAAGATATATATTTTCCTTGCTTGACGTTAATACATCTTCAGTGTGGCTGGCAGGCTCTTATCTGCAGAGCGACTGAGCCACGTCAGGCCCTGGTGAATTTTGATGATGACTGCAGGTCACCCAATGAGAATACACAATGAGTTAGACCGTCTAGCACTGGCGCCCGAGCCCTGTCCTCTGTGACTGCAAGCCTGAACTCTTCTCTACCGTGTTCTTTCAGAGAGACTCCCGTGCAGCTCAGGCATGAATCAGGATTAAACTGTTAATGGACAACACATCCTTAAGTTTTTAAGATTTTTTTTTTGACACGCTTGAGGCTTTTCCCTGCTCGTCTGTGTTTTCTCCAGTAATGTGTTTCTCAGCCAAACAGTTCCAAGGTGACTTGAAAAAAAAAAAAAAATAGAAGGTAAAATGTTAGCAGAAAGCCTTTTGTTTGGGTTTACCTGCTTCCCTAAATAATGGAGAGGATTCACAGCCATGCCTGCATTGAGCCTGGGTTGATTGGCATAACATTTGTTCAGCTTTGAACCAAGATGAGACTTTCATTACAGAAAGATCCTCAGTTACGCCTCGGCACAGGAACATCTTCTTCTGATCTGAAAAGTGTATTTATACACCACGCAAGAACAATTTGCCGCGAAACTCTCGGAGGTGTCAGCCTACCTCTGACATTTCTCGGGAAGCAGAGAATACAAGGTCACCATTGTTTTATTTTTGTACTGAATATGAAACAGGCCCCAGCATGAATAGATGATTGCTTTATTCAGATTTGTCCGAACACAGGTTTTAAACCAGCATTAATATATCGGGGTCCTTGTCTGTCTGCTTTTCGCCTCGTTCTTTTAATTTTTTTTTTCCGTTTCTCTCTTTTTTTTTTTTTATTTCCAGCAAGGCGAGAGTGGCGATGAATAATTGAACAGTCCCGCGGTCCAAATGTCACAGAAGGGAAAATTGTTTGCGCTGGCTCGTAATTAGAATTTCATTGTTTGTTATGTAGGTTTGAAATTCCTGTCATTCCACATTCCACCTTATCTGGGTGACGGCAGATATCTGCCCGCTTGTCTGTCTGGGCGCACGCCAAGACGGAGATGGGGAGATGGCGTAAAACACAATACACTTGCTCGTTCAGCATCATCTCCACTGCTGGTCCTCTGTGAAGACACACACACACACACACACGCACACACACACACACACACACACACACACACACACACTTACATACGCTGTATTGTTGCTGAGAGAAAGTCCCGCCTGTGCACACACAGCAGTGATCCTGGTTCAGTTAGTTAAATGTATGAATGCAGTATCTAAACCCCTCTTTTAACCTTTGGGCCGCTTGTCATTTGTGAGACTCTCCCACGTTGTGTAACGTCACTCATGCCGCTGTTGCCGCCACGTTGAGGACGGCCTCATATAGCCGAGGATGACATTTCATCTCACTGCGTTTTATATGCGTGTGCGGTGTGACTGGCGTGTGCGAGAGCGCTGTCTGTTTTGCATACAGGCCGTTTCAGCTCCGGCTGTGCGCTGCTCTCTCGTTGCGCTAACTATTAATGATGTTTGTGCGTTGCTGGTCTTTCTCTCGCTCAGCGAGTCTGACTTTGGTGCTAAAGATGAGTATTGTGTTATGATGTTCTTTATTTACATGGAGTGTTTAATAATGAAAAGATAAAAACCACTTTGTGAAAGAAGTTTTCATATTTCTAAAGCTGTGCTTGCCATTCATCTATCTTCCTTATTGTTGGCCAGGACGTTAGTACATTCATTTCTCATAACCATAACCTAATATGCATATCTTTACACTGTAGGGAGAAAGAAGATTTCAGGAAAACCCATACGAGCACATTAGAAATCTGTACAGGAAGGAACTCAATCCCAGATTAGAAGTGGGTTTAATATCACCGTGAGGCAGGAGTGTCGACCACTGGTGTTCAAAAATGTCTTTTTCCACAATCATCAAGTTTAAGTCAGAGATGTTTCGGGAAAAGTTTAATAAGACTTTAGATTTCATCCGACGATGGATGTTTGGTTCTGGATGAGAGCATTCTCTCTCTCTCTCTCTCCCTTCTTCCTTTGTTGTTCGAGCTTCAACAGCTCACACCTGCAGTCCGTCAAACACTCAGGAAGAGCTTCACTACCTGGTTAAAAAAAAGCTTCATGCTGTTTGGCCATTGGGCTGCCTGTCAGGCTGTTGTGCTCTGCTGACTCCAGTGATGAGCTCCGAGAACTACAGCATGCGTTTGTTTTTTTAGTAGGAACTCTGTGTTTGATGTTGGTGGTTGAGGAAGCTTGTTGGGCTCCACCGCCTTCGTTTTCATTCAGGTATTCACCCTTTTGTTCACTTGATAATGAGGGGAGTTCATTTTTGCAGCTGTTTTTTCAGTCAGATCAGTCTTTTCTAGTGTTAGTAGGCAGTCACATCTAACTTTGTGTTTGTGGATTTAGTTCTAGAATCAGAGACCTTTTTAGTGATGTTTTAGGTCTGTTGACACAACAATGTTTCCACTTGAAAATGGAAACAATTAGTTGTGTTTTGGGAGTTCATTTACATGACGATGCATGGAGCATTTTTTTAAAAAACGGCCTCCGAGGTGGGAAAAAAGCACAATCACAGGTAGGGATGTGATATCAAAACTTTAATTTCATAATTATTGTTGACCAAAAAATATCAATATTTTCAACATAGATAGTTGTTATTGTATCATCATGTGCATGTAAATGCGAAAGACGTAAATTCTTCCCCATGTGTGTCTGAGATGAATATTGTCAACTCTATTACAGGAGTTTCTTCTATGAGAGGAACTGTTGCTACTGCCCACCTCTCTATAACCTCCCCTGGACTCACATTGAACCGGCATTTATCAATTTGAACATGAGCGGAAAGATCAGATCTCACGACAGGTCTGACATCGCGCACGCAAGTTTGAATCTGTGAGGATTTGCGGTGCGGCGCAGCAAAACCTGGTGGAGTGTGAAAATATAAAGCATATTCAGTACAGATTCAAAAATAAAAGAGTAAAAAAGTAAAATAATGCCCTCACATGCACATATTTGACACAATATTGTTATTTACTGCTGCAAATATCGTCACTCTTGGTGTGTTGTAACGGCTCTAATCACAACATGTACTTATCACTGTTCAATTTGAAAAGATGAACCAACTGTTTATTTTCACACCAAGTGACTGTGGAGCTTTTAAAGTTGCTGGAAAACTGTGATTGAGCTGAAATTCACTATAAATCTCATGTTATTTTCAGAGCATTTCAATACATTTCTTTGGTTTTCTGTGTGGGGATAAAGTCGATAATAACTCAGATTAACTTGTGTGTCCATTTACAAAAAGCAGCTTTTTGAAAATGGCTCCCGATGTGGAACTCCAACGCTTCACTTTGAGTTGAATGAAGTGTCATGAGGGATTGGTGGATGTGCAGAAGGGCATTAACGACTTCAGTTTTTTTCAAGTCGACTTATCCGTCAATAAAGTCGACAAGTCGTGATGACGTCATCACATTGATGAACGGGGGGGCAACACGGACACACAGCTGTCCAGCAATGAGCAACTTGCATTAAAGTTCACTGCAACGTAGCCATGTAGATTTTTACCCGAACAAAACAAAGGCTAACACCGTGAGTTTTCTTTTACAATAAAAGCAGCGGCAGCCAAGACGCACCCCGTGCATGTCTTCATCACGTTCTGGAAAAAAAAAAAAAAATAGCGTGCGTTGTCTTAATGAAATAAATACCAAAATAATCAAAAACAAATGGCTGGCAAAATTATAATTCAATATTGGTCTTGCTTGCATGGTTCACAGAACATTGGTTAGACAACAGTTTCAACGTGAAATAAATGGAAATTATAGGCTACTTCAGAACTGCAAATAGGCACCAATCAGAAACCAACTTCAGCTTGCAATAAAAATAAAGAAAATAGAACTCACCAGCCTCTAAAGATAAAGGTCAGAAAATAATCCTTAATGTTATAATATCCTTGTATCACAATCAGTTTAGTAATCCTACTGGCGCGCGCTGCATGTTTTCCTGGAGAAAGATGAGCGCATCCACACCCGCTGGATGGAGACTTGCGCGCTGTCGGGTGATCAGGTCAGAGAAAAAAATAACCAACGACTTTTCGACTCGTCCAAATTTACGTCGACTTGTGCAACGGAAGTCGACTTTTCGACTAGTCGACGTTTCTGTTAATGCCCTAATGTGCAGTGATGTTTGTTGCCTTGAACTCCAGGTATTCTTCAATTTGAGACTTTAAAGCAAGGCAGGACAAGCATTCGTACACAAGGCCATTGAACATGCTTTACAAATGCAAACGTATACATGCAATTTCAAAAATCTCTTAGAAATAAAGTAAGAAATGAAGAAAATAAAACGGTGTGTAAAAGACCAGAATTTTCACATTCAGTTTACTGATCAAATGATCTGTTGATTTCATGAAAGCTGAGGTTTCCTCTATAAGGACGATCCCACTCATTCTCGCCTCTTTTTATTTCTACCTTTGTTTATTGCTTTGTTCTTTTTTGCTTGTGTCTATCAACCAGTGTCTGAGTATCCGTGCTCTCACTGTCGCTGTTTGTTTTTGACTCTTTCTTTTGAAATACTTTTCATTTTTGTTTGCAGGAGCTCGGTGACAAAACAGGCACCGTGATGCCATTATCTTCCTCTTTTTCTAGAAGTAGGCATCAAATGACAGTTAAAGGTTTTCTAAAGAGACAAAGCTGTTTTTCTGACACGAGGTATGCTGTTTTTAGCTGCACAAAGGGAATTACCAGCAGCCGTGTCGGGGCTCACGCACGCAAACTGAAAAAAGCTCAAATGAAACAAGAAGTAGGAAAATATGTCAGTCCCAGTCGCTAATCACTAGTTATTTTCCAACCTTTTGCTCTGTGTCTGTCACATCTCTTTATCTCTGTGTCTGACACTGTGTCTTTTGTTGTTTTCCCACTTCCCTTTCTCTCCCTGTGTATTTGTCTCTCTTGATCTCCCCAGCCCTCCATCTCTCTCCCCATCCTTCCCTTTTGTTCTCTCTATCAGTGGGAGACGGAGTTAAGTGCAGCTGTAGGCCAAATAGCCCAGTGATTGGCTCTCACTTACTCTGCCTCCCCAGTGCATTTGGAATCACTGATTGCGGACAAGCTAGTCTAAATCAAAGCCCGCCTTTAAAGGAAATGCTTTTAAGGAGAAAGTAGCATATGGGGGTTAAATTGTAGGTGTATTTTGATTGTGTCCTCTAAGCCCACTTTTATGTACCATATTATTGCAGACATTGGAGTCCTTTCTATTTTCACTGTACCTCCACTCTTCACAACAAACAGCCTGGGATTCCACATCCCACAGGCTGTTTCGGCCCTTGTTGTTCAATCATTTGCTAGAGCAAATGTTCTGTTCATGTTTTTACAGAAACTTTTCTCAGAATTTAATTTCAATAAAATATCAGACTGGGAGCCTTCGGCATCGTTCTATACATTCAGTTTGAATTGCCTGGGTTCAGTTAACAGTCTGTGTGTATTCGAGTGAAAATGGAGACTTTTGGGAAATGAATTCCGGGCTGCATCATTTCAGAAACGCTCTTCTTTCTGTGTAAACAGGGTAAACACAGCGTTTCTAAAACAGTGAGGACTGCACATGCAAGCTTTTGTTCATCCAGAGTGCTGTTTATTCTGTCAACTGAGACACACTTCTTTCACACACACCTGGTACTGAGGCCAGTACAATGAAGGTCAAGTTTAGAGGCTTGAATGTTGACATTGTACTGCTCTCTATATGTGCTTGTGTGCGTCGTTGTATAGCTCTGCCACTTGGCGACGGGCTTTTTGGTGTTTCTGTGTGTCCTGGTCAGAGTCCTGGTGAAGGGTTAAGAGGTTATGTGAGCTACAAAGATTCCTGGTCTGTTTCAGGTGTAGTTTGATGAACCCAGCTCTTTCGAACAGTCCCATATCAAGTTTGGACCATACTTGAAAAATTTAAAGACAAATCAAAATAATCAAATGAATCTAGGTGTAATTTGAAGATAAAAAAAGTGTTTTTCACACTTCAAACTGGGCTTTCTTTCATGAGTGTAATGGTATCTAAAGTCAATCGTATCAAAATTAATTGTATCTAAGTCTGTTTTCCTGGTGTTTGTTGGTTGTCTTGCTCTCCAGATGCCCTCAACACGAGGAACAACCAAGTGATGTGCACCACCATTAAAGTCCTGCAGCATCTGGTCATGTCTGGCGACAAGGTCGGGGAAGCCTTGGTTCCATACTTCAGACAGATCCTCCACATTTTCAACCTCTTCAAGAACAACAAAAGTGAGTTCTTTCCGTAATGTTTTCTGTTGAGACGGGCGTGTGAGTGTTTCTCCATGCTTTCAAAGAGCATGAGCTGCTCATGTTTAGACCCTGGTGGTTTGGCGACAGCAGTGTGAAAACTTCTTTTAGGTGAAGCTGGGAGATTGCAGGCAAGGAAATGCTATGCTGTGTTTCAGTGTCTCATTTTAGTAGCGTGTCAGAAGCAGAACTATTCTGTTTCCTCCCTTTTTTCCTTTTCTGTGGATTCAGTGTGTGCTCCTGTCCCTAAATCTTTCTTTTTCACTTTTTCTTCATCCGCTTCCCCTTAAGCATCCACTTGACAAAGAAGCTCAATTTTGTCTTTTCCGCTGTCAGTCAGTCCGCATTGTGCCGGGCTGTTGAGGAGGAGACTTTGTCCTTGCTCTTTCTGAAAGCCTCCACCTGGGTGACACCGGGATCTGGACAGATTGGCATCAGATAGGCAGGACTCTTTGTGCGGCTGTGTCAAAGCACTTAGCATGGTGTGACATGATGTGGGCCCATTGACAGCTTAGAGGCACAACTAGTCCTGGGCGCCACGCAGTCACTAGGATGTGGAGAGTGACATTGTGAATCAATCATTTAAACACAAGCTTTAACAGGAGAAAAACACCAGGCTTTAGTCTCTTAATCAATATCCAATTTGAATCTCTTGTCTTTTTAATTCGTTTACATTATCTGTCACTATTTGCTGAGGTCTAAAAAAAGAAGGAAGCGAGCCAAAAGAGATAACGTGGAAAGACAAAGGACGGAAGAGAAAAGCTTGCCTTATTAGCGCGTGGCCTTATGCAAATCTCCTCTGTAAATTAGCTGTCAAATCAATCCCCTAAAACGTTTTGAAGCGTGAGTTTCCTCCTCCACAGCGCAGGCGGAGGAGCTGGCCGGTGAACCCCACCAGGGATACTTCTCTTTCTGCTTGCTAGTTACCGTGCCGGCCTGTCTACCTGCCTGCCGGTCTGTCTGTCCTCCTCTGGCGAGCATCGATTAAACCTGAGCCAACCTCTCACCTGGCAGACAGCCCCGCTATTGACCTCTCCCAGAGAGACCCGTCTGGGCCAGAGAGGGGTCCACACAGCTGCCAGCGCCGAGGACCCAATCAGCTAAACAAGAGACGCGCTTCCTGCTCAGCAGTTTGGAGGTCTCCAGTAGAGTTTCTCTCCTGTAAAGTTTTCCTGGAGTTGAGCGCGAGAATATTAGTTGTCACTTTCACGTTAGTGTCTAACTTATTAGATACGTAGAGATGGATAAGTTGATCGGTTTCTTTGTATTCTCGTCACCATCTCGAGGCTTCCACTTTAAATAAGCTGTCAATACACGTTGTGCTTCACCTACCACTCCCTGCCGGCACAGAAAGTTGCCACTTCAAACACAGAGATTAGATGCTTATTCGTTTTCTTTCAAACACAGCGAACAAGAAACTCTGTTTTTTTTGTTGTTGTTTTTTTTCATGTTGTTCTCTCACACTGGCTCTCTGTGTGTCTCTGTCGCCTCTGTTTTATGTCTTGTTTATATCAATATCAAAGCCTTCATTGAAGTCCATCTATTATCTAATATTGCTTATACACACACACACACCTCACGGGCCGACCCACGCTCAGTCGGCTGTCTCAACCGGAGCCAGCGTGCCGCCTCGAGCAGACAGGCGTAATCATTGTGTTTGATACAGTAGAAGACACAGAGGACTGTCTGGTAGTGTGTGGTAACATCTCCCTTTGGCTCTCCCACACTGTAACTCATAGAGCTCGCATGGCATCCCTCTTATCTCCTCAGCCACAACGGGGCTACTGTCCGGTACGCGCCAAGTGTGTGCTTGCGTGTGTCTGTGCGCGTCGACAATTGTGTACATCTGTCATGAATAGATCTGTTGTGTCCCATATGCAGCTGTTGGCTTCAGTGCAGACGGAGGCCCGAGCTCTCTGTCTCCATCTCTCTCTCTCTCCCCCGTTCACTGTTGCGGTTGTTGGCCTGCCAGCCCCAGGCACATAATGCTCCAGTCATCTGCTACACGCTCTCACACACACACACACACACACTGACAGACTCACATGTACCGCCGCCGCACACTGTCCCAGTTGAGGCTGCGCAACCTGACTCTGTCCCCGTCTCAACGGTTGTCGGAGCTGTGAATCAATAGGCTGACAGCCACAGCCGCAGGGTCAGGGCTACTGTTAGATATCACCAGCATCTCATCATGGGACAGATCCCCCAGGCTGTGTTCGCACGCTCCCGTTGTGTCAGTCCCGCGCCGAGACAGGGTTGTGACCTGTTAAATTGGTCTGTATACAGGCCTTATCTGAGCCACTTTTCCAAGGTCAGGGCCGGAACTTAACAACCATCTCCAGAATGGACCGCCGGATGTCCTTTCCCTTCGAACCCCGGACCTCTGACCTAAAGGCTGACATCGCGGAGTCTGAGTGGCCCCTTTTTGGGGCGTGGACCCCTGAAGGACTGGCTCCATTGTTCAAAGAGAGAGAGAGAGAAAAAAATCTCCGGTTTAACAGCAGGCAGCTGGCTGCCATTCTCACCGCCGTCACAGTAATGCATCATTTTGAAGAGCACAATAATGAGCAATCACATAGTATCACCGTCCTTGATGTACCGCTTTGTCTTCTGAATCAGCTCTCAGCTTTTGTTTGGTTTGCTCCTTTTGTGCATCAACCGTGCGCGTGCGTGTGCGCTGACTTGCACGCCGCGGCGCGTCTGCGATGCGACGGCGTCGAGGGCAGTTGAGGAATTCCTCAAATGTGATTTGCGCCGCTCTCTTGTTTACTTGCCGTGATGAATCTTGCCCCTAATGAAATGCAACAACGTTCCTTAAGAAGGCGAGATGTGCTCTGTCATCCAGCAAATTCCTCTTCTTAGCCCGACGGCGAAAACTCATCTACTGTACGTCATATCGGGAGGCGATACGGGGAGCTTCTCCGGTTCCAAAAGCAGTATTGATCTGTGGATGAGGGTGAAACGGCGAGTAATGCCAAGCAAGTCAGGTAGATATGAGTAAACCATGGTAAATTGGTGAATAAACTGCTCATCCTCCCTGTTTTAGTCCCTTATTTACACATAAATTGGCACAAAGTGACCCAGGCTGAGCTGTGACTGTGTGCTCTTTAGCAGTTTCACACAAACAGGTACGAGTATAAACACCAACGTGGCAATCAGAGGATGACCTGCGCTCCAGTCTGAGCCAGAATATACAGATTCTTTTTTCAGATTCATTATGAAACCCAATGTTTCCACATTTAATTACATTGCTTAAATTAAAGATCCTTATCATACGAAGTCAGATATCCAGATTTTAAGCTGATAAAAAGAAAGTTCATCTAATTTATCCTCTACTTGAGTTTAAATTAATTAAAAGAAAGTTTAATATACGTGACATTATGTGCTGAGAGACACAAACAGCATCTGTTGTTCACCTGATATGAGCCGGTGCTTTCTTCTGTTTGAATGTCGATGCATTACACAGGCTGTTCAAGTCAACGGGTGAAAAGATTTTCTTCCTTTCAGCTTTTCTATGACAAACGCCATTCAAGTAACACATGCGTAGCTGAGGACGATGTAAAGGGATTTTTTTTTTTTTTATGACGTCTCCAGCCTCTACATCGCTGTGCATTGTGTCTGAGAGCAGGAGATGTTTGTCTGGAGGGCTCTCCTGGTATTTGTTCAAGCTCACATTGTAGCATTGTTGTTGTTGCCCAGATAATTTTCCTCGCTTATCTGTAAGGTGTAGGTCCTTAAACGCCTATTCATCACTGACAAACACTTTCCCTCACGCACGCACACACACACGTACACATACATACATTGCATTGCGCGCGCGCACACACACACACACACACACACACACACACACACACACACACACACATACACAGCAGTGATCCGGTTCATTTGGCCCTCTTTTATCTTCCTGCTAGGAATGTGGCCAGCTATGATAAGGTCTCACCCACATGCATTGCTGAACCTACACACACACACATACACACACACACACACACACGCACGCACGGGTGGTGATAGTGGCTCTCTGTCTTGTGTGACTGGGCGACTGGTGAGGTTTTTGTGTTGTTGACAGATGTGGAGCTATGGCTCGCCACACCGCCATTCCCTCAGGACGCCACCTTATCAGTGTGTCATATGACACACACACACACACACACACACACACATACACGCCAGGCTGGTCATTTGTATGTATATAGCAGATCAGTTACAATCCACCTTGATTTTGTTGTGTATTTCGCGAGAATGGAGGAAAAATAACTGAATAAAGAATCAAGGAGATCTGGCTGAGCTCACCTTTGCCACGACCCACCCGTGGGTGTTGACAATAGGACAAAGACAACCAGGAACGAAAACCATGCTGGTGCGATCGTCATTCATTGAGATAATCATCACGACCAAACACACACAAGGAAGTTGCATGAAAATCAAAGCATTATTTTTTTTTTTTAACTGACTTTAATCTGACAGAAGGCCAAGCGTATGCCCCTGCACTCAACCACCTGTGCTCCTGTCCACAGCGCCACATAATTCTCTCATTTACTGCCAGAGCACCACACTGTTGCGTATATGGCGTTGGAGTTAATTCCGGGGGATTCCCATTCACAAACATTTGCTTCATTTAATGACCTTTTCCAGCTGCCATTGTGAAAAATTAATTCGCCGCCATGCCTTCTCCTGTGTACATAGAGACACAATGGCAGCGGGAGTTGTGCAGACAGGCCCACGCGCACACACAACACACACGTAAAACCTGTGGCCCCCATGTAATCCATCATCCTCCACAGACACACCGGTCTCCTTTTCCCTGCGGTACGACAGAACACACACCTCATCCTCAGACCTCCCCCCCTCCTCCTTCCCCATGTAGCCCTCTCCAACTGGAGATATCTATCTATCAGACAATCCCAGCTTGCCAGGACCCCCTCCGCTATTAAAATATGGAGAGAATGGGAGAAAAGAGAGCTGGAAGAAGGGATAGCATGAGTGAGCAAGAGATGAGATCCAGGTAATACGAGGCCCGTCTGTTCTTACCTGCTTCACCGTTAGCATGCTTCACAGCACATAATGACTTTTTTTCTCCCTCCCTCCTTCTCTCCTGAAGCTTAAGAAAAGACAGCAGGTTGAGGGAAAATAGTGGGAATATATTTTTATATTATTGCGGCCCCCTCCCCGGCTCCCCCAGCTTCCCCGTATCTCCCTCCACTCTGATACCTCTTCCGCCTGAGGATATGCCCACCTGGCTCTGTTAATTTCTATTGTCAGCAGGTCTGAGGCGAAGCAGCCAATCAGGCGCGCGCGTCAGCCCTTGGGCCTGCAGTCACTCTGCGGCTCCAATTTAAAGGTCAGCTGATAAGCAGCCAGATTCATGCATAATCTGAGCTGCTCTGCAGTCACACGGGCAGACTGCTCAATGAAAACACACATCCACCCTCGGAAGACACACACCTCATACTCCTCGGTCAATAATTGTCCCTCTCAAACTTTTTTATGCGGCAGTTTGTGAGTGACGTGTTTTATGTGTCCTTTTCCAGGAACAGATGGTATTTGTGCCTCAGTATTGTTCCATCAGGTCAGAAAATGTACTTTTACTAATTGCTTGAGAGGAGAGCCTCAGCAAGAACTTGGCTTTGTGTTTGTTGATTTGTTCATTAATTTGTACATAGTGCCTCTTGCAATGTGAAGCACTTAGGGGAATTATGGGATCCACTCTTTAAATGGCACAAAGCCCTGAGGCTGGCAGCATGCTTAAAATGAAATAAAATTTGGCGTCCTTGCCCAGGCAGTTTGCTACTTTAACAAGCAGCACTTAGTTTGCTGCAGTGTGCAGAGGCTGCCCTGCAGAGCCTCCACCTTCCCCGCCGTCTCGCCGCAACTTGTTGTGCACCTCGGCTTGTTTTCCCCCCCGAACCTGTCATTTGTTAGACCCCCAGTTAGGAGCTGTCAGCAGGATACCGCGATGCACGCCAAGCTTATTGTCAGTCATATATAGTTTTGTTTTTCAGCAAACTCTGTGAATGCAGTTGAACAGAAACTATTTTTGAAGTAAAGAAACAAATCAATAATTATTTTGAACAGTGACTATTGTCTCATTACTTTAGGATGTCTTGCATGACTGTGAAGGCTTTGCTGGGCTGTGGACACATTGAGGGTCAGTGTAGTGACTGATTTACATTATGTAAAGCTGAAATGACTTGTTTTGTTCTGCTTGAGTTAATCAGTCGTTGTGATCATACGCACAGTCCTCTGGGGGAGTGTACTTTTCGGCTATCAAGCAGTACTCTGCACAATACCTTTTTTTAAAGAAATAGATCAATAAACAGATGTCTATAGGAAGAAGCAGCAAGAAAAAAAAAGACACTATGATAAAGTTGTTGACCATGTCAAAAAAACAATACATTTAATTAATTTTATTATCCAAGTCGCTGGTTTAACCTTCTCAAAAGAGCTCGCAATATTCCAAAAGCCTGAATTCGCCGATAGGAATCAAGCAAGGAGCAAGAGAAAGCAGCTCAGCGAAGCTCTCAGATGGATGGGATCCGGTTAGATGACGATGTATGTATTCTTAGTATGGAGCCAGAAGTCGTCATTCTCAGCGGGGCTCCTTCTTTCATTCCCTCTAATCCCAGTAACACTCAATTACTTAATTGGATGAGTTATGAGGGCCCCGTCCTCTCTCCGTCCCCTCCCATCTCAATGAGATTAACGCTCTCTGTAATTAATGAATTTGGGGCACTTTGAAACGATTTGCAGGATTGTCCCGACTCCGGGGGCCTGACATATGTAACACAATTATTGAGCGGTTGAAATTAGACAATAGGGTGATATGAATAGCGGCAACACTGACCGTGTTTGTCTCCGACAGGTGATCGACCACAAGCCCCTCCGTTCGCTGCTTTGCGGTCGTGAGTCATTGTTTGAATTTGTCTGTATGAAAGCGTGTCCTTGCATGGTCCTCTGCGTGTGCTACGGCCCCCGAATAGCGAGCGGCGGCGGCGGCGGCGGCAGGCCTCTTACCACATCATTGTGTTTGACATCTCCGCGGGCGGCCGGCGACAGAACGCCGGTGTGTGTGTGCAGACATTTGTCCAGCCCGCTCTGGATCAGCGTTCGCACCCGGCGCCAGGTTTGCCTGTCAGCTCTCATAAGCAGCCACACCTTCACGCGCAGGTCGGCCGCTCCGAGTGCCGGGGAAGGGAAATAAAACACAATTTCACAAAATAAATAACAAATGGCATTTCTGCAGCCTCGCAAACTTGTTGTCCCGGTCAAGGACAGCCGCGATGAATAAGAGAAATACATTAGATTTCGATTGTCCATGTCAGAATACTCACAAGGCATTTACATTTCCGGGTCACAGTCTGGATTTCTTTCATGGTTCTCCAAAGTCTTTAACTGATCTGGGATATTTATCACTTGTTTTTGGCTTCTGTAAAACAGCAATAGTGAGAGTCTATTTGGCTGCAACTTTTTTACAGGTTTCACCACTGCAAGTTATTGCAACTTGCGCTGGAGAGTTTAGTTTTAGAGCTGTAGTTTTAAATCTCAATGATTTCTGACCCATTCAGGACAGAAGCTTAGGCCCCCTGCATTCAGCAAAGGAAGTAAAATAATCGTAAAGGTCTTTAGATATAAAGCTCTCCTCAAACACAGAAAGTAGCTGAGTGCTTTCATATGAAATGTAAAAAAAAAATGGATTAAATATATATGTAAAACAAAAAACATCATATCCGGTGTTTGAAAAGCAAAGATTAAAAGATAGGAAATCAACATCAAAATGAAGAAGCAAGTGCCCACATGTGGTAACTGCAAGTAGAGAGTTACAGTAGGCAGTAAAAATCAAAACCTCTTGCAGGAATCAATTGAATTTTGAAGCTAAAAATTGTGAATATTTGTGATTTTGCAAAGTATTACACTTTCAAACATTGTTTTCCAAAGAATTAAGTTAAGAATTAATTCACCATGGTGAAAAATAATGTCTTCAAGTATCTCTCAACAAGTCTCTAGCTTTCAAAACTCTGAAGTATTTAATTGTGTGTCCTGTTCAGGGTTGAAAATATAGGCTAACATCATAATAATATTTTTTACAAAGGTGCTTCTCCCATACGAGCTTTCAGTATGTTATGAATCCACAGAAGCAGTAAAAACTGCTGCTTGAACATACTTTTTATATTATAAATAACAACATATCACATATAAAATGTGGCATATTTTAAATTATTTTCATGTATTTAATTTGCTGGTCAGCAACACGAATCATTAGACTTTGTTTTTAAGAAAGAAAAAGAGAAAAAAAGCTCCTGTTGACCCCGGATAAATGTTAATATGCGGGTGTTGCCGTGCTCAGCCTCGGCAGCAGAGCAGATTGTTGGAGAAGGGCTTGTTGCTATTCATATCCTTAACTTTTGAAACCTAATTAAGGAGTGAAACAATAGCACTCACCTTGTTTTTTTTTTACCCGGCTCTTAATTCACTGTGCGGGGAGAGCATGAGAGGAGCACAGCGTGCTTCGTAAATGAGGGTCGACCCTGTGAACTCCGTGTAACCTAATTATGCTTGACCATCCTCTAATAGGAAAATGACTGAGGTCAGGAGGAATAAAGGCTTGTTTTACAACCGTGCTCGGGGGGTGTGAGGGGGGACTGGGATTTCTATTTTTGATTGGAAATATTGCGATCTGCTCTCTCTTCACGTCGCATCATAAATCATCGTGTTTTCACCAAATTAAATTTGGGACAATTTCTTCACATCTGGCATGTTGTGAAGTTGTGTTTTATATAATCCGATTTTAGCTTGGATTTCATCTTATTTTAGAAAACAGCACAATGTTCCTTTTATGCCCTCCCCTCCATGTTGAATCCCTGCTGCTCAAAGTAACCCTCTTTTAAACTCAACGACATCTTTCAGTGTTACACTTCATTTAAGCTCCGTCTTGCCAAACTGCCTGCTTTTTTTTTTTTTGCCCTCAAGCTCCAACCTTCAACTTTCAGATATATAGACACATTTTAAAAAGAAGAAAAAAACTCCACAGCAGTAACGTGTTCGCCTGTAAGCTGCCTTGTATGGCGTAAAAGGTAAATAAGGTAAATATCACTTGGCTTTATTCACAAAAGGCTGAAATTCAAAAATAGACGCTAACTCTTGAACGTGCTCGCGTGCAAACTACCAGCAAATTGTGAGTCAAGGAATTAATCTGCATGCAAAGTGCTTCAAGCACTTAGCCTTTCCACTGCTGCAACATTTCTAATAGTTAAATTTAATTTAATAAAAAAGAAAATTAATTTTTAAATAAGGCTTCTGGCAATCTACAGTGTTGTATTTTAGGATGTACATTGTTCACTGTTTGAATAATTAATTTATTGCGGCTTCATCTGTAAATAATATTGTTGCCACAGCATCTGCATGCACAGAGGGCCACTATCAGGACCTGCGTGTGTGTGTGTGTGTGTGTGTGTGTAGTGGTTGGGTTCACAGTGGCTGCTGCGCAAACACTGAGAAAATTCCCACAGTACTGCCTTATTTACTTTCAGGATCTGTTGTGTCACACAGGCATGCAGGCAGACACACGCACGCGCGCACGCGCACACACACACACACACACACACACACACACACACACACACACACACACACACACACACACACACACACACACACACATCCCGCCGGTGCCCTTCAGAGTCAATAGAGGTGATATAAACATCAATGTCCGCTTTACACCCCTGCATGGAATCTGGAGTATGGCTGCTATGATCTGTCTGAGATCATATTTTATAGGTGGCTGCTTGTTGTCTCTTCTAGGTTCTCATCTTTCACATGACCTCAGGAGTTTGTACATGCGGCGACATGCGATGCGACATCAGAAATGCCCCTCTGAAGCGACTCTGTGACAGACCGTTGGGTTATATAGTGGTGAAAAGAGCGCGGGTGTCTCCAGTGTGGAGCTGAGCCTCCTTCATTAATATGGCGGTCAGGCCCAGTTGTTACACACAAAACAGGCCTGCTTTTCTTGTGTCTCATCCATTAAAATTAGCTTCCATGAGCCGATCACGTATATCATGTTAAAAAAAAACATGACGAAAACAACGTGCGGTCAAGGATGGTGCATGTTGTCTGCTGGGATATCGCTGCTCTTGTTTTTTTTTCTTCTTTTTTTTTTCTGTATGTTCACAACCACATAATTACCAATATCTCACCTTCAGTACCAAACAGTGTTTGTGTACTACATTATCTCTTGTCCTCTGTGCTTGCTACCACTCTCCCTGCTCTTTTTTGCAGCCGTGCTGGGTTTTTCGCTTTTCGCTCGCTGAGTCCTGTGTGCTAAAAGCCTCTGCGTCTTTGTTCTCCACGCAGGCCACCCATAATGCCGTTCCACTGTTGACCCCAGCCAGATGAATAATTCACCTTGAGGACTGTGACAGCTCTTGTAATGTCCTGACCCTCCGACTGTCTGCACTCCCGGGACACTCCACACACTCCCGACGGAGATGCACCCATGGTTACCTCCCCCCCCCCGACCGGCTCCAGCCGCCTCCCCCCATCAAATATTTAGTCAGAGTGGATGGAGAGGCGAATCCCCTCTGACTTCCACTCGCTGTTTCACCTCATCTCGCTCCCTCCTCATGCACCGCGTGTCCCGCTTTTTCTTTTCAACCTTCCCTTTTTTCCGGACGCAGAGCGAAGCAATGAGTGCCTGAAACATTTAGGTCTCTGCCCTCGCTGAGTGGCCTTGTCAAACATGCTGAAATCTCAGCTCCGTGCTGGGCAGCAGCTGCAGTGAGGGCTGTTCACTGTAGAATCTTTCCTAGATAGATACTGTGTTGCTCGTAATGCTTTGATGTCAAGCTGTTTTCCGGCCTCCTGTTCACCTTTACTGCTTCTAATAGTCAAACACACATATCCCTGCTCTTTCCCCCCCCTCTTCCGAAGAATGAGTGAGTGGAGTTTTCGGTTTCTTTGGGAGGTTTTCTCTAAATGCTGTGACTTTCTTCTCATAGTTCAAGGTCGATTACGTTTATTGTTTTTAATTTTTCCATCACTGTTACAAAACAGCCGGTGAGCATTAAATTTTCCCAAATCGGCCTCGTTAAATGAGGACCATTGTGCCAGGCTGTGCTCAGTGTGAATGGATCTTTTATTAGTTTTGATGAATTGTTGCTGTTTATACATGGCGACTCAAATGATAATCTTTTAACAGAGATACAAAGCAACCTCCACCAATATAAACTCTTTTTTTCCAAAAAACAACGCTCATTTAATTCAGATTTTCTTGTCAAGCTCTTTCTGCAAAGCTACTTTATGTATTTTTCTAACATGGCTGATTTTTTTTTTACTCATTCTTCTATTAATAATTAATACTTTTAAAGAAATACTGGACTTGAAAGAAATTATTTAGGGGCTTTAACGGATCTATTTCTGTGTCTGGTGGTGCGTGCAGGTGTACAAGCTCCAAACTGAAGTGTGTGTGTGTGTGTGTGTGTGTGTGTGTGTGTGTGTGTGTGTGTGTGTGTGTGTGTGTGTGTGTGTGTGTGTGTGTGTGTGTGTGTGTGTGTGTGTGTGTGTGTGTGTGTGTGTGTGTGTGTGTGTGTGTGTGTTGACCCCTGTGGGGTCGCAGTCTGCTCCCGTGTGTTTGTCATCACGGCTTTTGTTCCCCCCCCACAGTCCTGCTATTCTGGGCAGATAAAGGTCATCTCCCCCTCAGATGCCGGCACCTTAAGGATGCTCAGATCATAACCGCGCACGCCGTGTGCTTTAACGGGACACGAGGCTGTCATTAATATTCATTTTGAGCCGTCTCTTTAGTTTGTTTGGAGTAGACATAGTGGCGCACATTCGTTCAAGTCCAATACTTGTGAGGGATAGTTTCTAAATGTTTAGGTAATAACATATGGAGACTTGTGCTGTTTCCATGTGAACAAAAAAAAAAAAAAAAAGAAATGTTGATTCTCTGTGTTTCTAATCAGTGTGTGTGTGTTGGGGGTGGCTCAGGCTAACTCCAGCCGAGCTGAAACAGATGCTATAGTGTAATTTAAGTTAGGCCGTGCACTTCTCCTCCAGCGCCGAGCTATGTGACAGTTGAAACAGGGTCACTTGCTCCCTCCTCTATTTATGTCTTCCTATGTTCCCCTGACATATGACGGCAAGCTGCTGGGCGGCTCGTGGAAAGCCGACCCCGCGCGGCATCGCAACCCCGCGCGCCCCAACCTACATGTATGACAAAGTGACCCCCGTATTCTTGTAAAAGGCCTCCGCCTTACTGGAAATTACAAGGGGAGGGAGATGTTTTTCGGTCACCTGACTCCATATGTGCGGAGGGACGGAACAGCTGCTTCGACGCAGCGGCGAGGATAAGCTTCTCCAGCTTCAGAGGAGAATAATAAGAGAGGGAAGCATATGCCGCGAGACGGAGCTCAGTGGTCTCCACTCTGGCGGCGATGCTTTCAATTTGAGAGTAGGAGTCGAGCTGCTGTGGAGCGCAGGCTGCACTGCACCCAGTCAGGCATCTGTGTGGGAGTGTCACTTTTTCTCCACGGGCTCCGGAGTATCTGCGACCCGGCACCCCTTCAAAAAGCTAATGTACATATCGATCAGGAGTCCTCACCCAACAGGACGTCTCGCAGTGGCTGCAGGGGGATAGATGAGTAACGTTGATGCAACAGCTAAAGAGCACCCGTCCCGAGCTGCCTGCGAGCGACGACGGCTGTTCCCTGCCTTTGTTTGCAAGTTTCTCACTGTGTGTAAACAGAGATTTGGCTTCCCATATGGCCGTGCGCTTGTTTATACTACTCAAAAGCAGCAGTCACCACAGGGTGGGCTTTTATTAAAGAGCCGTAATGAGTGAGAGCCATCATAAGCCAGCTTGCCTATTGATTACCAATAAAGAGCACTCAGTGGAGATGTGCCGTGATCCATAGATAATGCTTTGCACAGGGAGGCTCGTCTTACCCAGGTTCAAGACTCTGGAGTGCCGTCTTAAATTTAGTTGGGAAATTTGAATAAACTTTGCAAATGGATTTTTTTTTTTTTTGTAAAATAATCTTTTTCAACTTTTTCAAACAAAAACGACAATAAGGCTTTTTAAAAAAAAAAAAAAAAAAAAACATCACGTCTTAATATATGCTAAATACATGAAAATCAACGAGGACATGATTGAAATTTTTGG
The DNA here is from genome assembly GCF_902148845.1 of Salarias fasciatus. Taxonomy (NCBI): domain Eukaryota; kingdom Metazoa; phylum Chordata; class Actinopteri; order Blenniiformes; family Blenniidae; genus Salarias; species Salarias fasciatus. The sequence continues at coordinate 13,884,607 of NC_043763.1, forward strand.
GCAGGATTTCCTGAATTTGTAAAAATGAGGACAATTTTTAAATCTCCTGTTGATACACTCCTCATATTAACATAAACCCCGCTTTGTTCTAGCCCTTTGATTTTGGAAAACTACCTCTTATGCCCAGTCAGAGCACTTGATTAACATTTTTCTGACAAAATTTGAATACATTATGAAGAACTGGTGAATCTTATTTTCCAAGGGCCCTGTGCATATAAAGCTAGTGGCAGTGGACTGTGCATTCATTTTTAACATCTGATGTTAATGTTGATAAAAAATCCAATAAAACCTTATTTTATAAATCAGTGTGACTTGATATGATGTGGCAGCAGAACTGCTGAACTTATGTAGAAAAATGTTTTCAATTTATCGAAAAAAAAATCAGTTTACATACTACATGTTTACATGCTAACTTATTTTTTTATATATATTATTATTATAAGTCGCATTCAACTTGAATCTAAAATTCTCTGTCACAATGTTTCCAAGCACACTGATCTTGCCTGTTGCTTCCTCGACTGCATAATTCCTTCAGCGTATTATCATCAACTCACCCTCATAGTATGGCTTTTATGCTAATTTAATGTCTCGCAATAGGATAGCTCGCGTTCACAGCTGCATAACAACAGGCGCTGCGACCCCCTGTGTCTTTGCTTCTCCCTTCGACGCGCAAGGTCATTCGACGGGCAAGACTGGTGAACAGGTGGAGCAGTTTTGACCTGAAGGCTGCCCGTTCGACACCCCTGCTACGGAGCAGAAGGAACATCATTGTATATTTGATGGACACGAGTTGCGCCCCTGCCCATGCAGACTCTGGGCTGCCAGTGACGTCAACACGGCCAGACATGCCTTTCACCGGCGTCTGTTCAGGGCAAAATCAAATCCTCCCACAGAAAGCAGCTAACAAGAAGGCAATCAGACAGAATAATGGAGTGGTAACGAAATGGGCTTTCAATCTGAACATCAGACCGGGCTCAGCTACCATGCCAATAAAACCCCCGCACTGAAGTCACCACAGGGTGACACACAAAACGGCTCAGACGTCCACACACACACACACACACACACACACACACACACACACACACACACACACACACACTCGGGTCCAAGAACAACAGCGAATAAATACATTTATTCTTGTGTCAATGAAAAGGTTATATTACATTTGAATACAGCTCTAGTGATGTATTGTGCACCCTGAATCTAAACAGCTCATTAGTTTGTCAGTCTGACATTGAACTGCTGTGTTTATGAGACCGCTCGGAGCCTCGCGCTCTGGATGAAATGTAACTAAGCAAAGAAGGACGGCATCAGTCTGGGAATGATTACAAAGAGGGCCGCCTTTTTGAAATTTCTGAAAGAGCTGTGGCAAAAAGTTCAGAGCTTTTCAGACAATACACTTCATTTATTTCTTATAATGCAGAACAGAGTGAAGATTCTGTAATGAATTCCTACATTGCTCCAGAAAATGCCTGTGTCGAGGTAAACATGATCTTTTGTGAATGAAACCGGTCGTCTTGATATAATTTCACAGTGGAAACAGTTTTGTCTGGTGGATTAGACTGTCTTATTATTTCTGTGTTTTATTAAATTGGTTTGTGTAGGAATCAAGTTTACTGATAATATTACAGTAAATTATCAATATCACTGGGTTGTAGATCATCGTATTTATTTTTTCACTCTCCTCCAGAGAGGCAGAAAGTATTTAACTTTTTGAGACATGTAAAATGAAATCCAGATAATGAAGTTTACTGGTTAGTCAGCTTTAAAGCTTTAATGTCATATGAGATATGATCTTTGTCTGGACCCTCGGTAGCTTTTATAAACAGAGTAAACATTAATAATGCAATAATCACCACAATAATTGCTGGATGGAGAAAGAAAATCTGCTGCCCAATATACGATAGCTGAATGTTTGTCCAGTCGCTAATAAATTGTACTTCCACATTAATGCATTAATGATGGTATTTCTATTGTAGTGTATGTTAAGGTAAGAGGAATAATGGCCGTTTCTCTGCTTGAAGCATTTTAATCTTTTCTCATTATACTTACATAGCACTTACCCAAAGCAATTCGTCTTCATTACAGAGCAAACTGTCTCAACTCTGATTCTTAAAACTGTATCGCTCCTTTATCTAAGTTAAGGTTGCAGGGGGTTTGAGCTGATACCTGCTGACTGTGCTGAAAGACAGATCAACTGTCCATCAAGCTTTTCTTAAAACATGCACGTGATTATCAGGACATTTCCCAATACGTTTATTCACATTTGTTTGATTCGTAAGATATGACCTAAGTGAATGTCAAAGAATGAATACATTTTTAATGTCGTGGTACTTGCACAGCTCCAAATCTTTAGGGAATCTGCTGTCTGATTCAGTGAAATACGGTGTAATTTCCTTCAGATTTCGGTAGTTCCAATGCCCAGGCTTAAATGATTTTGAATGGCTCGCAAAAAGCGACATGAAAGTTAAAGTGGACAACATCAAGGTGACATCGACAGTGAGAAGGTCTGGCTGGCTTGAATTGAATGTTTTATAAAGCAAATTACTGTTTATTCACTCTCGGATTGAATTACTTGCTTCAGATTGTTGAGGGGATGAGAAGGTGCAGCAGGACGGACAGAAAGCGTGCACTGTGTGTACGTACAGATAGATTCGCTCGCCCGCCCCCCCCCCCCCCCCCCCCCCCCCCCCCCAAGGCTGCAGGGCGGGTGGCGAGACTGAGAAGACGCCCCGTCACCAGTGATCCATACAGGTCCACACAAAAAAACCAACACCAAATTGACAAAACACATCGCCGCACAAACTCACATGCACGTGCAGGGAAAAAAACCCAAAACAAAACGCAGACATCGACACTGTCACATGCCTCAGACGCTTCATTTCAATGCAAATCAGTGTTCAGCCCTCTACTGGGAGGAGTTCTTGGCAGACTGCATTTTCCCCTTCCTATCATATGGAAGATCTATCTTGTATATTGAGCTCTCGGGCAGAACCAAGTAGCTATGAGTACATATAGTGCATTGCTTACTTGAACTGATTTATTGAGTTTTATGTTAAGTAGCTTCTTACCCTGGCTTGTTGCACTCGTACTTTGTTCGGGAAGAAGGATGCAGTCATGCTCATAGTGAAGGATGCCTATTTACATTATTTTAAATGCGCGGTGCAGTTTAATTGTTGCGCATTACAGAGTTGCTGTATAGTTATGCTGATGTATGGTCCACTCGGCGCTGTATGTCTGCGGCATTACAGATGAAGGCGGGTTCCTCCGCCCTCCCAGCGGGCCTTTGTCCTCAAAAGAATAGAGACTCCCTGCTTCATCGGATAGATTACAGCCAATTAAATGTGTCCGTTATCACCCATTAATTACCGCCACCACTTCTGCTGGAAATAGTCCTGACCAAGCAACGGCTGTGGACGTGAAATTGACCCAAATACATCAAGATGAGTTTCCATTTTTTACCTCTTTAATCATCTCTCATCAGCAGAGGCCTATCAATGAACCAAGTTATCTTTCACGTTGATTCCCAGTGAGATGTGTAGTGGTGGGTTAGCAAGCATAAAGTCCTTTTGTGTGTCTAATTTCATATCACGCGCGCATTAATTCCTCCGATTTCGCCGTGGCGCGCGTGCGCCCGCGCTTCCGCAGGCCGCCGCAGCGACTTGGCCGCGGCACGTGCACGTGCGGTGTGCACGTGGCGGGTTATTTGAGGTCAGAGCAGAAGGAGCAGGCTCCCTGAGAGACATGCGGCGGCCCTAAAGGATTGACACTGTGTGACACCTCTCTCCGTCAGCCTGATTAGTCACCTCTTTGATGTAGCAGCCTATATTAAGGCTCTTAAGAGAGAGACAGCCTGACACTTGCCAGCAGAATAGGGCTGATTGAGACAAATGCAGAATCTTTACTCATATGATCAACAACAAGGTGTTTCTTTTTTTGTTTTTTTGTTTTTTTTACCAGTGCTGCAGTACTTCTAGGATGTGTTGTATGTGAGTGAATGTTGTCAGAATCTCACTTTACTGTGTTGTCAGTTTTTTTTTAGGAGCTGGTGAAATTTGGAGCCATTCTTGGAATCTCTGGAAGTTAACATTTCCTCTCAATCTGATTCTTTTTTTTTCTCCCTTTCCTCTTGCACATCTTTTTTTTTTTTTTTTTTTTTTTTTTTTTAAGCCCAGAAGGGTTAACAGCTGACCCCTAACCCAGAAATCACATCCTGACAATTCATCTATTGCCTCACTGGGACAGGATCAGAGTTGCAAGACAAAAAGCAAAGGTCGAAGATATTTTTGTACCCAGAGAGCCTCCACAAACCACAAAAAAACTATTTCCTGTTTCTCAATTACCTACTTGTGATGTTAATCAGACAGCCTGTCAACAGCATCACCTTGAGGAGCCTAAAGGTGCTGTGACTCCTGTCTCATGACTGACTAAACCTGCCGCATCTGTTTTTTGGCACTGTGTATTCCGACAAAGCCGGGTTATGAAGAAGCAGATGGTTGGAAGCAGCTAATATGAGGATTTTTTTCCCCCTCCTTTAGGGACGGTTGGCTCTCCAGTCCCTCCAAGATTGGCACAATCCAGACAGTTTGCATGTGGGCAGTGTTACAAATCCACATTCCAATAATCGCACGAGTTGAATTCTGTGCAAAAACTCCATGTGAACTTATTTCAACTCCAGAAAGATTCAACTTCAGAAATCTGCTGATTGATGTGTTTGGATTTAGCTAATCTCTTTCCAACAAGGAGTCAACATTTGTGATTTAGAGTGCGAGTCTACATATCTTGTTTGGTTTATATTTTTCACCGTTGTGGCATTTACACATAGTAGTGATTGTCTCGACTGCTTTCAAATAAAATGTGAAAGTATATAATAAAAGCTATTTATTCATGAAAGTTTTGAAAGTAAATATTCACAGGTGAATTTTTTCTCTCTCCTCCAGTCGCACCTGATGGGTATATTGGGGGGAAAAAAAAAAACAGTTCAGGTAATTAGGATGTTCAAACGCTGCTGATCTGAAAATCGCTCCTCACTCTCAGGCAGCATTCTCAAAAGTCTGGCCCTCCACTTCTACAATTGTCTCAATTACCTAAATGTCAATTCAAACAGTGTAGGATTCAGTTCATTTTATTAACAGCAGTTTTTTTTTCAGCTCTCAATCAGGCCCTTTTCTCTGAGTTGAAAAATGAAAAAGATATCAGGGCGACCAGTTTATGTGATTTTAGGGCCCTCCTGTTCTCTGCCTCCATTGTCATGAGGAGTAAAACCATCCATCCATCCACATCCATCCATCCACATCCATCCATCCATCCATCCATCCATCCATCCATCTTCTCTTCACATCACCAGAATATGAAAAAGCGATAAGTCCAGACCTCCTTCCCTCCAGCTTATCCTGGCAGGCCCTGAGTCACCCAGCCAGCCAAGAGACATAATTGGAAGTGACTTGCCAGTTCATCCAGGACCCAGCAATCACACATGCACACATTCAGACCTACATGCGGCTTTGGTGTCGCCAGTCAGCCTGACGCTCGTGTCTCCTGTGCCGTGGGAAACAGCCGGAGCAAACCAGCGCGTGCGCAAGGAAGAACATGCAAACTCCACAGCCAAGAATCAAACTGCGGTCCTGAAGCGAGGCGACAACACGGCACCTGCAGCAATGGAAACCTAATATAATGGAACAAAACAGAGTCAGCCTTTGTTCTTTAAAGACTTTTTCCCCTCTATGTGATAAGTTGAGAAGAAAGAGATGAGACGAGTGATGGAGTGAAAAAGAGCAAAAAGTTTCAACCTGTCCCTGTAGATGGTTAAAGGCGTCTGTGGAGGAGGAAAAAAAAAAGGTGTTGAATTACTGTGTGTGTGTGCGTGCATGCGTGTGTGCGTGCACGTGTTTGAGCTATCAAACTTCCTTGCAGCTGTGTTAGTTCCACGGTTGTAGAAAACATTTTACAAGATCAAAGCATTTAACACTCCTGAGGCCTGGGCACCAGCCAACCCATTTCTTTACACACACATACACACGCACACACACACACACGCACACACACACACTAGTTCATCCAGCCTTTACCCTGCACATCTCCGGGGATTTTACCACACTGAAGCCACCCAAACATTCCAGCAGGAATGGACCGCCACCAGGTCCTGAGATAAGCCCGACGCAGCCGAAGCCCCTCAGCTCCGGTGGAGCGGCGGCCACACCGGCAGCAGAGCGGTATCAGCCCGACCGCAGCCACCGCGCCCCCCTCCCTATCTCTCCAACCGCCCCCCCCCCCCCCCCCCCCCCTCCCCTCCAGGTGCTCTTTGACAGAAATAATTGAGGTAGGGAGGTGGTGGGAGGTTAATGAAGCACTCCCAACACACAGCTGACCTTTCCCCAGCCCCTGCGCAAATCATCGCAGCACAGTTTTTTGGACATTTTTAAATGAAAGCCTTTAAATAATTTATCTAACTATAGTTCCCGGAAGGCCCTTCATTAGAGATTGGCCGTGACATTTCCCTCCTCCCCCCCCAGCCTCTCATACTTACTGCCTCACATCCAGTCTAAGAATATCACTGTCGATTTCTCTCGCCTTTGTCTCTCTTCCGCTGTCATCTCTCTCTTTCTCTCTCTCTCTCTTTCTCTCTCTCTCTCTCTCTCTTCCTGACAGTAGACGCATTAAAGATTGAGATCTCTGGTGTGTTCCACGCATGGCTGGGAAATGACAGCCGAGCGTCCAGACGTGAGATGTGATTTTTGCCAGGGTGTAATGGAAATGGAGCTTATTTCATCTTTAAGCGTGTTGCGAGCCGACTGACTGGAATAGGTTGCAGGCAGGAAACAACAGGATACCTGGAAACCAATGAATCATTCGGTCAGCTGCTAATCTGTGCATCGAAAATGAGCAGATCAACAAGTTCTGTCTCCCGTTGCATTTGAAACCGAATCAAAGTGATGAATTTGAATTGTATTGTTGTGTTTGGTTGAAAACCTCTACGTTTCAAAGGAATAAGCCAGTCAGACTCAACATTTACAGCTCTTTTTTTTTTTTTTTTTAATTTCTGGCTCCATGTGAATCAGGATGCAGAGTATCGACTGCTGCTTCATGCCTGCTTGATTGTGATGAAGACAGATTTGTACAGTATTAGACAGGCTTCTGTTGGAAGCGGGTGACAAGACAGGTTCAATTACCAGGGTGGAAATCAAAGCTATTCATTAACAAACCTCCACACAAACAGATGGACATATGAATAAGCCTGAACAGACATAAATCAGGCGCAGCGCGGCAAAGTCGCTCTCCCACTCCGGTGCAAAGGTGCGTAAGACAAAACAAACTCGATCCGATGTGTTGAGGGAAGCAGTGCTCGTCACTTCACGGAGAAATGCAATTCATCAGGGCCGTTTTGCTGATGAAACGTGGAAAAATGAGATGTGACATCCATTTGAGTTATACAATATTGATATTAGTGGAGATGTTATCAGATACAGCGTGTGAGACATTGGAATCCAGGCCTCCCAGGGGGAAAGGGGAGTAAAGCAATACCCTCGCACACTCTCAGCGTCTGACGGGCTTCTCTATGGCTGCAGGCAGGCTTCAGAGCTCCAGCCGAGCGGAGCTCAAACTATCAGTACTATTTAACCTTATCTAATAAAGGCGACCAACATGTATAAAACAAAAGTGAGCCACAAGAAAATTAAATGTACTACTGATTTTATAATAACTTATGCTCACTCAGAAAACATGCATATTCATTTGAGAAAATTTAGAAATCCGTGTTTTTAGTTGAAAGCAAACTACCTCTCTATGTGAGTGTAACCGTTTACCAAGTATCCATTGAAATATTACCTCAGTGTTGTTTATAGATATTTTATTCCATCCAAATCAGCATGAAGAAACACTTTGTGTGTCATTTACAAATGATAACAGACAATGAAAAGGCAATTTGTCTTTGGAATTTGAAAAATGATTCAAAATGTGACACCGGAGCCGCTCCCAGCTGATAACTGGTGAAGACAGAATACACCCTGGAGAGATCAGCACAAGGGAAGTGCAGAGAGATGGACACACACACACACACTGAAGCAGTGTTGCCCCTCCACCACTGTGTGGCCCTTTCGATGGCAAAAGCAGTAAATATGATGTGAGTGTGAGAAATAGTTTTCTTGGTGAAGAAAGTATCCATCCAGTGGACAAAACCAAGACCAGGATTCTATAGATCAAAATATCAACATTAACAGGCATCTCTTTCATATTAATGGGATTCACGAGATTGAATATAAGTGTTTGACTCCTTGTCTTTCTGTATTTGCCCTCTGATGGTGACCTGGGTGTCGCGTGCCTTCGCCAACCTCCAGCTGGAATCGATTATTGTTCATTTAATCTGATCGGAGGGTTCGTGCATGATTGTCTCTCTGTTTTTGCGTCCTGAAGATTATCTAACAGATAGTGCATTGAGTTGATCTATGATGGGGTGCTGTTTGCCGCCGCCATCAGGTCTGTGAAATTGGCAGCGGAGCACCAATTCGGCTTCACACTTTAGTGGTAAGATAACATGCTGAACGATGTGCAGAATGTGCTGCCAGCAAACACTCCTCTTCCACCAGCGTAGAAAAGATCTGGCGTTTTTACTCGGCTTAAATTGTCCCGTGTTATCTTGCAATTACATCAGACTTCCTGTGTGCAGTTCACACATCATGATCATTAGATCATTTAGCAACAGCAGCATGAATCTTTTATCCACTTCATTAGTCAGGATGTTTTTTCATCCCCCTAATAAATCTGTTTCCTGCCACTGCAACTCATTCGCCTTTTGCCGCACTCCCTCACTCCGGCTCCCCGCCTCTCTGGCACACACTCACACCCTCTCTTTCTTCCTGTTGCTTTCTTGCTGTATCAGAAGTTCTTTATTACCTAGAAACCAAGAGTAGATTTATGCCTTTGTCTGGGACGGCGGCAGGTGTGGTTTACAGTAGGTGTTTCGGGGGGGATGAGTTGTGTGCAGGATGAGTTTCCAGGGCAGAGGAGAGGAGAGTCTGCTTGTCTGTTACTTTGTGCTGGAGCGGATGCAGGCAGAGATAATAGGGAGGGACTGCTTCATTAACTCTCAGGGTCCATGGCCAGGGTCTGTCTGTGGGTGTCTGTGTCGCTCACCTTGGAAGACTGCTGCTTTCTCTTTTCTTTTTTTTCCCCCCTCTGCCTTTGTGCATTGTGTCTGGTCCTCCCTGCGCTTTCTTCGCCCGCTAAGGCCAGGATTTGTATTAATACCCCGAGACGCCGTGGGAGACTCATCAGATTGATGTGTAAATTTCACTTCCATAAAGATAGACGGCGTAATTATCTACCGCCAAGAAGAAATAACCCGCTGACTTCACTCCGACAACTTCGCATGTCGTGATCAGGCTATAAAGTGATGAGATAAAGTTTAGATTTGTGTTTGCAGCTCTGAGCCGAATAGCTACGTCTAATGTGATTTGAATCAAACTCCGTTAATGAAGTGTATTTGTGCGACTATTCTGCTCAGTGACAATGGCCTGGTGTTCGTATTGTTTTACCAGAGGCGGGTTAATGTTTTCACCCCAGAGACTTGTATTTCCCCCGGCTGCGTGATTCCATTTGGATCATTTCCTGTGTCGTGTGCCTGGTGAAACACTTTTCTCCTTTCAGCAGGTTACGCCATATTTCAGACTGGAACAACGGGCGAGGTGCAGTATTACTCGCTGCCTGAAACACATTGCTTCACAGTTCTGCTTTTAAGATCTGAACATTTTGAGTGGAGGAGTTTCTGCATTTCATTTTTCTCCTGGCGGGGAGACACACACAGTTAGACACACACACACACAAACTCGCACACGAGCATAACACACACCCAGAAGTATCAGAGTAAGTGATTGGATGTTAACCAGTCTGGAATAAAACAGATGGAGGGCTGCGCTACCGTACCAAACACAGGAAATGGTTTTATCCCTCCGACCCCCCTCTTCTGTTCTCCCATAATCCTTTACTGTCATCGGTTCTCCCACCATTACACACTGATGTATAATGATATACTTTGCACACACGCTTAACCATTTCATCTCTGCACCGTGCACACAGCAAAGCACAGCACAGCCTCTTTCTGAAAGCTTGCATCTTATCAAATGTGAAGACTGCTGACATAAGTCTAATCTTATTAGTACAGCTGTTGCAGTGTTTAATCAATACACCTTGCTTTTCCCTCTCTGATTCCTGCATATCACTGCGACTTTCCCAGAACTAATTGCGGTGATATCTAATGAAGATAGGTGCCGTGTGGCCGCCGCTGTCCATTTATAGCAGTGCCCCGCCGTCCTCCAACAAGATGAGAAGAGATTGTGGGGCTTTATTTTCCTTTCCAACGACAAGGAGAGAACAAATTTGTATTGCTTTTCTGTATATGTTCCTGATCACTGTGTACACGCGCTTGTTTATTTGTCTCCGTCGACAATCCTCTCCTCAGATAACTTATTCACCCCTCCAGCTACTTGTTCATTTCGCACAATGACAGCCTTACATATCAGTGCTCACGCCTTTTTTTTTCCCATTGTTGTTGCCACTCACATTAATAATTCGCCTTTTTGTTAACTGACTGATGTAAAGTGGGCTAATCCCTTTATGAGAGGAGAGGGTGAGGCTGAATTTGTCAGCGAGTGTTTGTTAATGACTCCAGCTTGTATCATCGGTATGCACAATGTGTTATTGTGTAGCGTGCATGCGGGGCGCGCGTGTTTTGTCTGGGAGGGAGCGGGGCTAATTTCCACCCTGCTAGGGTCCTGGAGGACTAAGCTGCTTTTGACCTGATAAGCTCATTAGAATTCCACACTAATTACAACAGGCCCTGTTTGGCTGTCACCGGATGAGAACAACAGGTCCCGGCCACATCAGCCTGCCGGAGAGGGAGGGAAAGTGAGGGAAAGGAGGGAAGACCGGGACGGAAAGTGAGGAAGAAGGGAAAGGTGGGCTGCAGAAGGAAGCCGTCGGGTTCTGATAACTGGTGGGAAGCATTTTTTATGACGTATATGAAAAGCAAAAGAAATCGCAAATGAAACTTTTATGCGAGCGGACAAGAAAGACAAGAGCAATGGGGAGAGGCAGGTGGGGGAGAGAACACGGGGGGAAGATTGTAAATTAGCCGGGCCGCCGCAGAGCGTTTTCTCTGACTTGTCGAGGCTAAACTGAGGGCAGCAGGGAGTGGGGCCCGATATGTCAGAATCTCCCTGGCAACCAATCCTTCAGCAGCCCCCACGCATGCCACACACACACACACACACACACACACACACACACACAAACGCACACACACACACACACACACACACAGCACCCTGTTGAGGCTGGGCTGGTGTTGTTTGCATCCAGGCCCAGATTAAATCTAAAGCAGCCCGGAGAATTTATGACATGGTCCCGTTGCCTTCTTTGCATGCTGAAAAACAGTCTGGCTCTCTTTTTACTCTCTCACTCTTGCATTCATCCTTTTCTTTCTTTCTTTCTTTCTTTCTTTCTTTCTTTCTTTCTTTCTTTCTTTCTTTCTTTCCCTTTCTACCCCATCTTCTTGTCCTTTGGTTCCAGCCTCTGAGTGTCCCTCTGATTCATTTATTTTTTTTCTGTCTCTTTCTTGTAATTCGGGCTTCACTTCCTGCAGTCAAAAAGGATCACTTGTTTTTTTTTTGTTTTTTTTTTTTCATTCAGTGCATGTGGCTTATGTCGCTCTGCTTGTGTGTGTGTGTACTTACATGTGTACAAGTGCGTGCATTAACGAGTGTGTGTGTGTTTGAGCGTGGGATGCGCTGTCTGGGGGGTAAAAGCACCCACAGGGGACCGTCTGCCTCGACCTCTATTATTCCTATCCATTTGCTATTTCCTCTCACACTGCTGCCGAGTGTGAAAGGGAATTATTAGAGTATGTCGATTTGTTCTCTATGTCAATATGAAGCATCCCTCTAATCCCACTGTAGTGCCACAGTCAGTCATTCCAGTCATTCAGCGGCTGGGGCTGCTGCAGTGCGGAGCCACTAGAGCCACAGGCCTCACTCATTAACTTGGCTTTTCTATGAGACAGTGAGCCGCCCCGCTGGGTCACAGCCTGCGTGTGACAGAGACACGGGCAACATCGCCAATGCGTGTGCGGCATCATATTTTGCATGAATGTGTGTGTGTGTTTGTCATCTATGTGTGTCTCACACAAGGCCGGCGTGTTCTCTGCCCCTGGGCAGCAGCTGGTGGGTGGGCACGGCAGAAACGAGTGGGTTAGCCCCTGGCACGCATCTGCGCCCTGGGACCGTCAGCTGCTGGCGCCGGCCATCGTTGGCACCGCTTCCCCTCCAGGTCCTTCAAGGACTGAGTCCCTCTGGAAGTGTCCACGGCGTCCACGTGCACATACACATCTGCTCGGATGATACATGCGTGTTTTTCGGCTCTGACGAAGTGATGCACCCATGTAGGGGCTGTGTGTTGACGCCTGTGTGTGTGTGTGTGTGTGTGTGTGTGTGTGTGTGTGTGTCTGCCACGTGAGGATCTGTGTGTCCTTGGAAGCTGACGCTGTGTAGCCCTGGCAGAAGACAATGGGGACAGTTGCCTCCACTGGGATGACACTTAATTGGACTCAGCATTTTGGCTGTCTTTCACTTCCCTCATTCTTCGCTACAGAAACTCCTCTCATCATGTGCTTGTGTACTTTCTCTCTCTCTCTCTCTCTCTCCCTCCCTCTCTCTCTCACTCCTGCTTTCAGCCCTTTCCAGACTGAAATGATGTCTCCAACCAGTAACTTTAACACCGCCGCTCCGTGTCTCTCTTTCCCTCCTCTCAGTCTCATCCCTCCCTTTTAATTTGAGAAACAGCAGACGGATCGATTGGTGGTCGCAGCCTCTCTTCTCCCCTCCCCACTTGAATTTATTATTCTCTCCAACGCTCACACACAGATGGTCCCCAGGAGTGTCGGGTCGTGCAGCTACCAACACGTGCACGTGTGCGCGCGCGCGCTTGCACACCCACGCATATATGACACGGATGTCAGATGTTGATACATTATCACATCGCACACAGACCGGGGCCCACATGCACACATGTACAGTGTCAACCCATACATTATAGATGCACAGAATAATTGAAGGAAACACAGACTCTGTGACACAGAGAGCAGTGTGAGCTGGAAGAACCCCGGTCTGAGTCAGCGTTTCACGTCTATCTGTAACATTTCAGCTGCGGCCAGGCCAGCGGGGATGGCAGAGCTTCAGCAGCCATGTGGAGAATCAAGAGGCTGGAGAATCGGCTGTAGATGCTGTCTCTCTCAAAAGTAGATTATTAAAGAGAGAGAGAAAAAAAAAAACATGTTTCTTTGAAGTGAAGGTGTGTCTGTGCAGGATGAGCTCATGTTGAGCCAAAATCCATTGCTTGAACCACATCGGTTCACATTTTAAAACAACACTTCAACACGTGATGGGCAGGGAGAAATTTGCAGTGTGTAGGAGTTTTATTAGACATTTAAAAAAAAAAAAAAGGTCAACTTAGCAACAGCAGCTGCTGATTGGACCATGCCAACGTTTACAGCGTCCCCATAGAGCCGGACCCGCCACCGAGTGTAGAAGGTAGACCCAGGTGACCGTGTTTGCGGTCGTGATTGTGGAGTTTCAGTGGATTCTGTCCTTTTGGGGAATCGGCTGAAACAAATGCCGTAGCTTTGTTTTTAATCCATCTTTTTACCCACTGTATCTTCCTGACAGCTGGCAAAATGCAAGAAAAATCCTCCATAGAGTTTTACTAAACAAGAAAGACACTTGCATGTATTAAGCTTTAAATTTTAAAGAATTCTTTCTGTATATAAGAGTGAATGCTGTCTACATTTTAAATGTTTTGTGCTGCAAACACAGATTTCAAGGATTCTTTTTCCCTCAAGAAGATCAAGAGGGAAAAATTCTCCTGGCATACAGTGTGAATAGGACAATAGGACCTCTGAAGCTCTGACCTTTGAGGCTCTTGTATATTTGGTGGCGTCGTTTGGAAACTGTGATTCGGTTGCACTCATTACATGCCACCGTGAATAAAAAAGGCTAAAGGCTGAACTCCCAAAATATCGCATTGCATTTTTCACACGAATAAAAACACATAAAGATGTTCAGCAACTACATTTGAGTGAAAAGAAAGGAAAAAAAAGACGACAAAAGACCACATTTGAAATGTGGGTGTTTACTTTCTACAGAAGGACCTTCTCTGTAGGAACGCAGTCTTTATCTGTGTCTTCTTTGTGCATTTTCTATCTGCCTGCCTGCATCTCGGTCGTCGCCGTGGACTCTACGCTTTTGTTACTTTACACTTTGGCTTTGGGGAGCGAGCGGAGTGATGTGTTTTGACGAGATAGTTATTAAGAAAGCGTTTCTCATCTACACGAGGCCGCTGGCCTCCATCAATCCCCCCCTGGATCTGGCAGGTGCTGTCGTCCTCTCCTCCCGCCTATTTATGACTCCGCTTTGACTCAAACCGCAACTTCCAATTTACGCGGGGCCACAAATCACACACTTTTACTTTGGCAAGCTGAGGCGTCCATGTTTTAAGAAGGTTTGATGGAGCTCGGCTAATAGGCCTGGAAGTAAAAGATGTGGGCGGCTTGCAGGTACTTTTGTTTGATACCCAGAACTGAGAAAGTTCTTTTCAAAGGTTTGGATGAGGATACTGCTATCTAAAGCCAGACGGGCAGAAGGAGAAAGTTATAGGACTTTCATCTTCTTGATAGATTTCAGAAGAGAAGAAGGAATTCTTTGTTATGTTATCCCGCTGTGTCTCCTTTGGTTTCCCATCCATCTGTAGGAGAAAATAAAGCCAAATCTCACTGAGGATCACGAAGTGAAAACAAATCTGACTAGTTTCAAATCCTTAGGGTTAGAAATTCCCTTTTATTAGAAAATCCTCAATTGAAATATCACTCCACTTCCTTCTTTATGGATATTCCAACGCTTGAACATCAGTAGAAATAACTTGTACAAGATCCCTTTATTCATTATAAGATCTGTATAAGTGCATTGCACTTACCAAAGTGATACACATCTCACCATTTCTTGCTTCAAAACACCATACATCAAAAAAAAAATGTGTGTGTATGTATATGTATATTTGCTGCACACTATTAACCGCCACTGTCCAACATAACAATGGATGAATATCGTACTATATGAACAACATCAGTGCACCGTTATTAATGTATAAGAGACAAGAATGAAAGAATGAAGTCAGTAAATATGGTCCCAAAGGGTTAAGTCTCCACAGATGAGTAATTTCCCTTACATTTAACATCGGCCGTCTTGACTTCACTTGAAGTGTCAACGCTGATAGCTGCATTTTATCAGCTTAAATCTCCCTCTGATGTCTCTCTGATGTCCAGTCTGACTGAGGGATGGAGGAGAATTTCAACATGACAGCAAAAGTGTCTCCCCCCGTGTCGTGTTTGTGCTGAATGATTTGCAGCGTGCTCTGTGGCGACCCCCCCCCCCACCTGGAGCCAGTCTGACTGAAGCGACGGTCAACCAGCTCAACGAGTGATTACCAACGGAACTAAGTGAATAGATCAAAGCCCATGTTTTCCAAAATCTGAAGCCCTGCAGTTATTACTTCCTGCCAGGCCTATAAAGTGGTTTGTAGTTGGTGAAACAATCATAAACATTATAATCTCGTTCATGCACAAACATCTTATCATAAAACAACAGCAGTCATAAAACATCATTAAACCATGGGACACAAAAGAACCCAAATGAAATAATGATTAGGAGAATTTTAAGCTCTTCATAAACATCCATGTAAAAAGGGATTTCAGAAGAAAATGCTAATTCTGTCAGAAAGGCACCAATTAAAATGCACAGCTGTACATGACGACGACCAAACCACCGTTGGTGTTGGAAGAATTTCTGCTGGGTCTTTCTTGTGAGATGCAGTTGTCTTCTACTTTGAATTACGACAGTTTGGGATTCACTTTTTCTTTTTTTTCTTTTTTCTTATTCTGGGATCCCTTTAATTTTTCAGGCGTTAGTTTGCCAAAAGTGAAGAGCATGCCTTTGTTTATTCAAAGCTGCCTTTGAAAAGCAGCATGAGAAGAAGATGAGACGAAGTGATCTGGCTGATAGCGGCGACACACACACTCACACACACGGCGCACGACACAAGCCCGTATCACACAGTGCCCAAGGATGGCAGGCTTTCACTTTTAAAAGACCGTTATGGAAGGACCCATTACAGTGCACAAGGTTTCAACCTCAATTATATGGAGAATATATAGTAGTCAGGCCACTAATGAAAATGGAGGAGAGTGTCTACTCTAGCAAACAGCTTTCTGTGAAAGATGGGGAAGTAATCTATTCTCTTTACGAGGAGCAGTACTTTCCCCCCCTCTCTGATTGCCACAGCCTTAATGAAGAGCTTACATACCTGAGGGGAATGATTCAGGAGCAAAGCATCAGGCAACATATTGGATGTGGCTCTAAAATGGAAGTCAGGAGAGCAGATCTTTACATTAAGCGTGTCTGAGTGGATGTACAGTCTATCTGTTAACTAATTTTGCGGGGACGTGTTTACACAGTCATCTTCCTCATCTGGACGGACAACAAATAACCGTAATGTAAATTATTCCATTAATATGTAATGTCGTGTTTACATGTTGAACAGGATGAAGCCATGTGTTCAGAGTGAGTCTAAAATTTAGTTTTGTTCAGGACATTGAACAGATTTAATGTTCAGACATTAGAAAAATGTTCCGGCCAGATGTGTAAAAGACTTAGATTTCACACAGATGTCGTTCTTTGTTCGAAACTCTGCAAGAGATGACTAAAGTCCCTCTTCCTGCAGGTTGCGTACGGACTTCACGCCTCCAGGTTTGTCCCCGTCTGTTGGCATTACAGCTGACTGGATGATGAATTAGGCATTGGTCTTCAAGGTTGTCTGTGAAGCCCAAAACCAAGAGCACCATGGTCCAGTCACAGCCAAGTCATCCGGCGCCACGTTGACGCTCGTGGCAGCTCGCAACCTTGATAACATGAGCTGTTCACCAGATCTTAGAAAACTACCTCCGCTGAATTCACACATTTGTTATTATTGGTTACAAATACTGAAGCATAATGCTAAATTTGCACCTGATTGCTTCAGCTTTTTATGTATAATTTACAACACACTCTTGGGGATTTAATTGAGATTTGATTGAGTAATTTATGATCACCTGACTTTATTTTTTTTGTTATCCCCTCAAACCTTTCCATACTACTCGCCATACACCAAACAATTTGCAAAGTAACACATTTAGAAGAGGACATTTCCTAATCATTTTACCCAGTGAAACTTATTCTCGGCAGTCGGCGGGTCTATTATTCCCTTTTTCCATTGTTATTGTTTACCAGCGCTCAGAGGGTGAAAACAGACCCTAATCTTGAACACTAAGTAAGAGTTCCTGCAGACAATGTGCAATCAGTGTTGTTTACACTACAGCTGTCCTGCAATCGAATCCAATCAAGGGGAGCTATGCCTGCATGCCTTTTGTACCTGTGGTCAAAGGAACAGCTTGTCATGCTAATCATTTTCCATAAATATCGGTCTTTGTTATATTGACTGAAACACACACAAAATAAATAAATGAATAAAATAAAATTCCACCTTTACTCACATCTGCTGTAATGTAAAACTCGGGATAATGAGAAAAAAAAAATGCAGCGATTCAAGTCGAAGCAGTGAAAGATCACGCCTGGGTTAATGCACCAAGCCAGGGGGAGATAAAGACAAAGAGGCAGGAAGACGGAGAAATAAGATTTCATTTAAGAGAGCGTGCTGCTACCTCAGAGACAGTGCGGTGATGTGAGGCTGACCTCTGGAAGGAAAGCAGCAGCAAGGGTCGCCGGGGTTGATCCAATTCTGGGCAGTCAGTGCCAACATTCTGATTAAGAGGTGATGAAGAGGGCAGGCCCACCATCATCTCCACAGGCAGATTCACTCCGGGGTGTGTGTATGTGTGTGTGTGTGTGTGTAGGGCGGGAAGGGTTAGGGACAGGAAGGTTCAAGCACCGAGCGTAGAGAGATAATCAGGAAGTAAATAAATAAAATAACAGGTTGAAATTACACTTGTGTCCATCTCAACACTACTTTTTTCACCATATATATTACTTATGGACTGATATTGTTTCCATTACCTGAATTGTTGGGAATTTTCTTCTAAATTCGAGCAGTATAACACAAGACTGGGTTTCGCCCAGTTTCAGCACTGCTGCAGTTTAATCAGTGAAGATTATCATTTATTTAGTCACGTTTAGCCAGATGTGCCCCTCAATACTAACTGCGATTATCTTCTTTTTTCCCCCACATTTTGCTGCCTAAATAGTCCTGACCTCTTTGAGGCATGAGCTCCGACAGACCTGTGAGTGTGTGCTGCGGTATGTGACACTAAGATGTCAGCAGCAGATCCCTTAAATCCCGGATGTTGCGATCAGGAGCTTCGGTGAGACTCCTCGTGACCCTGTCACTGGTTCCTGGGATCAGTCTGGATACCGACCGCCACAGGATGGGAAATCCCCACGAGAGCTGCACGTTCGTGTTCTGACCCGTCGCAGTTTGACCTGCATCAGACTTGCTCAAATCCTTTTTATAAACTGCTTTTAATGTGTCATTTTTAGAATAACATGCCCACCAATGTATGTGTAGAATCCAGCAAAGAGTCCATTGTATGACTGCTGCTGCAGAAAAGCTACAAATACAATAGTCAGAACGTTCCAAGTGGTCTGCCATAGTTCCAAAAAATCCCCTTTGCTGTCCAGTCAACACACACCTGCCAGTAGAGGGAAGAATACAGCCTTTCTATGAGGGCTGTTTTGTAGTTTTTTTCACCGTTTGTGGCTCCAACAAATACTGGCTGAGCTCACGGCGGGAGCCGACGCCAACGCCGCACACCAATGTCGCTGTAACCTCCACGGGGAACGGCACTGGTGATCCTCCAAAGCATACAAAGAGACCGCCATGCACGCTCATAAGCACCGAGTATTAAGAGGCTCAAAGTTACACAAACATTTACAAATAAACACTCTAGGAGGGGCCTCTGCAACCTGGTGCAGGACGGCGCTGCTATGATTATCTTTACAGAGCTCTGTGGTTAAGACTCGTGTAATCATTGCGTTGGAATGCCTTCGGTCTGATTCTAGGTGGAGACTGTTGTTACGTAACACCTGCTCCTCCCAGACGGGGAAGGAGAGCTGGAAGATAATGATGGGCGATAAAAAACAGAGACATTAGTCTCCCACTGCTGGAGCACAGAGACGTAGACACCACAGAGGTCAGAGGGCGCGCTTTCAGTGTCTCCTCCCAGCCAGAGCCTCAACAAGCATATGTCAGTGTGTGCGAGTGTGTGTGTGGAGGGGCTGAGGGGTGCAGGCTATTGACGCGGCAGAGGGGAGTTGCACCGCTGGGCCGAGAGCTCGGTGGCTGCTCAGCTTTAATTAGGCCCGTCTCAGCAGCTCTCCTGCACCCCGGGCCCTCGGCCCTCTCCTCATACCTGTCTGTCAGTCAGCCCATGCTGGGGCAGGTCAACAGAGTCTCTGGCTGTGCCCGAATCAGACTGGGAATCTGTCCTTTGTTGTCGGGGATGCAGAGGCAGGTAGGAGACAGGTGGGAGTGACAGCTGCAGCGCACGGCGGTGGAGGTGAGGCCTGCCGAGAGATGTGAGAGACCGTTAATCCACGCGGCGCTGCATTTCCTCTCCGGATCCGTGCGTGTTTGAACTTTTCAAGGGGAGGATGGCGAGCGGCGATCGGCCACTCTGTAAATGTCAGTGGATCTGAGCAGGCTGAGTCCAGACAGCCTTGTGCCGCTGCCTGCCACTCACACGTTTCTTTATCCCTTTTTTTCTTTTTTTTTTTTTTGTTTTCGTGTTGTTTTTTTCTTGTCTCTGTCTGGATGCTGTTTATTTTCTACTGTCCTCCCGCTACCCCCCCCCTGCCTTCCCCACCACCCTCTCCCACTCTTTTATTATTGTCTGTTACCTTTGCCTCACTGTAGCCTGCAGGAAAACGGCACTTCCTGTAATAGACAAGGCTGGTTTTGTTCTGTCTTTTTCTTGAGCTTTTTTTTTTTTTCCTTCCTTTTTTTATGGTCTTTTTGTTGGACCCGAATCCACCACAGTAGCAACCTCTGTTTTTCACATTACTCACTCTCAGAAACTATATAGGATTCTAATTTATTAGTCTACCTTTATTTCTCTGTGCTGGTAATTAGATTTTTTTTTTTATTCTCTTTTTGAAGATGTTGTTTTATTTCATTCCTGCAAACCATCTCCAATTTCCCAGGGAATTATCATGGGAGGGTCCCCCTCATTTAATTTGTACGGAAATTAATTTGTCCGCGTAAGAAATGTGATAGTTGCTAATCTGGTTAGGCCAGCGTTTGTCCTCCCCCCCTCTCGTCTGAGGCGCCTCTCCCCGCTGAAGAAGGCCAAGGCGGCAGACGGGCTGCGTGAAAACTCCCCAGACAAGCGAGAGAAAACAGATCTCCTCGTGACAAAAGGGGGCATCCGAAGGGGAAGTGAGAAAGACACAGGGCAAGCGGCAGAAAGAGGAAGAGTATTAAAATCGAGATGCCGAGAGGCGGGGTCATAAAATGGCCGCCTTTATTGAGCGGGGCACGGCGGGCCGGGCGCTGCCTGCAGGCCTTTTTCCTCGTCTCGCACCGCATTTCTCTGAAGTCTGGCGCTCCTCTTCAGTTCAGTCCAGCCCAGTCGAGCTTTGCTACCATAACACTGAAAAAACCTAAACAACTTGTCAGAAAATACTCTTTACAGCAGGAAATCTACTGAATATGTTGTTTTGTTGCAGTTTACAAGACACTGAAGCCACTTCCTTTTGATGGAGGGTGATCGTCTTATCGAGGGTCGACAGGTGAATGTGTGAGACAAAACATAATATAGGATAAATGCATTAATCGTACAGAACATGATATAGATGTTAGTCAAGCTAAAACCTTTTTGTCATCTTGTAGGAAGAAATAATGATAATTCAATTCAATCACTTCATTTGTCCCTCAGGGACAGGCTGAGGCAGAAAAAATATGAGAAGAAACAGAAAAAAAAATCCCTGAAACATCACATGGAAAATGTGTATACAGACTTGAGTAAGATTGATTTTTAAGAAATAAGAAAAACTATACTGGCATGAAATAGTAAAGGTAGTTAGCCTCAAAGGTGCACTGGTGTTGAGGGGTGAGTAGTTAAACTTTTTTTCCTGTAAATGACAGTGTCTTCCACATTACAGTTCTTCTGGATGGATGGATGGATGGATACTTTTGATCATATATGTGTGTGTGTGTGTGTGTGTGTGTGTGTGTGTGTGTGTGTGTATATATATATATATATATATACATATATGTTGAAAATGTCTTATTTTTCAATAACGCCAAAAATCTTCAGAAAACAATTAAATCTGGAAGTGTATGTACACTGGTGGTCGTTGTTGGTGTGTATGTGTGTGTGTGTGTGTGGATGTGTGTGTTTGTGTGTGTCCCCCTCCAGGCCATCTCCCTCCACACTCCGCTCAGCCTCTCCGGCTCTTGTGTGTTTGTCTGAGATATGGACTTGGATGCGGCGAGTGACCGCCCACTCCACACATTCCTCTGTAGTCCGCCCGCTCCTCTTGGACGTTGAACAAATTGATTTGGGCGTTGATTATTCGAGGGGCATATTTCATAACTTTTGACTGGCTTCCCTCCACCTCGTGCGTTCCTTACTTTTTGCCTTCTTCGAACGGACCAACTTTCTCCAGCTGTGGCTCTGCAGGACACAGCTGGAGGAGGCCTGCGGGCCTTCTAGTCATTTCTCGTTTTGCTGCAGATGTGCTTTAGGAGGAAGTCCACACACTGAAGTTCTCGCTGTTGCTGCTTTCCAACACAGCGTGTTAACACCGAGCAGCCAAATTCTTCCAGCTGCACATCGCGCCCGTGTGTGTAACGTCACACGAACGTGTTGCATTTCTTGTCTTTTAATTATTTTTCATAAGGAACTGCTATAAGAGTTGAAACCCATGACTGCATAAAATCTATACATGTATACTCATAATGAATATTCAAGAAAGATTGGACATCAACCAATAACGCATTCATCACAGAGACACGAGCTGAGGCACAGCTGCAGGCGCAGTCCCACTTGTTATTAATATAAATGATCTCCACCAAAAATGACTAATCGACTCTACTCTGTCCCTCTCTCTTGGGCAAGGAAGTCAAATTCTTTTTGCCCGAAGATGTAGTGTACTTTAAGAAATGTGATAATCCTAATGAAGGACCAGATTCTGTGATCATAACTTACAGGGGATTGATTTAGCTGTGATTTGCATTTATCCATCAATTCCAGGGAAGCTTTTAGAGTAAACGCAACAGCTAAATGTAGGACTGGAACTCGCAATTAGTCCCTTGATTAATCAATAAGCTGTTCAGTCTATAAACTGCAAGAAATTACAGAGAAATAATTGCTGTCGTTCCTCAAAATGGTATGCAGTGACCTCGAATGGCTGGTTTTGTTCGGCAAACGTCCCGGAACTGCGATACGTGAACTAAAATGAGAAAGAAAACAGCGAAAAGCCTCACATTCATGAGGCAGGAATCAAACTGTGTGGTGTTTTCACTTGAGAAATGACTTACATGACTAATCAGGTTGCAAAATGGCTGTTGATTAATTTTCTGTTGAACAAGTAATTTCAGCTCCTGTTGAAAGAGCAGCAGGTGTTGTAAGAAAACCAGCTGCTCCGACACAAAATATCACATACGGCTTCAGCTTTCATGACAGAATCTCTCTCTCTCTCTCTCTCTCTCTTTCTCCCTCTCCCTCTCCCTCTCCCTCTCTCTCTCTCTCTCTCTCTCTCTCTCTCTGCCTCATGCTTTTTGCATTAGACCGGTCATTCCACTTAGGAATGCGTAAAGCTGGCACCCACTTGTAATATTTGACAAAAAGGAGATATTTGAAGTCTTTCAGAACCACCAACAATCATTTCCACCGTCATCAAACGGCTCAGATCAGCGGCGAGAGGAGTGTGACACGCGGCGAAATGAGCCACAGAGTAAATGAGTGTTATAAAGGGAAAATGAGACGCGGGTGATTAATTAACTTCTCTCGTTTTCCTCGTCCTGTAAGGCCCCGGATCGTTTTGCGACTCCGTACGAGTGGTGCAGTGCCGTGTGTGTGCGCTCTCCTACGTCCCAGCCTGGGCATGAAACATAGATCAAGAGGAAAGTTTGAGCGAGGAGGGTGTGTATTGTACGGGCCTATATGGCTGATTGCTGTGGAGCCAGAGAAGAGTGAGGGGGAGGAATAGCTTTGGTGAGCTCACTAATACATCTGATGCATTTCATCCTCACGAAGACACACTCACACACACAACTTATGCAATATAGGAGTACTAGAAGGTAAAAACAGTCCTCCTATGGATGAACGTATCCAGAATGTTGCAGCCGCTGCCTCCCATTAGACCAGAATTCCTCCTGCTTTGTGTACGGAGTCTGTGCATGCATGTGTGTGATGCTCCGTCTCTTTATTGTCCTCCAGCACTGTGCTGTAATCAGGTAAGCCCAGCGGCGGTGTAATCTCAGTCAGATACCATTAACCACCAGCTAACTCCTCCGCCGCGCGTTTCATCTCTCTTCCCTCTTTTTCTTCCTCCTTCTCCTCCTCGGCAGCCTCCAGGCGCTCTAATCTGCCTCCCCGGCGCTCACCTTCCTCTCTCTCCGCCCTCCAGCACATTCCCTCGCCACACCGCCAGGCAGAGGCCCGGTTCTCTCTGCTGCCGCAGATCGGGGGTTGTGTTTGGGGCAGTGTGTGAGGTGTGTTTGTTGGATTTCACAGCAACATTAACTCACTTCTGGCATGTTGGCAAACCGCTTCCTCCGACTTTTAAACCGTCAATCAGGGCACTTCAGGTTAGTTTATCCACCCGGGCCAAGAAACCTAGTAAATAAATAAAACGGAAGAATAAAACAGACATGACTGTTCAGTGCTTGGACAGAGCAATGGTCTAAATACACACCGTGCTGGAGCGAGATTCCCTTTGGAAACCAATTACCGAACATGTAGGCTGCATTAAAATAATTCAGAAGAAAGGAGACGATCTGTCCTTCAAGCTTGTCTGGCATTTTGGGATCTGCTTTTTCAACCTTCCTGGTGGGAAGCTCAGAGAATGTGACATTATTCAGGTATATTTCCAATCGTATTCTGTATATTAAAAGGAAATAAATTCTCCGAAAATCCTTTCCACAGATTTTAAGTTGTCATGCTGCGCCTGAGGCCTTCCGACACTTATGTAGCTACTGCAAGATAATCTAAGTAAACAAATGTACCTGCCTGTAATTAATGACTTAGATAGCTGCAAATCCATTTTTATGTGTACAGAGAAAAAGACGCAATGCATTTTCAGTTGACTTCCTCTCAGGGCGATATACACACACACACACACACACACACACACACACACACACACACACCCAGCCTGTATCCAGTGTGTGTTTAGATTGGAAATGAAAGCTCACAGTAAGAGTGTTTGCCAAGGTGTCTGTTTGGTGGATAGATGATTTAGTGGGTGATTCTATGAGGAGATTCCTCTGTGGTCTCAGCTGGGATGGAGCAACAGAGATAGCGAGGAGAGGCGAGCGGGGGAAACGGCCGCAGCCATTTGATGGAGAGCCGGAGTGGGACGGGAGCCCGGGTAATAGGAGTTTGCGGGCGTTCACGTGCACGTGCACATACACACAAGCCTCGGACGCACGCGCGGTATCATGGCGGAGATTAAATGCGCTGCGGGTTGTATGAGAGTGAAGGAGAGAGAGATGGAGAGGAAGGTATTGAGTCGGTGTGTAAGCTGCAGGGCAGCAAAGTCTTCCTCTACAACTAAGTCAGCGACTGATCTCATTTCTTCTCGGATGGACCTCTAACATGCGCCCATCAGGGGACAAATATATATATTCCCTCTGTCTCTTTCGCTCACACACTCCCGCACCAGCAACCTTTTCTTTTCATTCATGTCTCACCCTCTTAGTTTGCCTTCATCCTGCCGTCCTCCTCAATCTGTCTTTATTGCCGTCCTCCGTTCTCTCCCATACTCAATTTTACTCTGATTGTCTGCTTTTAACCCTTTCCTCCACGCCGTCAGTTCATCCTGTGTCACACACGGCACTGCACACCATTACCCTTCCTCTCCTCCTCTTCTGATCAATCACAGCCAACAGATGCTGTAAATTGCGTCCTCCGGCGAAGAGGGCTACCGCAGTGTGTCTGGCGTGCGCCCGCTCCCCCGCCTCGCCGCCGCCCCCTTGCTCCGCTCTCCCCTGCCTGGCTCTCGCCGTCACACCCCTCCAGCTCCTGCCCCAGTTTGTCAGCGAAGCAAAACTGGCCGCGTCTCCGGGCCCATCATTCATCCCGCCCCTCCCGGCCCCGTCGCAGCGTCGGCATGGCTGCTCTCAGACAAATAGCATCACGGCAGATAATACAGCCACAGCCAGAAAAAGAGCCAAATAAATGGTCCCATCTCTGCCGGCCTAATGGTCCTGCTCCCCCGCTTGGCCGGGGGACGCTGCTTCTCCCCCCAAGTTACTACACGGACAAAAACATTCACTTTAAGGAGACGTGACACACACACAGACACACCCCTTATTAATAAAACCTGCCGACTGGCAACATATCCCCACATAAAGACCGCGTTTGTCTGGGGACGCCTAATGTGCTGAAATTTTATGGTGATGTATGGATGTGACATGTAGATGTCGGTTGTGGGAGTACGTAACGGAGCCATGACTCAAATCCCAAAGCCTTAATCAAATCCTCCAGCATCCAGTCACACACAGCCCGCTGTAACCTCTGCCAGTGTGCGTCACAAGTCAGGAGGTTGGAGTTTTTTTGTCTTTGGCTGCGGCAAATCTCCAGCAAAACTTTACAATTGAGTCAGAAAGGCCTTTTATTACCTGTTTTGTTTATTGCAACATCACGCGGATGTTCTCCGCAGGGACGGGATTTAATAAAACAGCGTAGTTAAATCAGAGCATGGATGTCTGTGGAAAAAGTGCTACATCATGGCTTTCATGTTTCATCTCTCCTACGTTGGCGTCTCTTCAGCGTTATGAAGTCGTGTTTTAATTATGACTTTACCAATCAGCGCGGCGGGCGGTCTTTATTTATTTCAGTCCCTGTCATTGGGCTGCCTGTCGGATGATGCAGCAGAAGTTGGCATCGCTGTGTCTGGACCACTCATCTAAATAAACACAGAAAGATGCACTGTGAATTAAAGATAATCTGTGTAAATTTTGACATTTTTACTGTAATTGCAGTACACAACCGCACAATGCTTTTTTTATTGCTTCTGAAGGATAATCTGTTCCTTCATGGAGAACATGGAGCTTATATTTTCTTAAAACCATCATACTGTCCACCTCTTTCCTTCCCCAAGGTCATGTATCCTTGGCTACATACATTCGCTGTCAGTTGTCTGGAACCGACCGACCAATCTGTGCCGCATGAGGCTCAAATTGGTTTGTAACGACTTGAGAATTGAAACGCACAGAGAGGTTTCCACGGTTTACACTTGCGGAGGATTGAAAGTTTTCACGCCACCTGAGAGATGGGCCGGAAACGTAACCGCTGCTCCCGCCTGCGCCTCGTGATTCTGTCTGTCGCTAACGTTCCTTTTCCATTCCCCTTGATCATGTGTGCTGTTGTCATCTCCTCTCCTCCAGCGTAATGAGTCAGTGTGCGATGTTGGATGGCTGCTGACAGTGTGTCCTATGACTCACGTCGGGGTGGTACTGCTGTCCTCGCACATCTCAGTTCCTCCCTCATCCCTCCGCCGACTTCATCTCCCGCTCTCTCCTCTCTTTCTGCCTCAGATTGTACTGAAGAGACTTCTGTTAATAATAAATAATCACACCGTGGAGGTGATACATGCAAATGATACAACCATCTGCTCACAGTTATACGTACAGGCCTGGGTTTTTTTTTTTAAACTGATTTTTCAAAGTGTTTATTGTTTGTTGTTTGAGAAAGTAATCTCCCGTTTTCTCTTTGGAGTGGAAGCACAAACACTGAAAGCTGGTGGAAAAAAGGGCCAGAGCTGGCGGAAAGCACAAAGCATTGGCCAATGGCGAGTCCAATGATGATGGAGGACAAATTTAGTTTGGAAATGAGTGACATTTTTCTTACTTTAAATGAATTTGCTATTCCTACAGCTTTTTTTTTTTTTTTTTTTTTTTTTTTTTTTTTTACCACAATGTGTGTTTTATACACAGATTATAGGATTTGTTGTTTGTTTCTCTTACTTTGCATTGTAGTAATCTTCAAATTAAAACCATATTTGTATGCAATTTCGATCCAGAGAAACATTTGATGATTCTTGATCTGGATGACCTGTCCGCCACAGATAATCCACGCTGAGAGGAGGCCTGCTTCAGAACAGACACCTTGCCATGTTTTATGTAAATACCACACTTAAACACTCCTCCTTTAAAGGGCCCGAGCACTCGTAAACCTTGACAGACCCCCGGGCCTTGCTGCCTGCCTATAAAACACAGACTGTTTATGGATGCCCGTACCTGCATCCGTCCACCCATAAACACTCTCCTTTGTCCTTCTACAAGAGAGAGACTGAAGAGGAGAGAAAGACGACTAGATCATGTCTCCTTAACCAGACGGTGGTTTTTCAGCCACGTCCACAATTCGGATCATCTTCTTTCCAAATTCAAGCAGCGGGAGCAACACAGAGCCAAACAGCGTAAATCTCCCCTCAGTGAAAGCATTTTAAATCTTGAGCTTGACAGCGTTTGTGGGCATTTCCAAAGCGCCGTACGTCACCACAACAAGTGCGAAGACCTGAGATCACCATCCGGCCAAGGTCCCGAGACCTTTATTGCGTGACGGTGAAACACTTGATATCACATGACAGGTGTCAGTATATCACGTTTGCATCCTGCAAAGCAGATGCGGCCCGTGAAAGTAGAGTGTCCTCCAGTTTCTAGTGGTTGGAAACTCAACCAAATAGAAAAACTAAACAAATGATTATAGTTTTTACTTATTTTTGTTGCATTCGTGCCCTCCTCTTCTCCAGTGCCCTCCCTTTGTCCACCATCCTCTGGAAGCTGTTGCTCTCAGACGACCGGCCGCCTCCCCTTCCTGCTCTGCATGCAGACGGACCTCGCGCCGTCCGCTCGCCGCCATTGTCATTGTTCGGCCAAACTTCTTTTAATCACAGGCGCTGCCTCGGCCCACCCTGATTTACTGGCCCTCCACATCCATAGGCATCCACTCCAGCCAATTGCATTAAAGAGATAAATAACTGGACCAATAAAAGCGTTGTGAGCCAGCCGAATGGGCTCTGGATCGCTCCGAGTCCATTTGGTGCATTGGGGTGGGGGGTGGAGAAGGGTGGGGGGGTTGTCAGTGCGGAGGGGTGGGGCTTTTAGTGGAAGGTTTTTTAGGGGTGATATTGTGATTGGTGGTGGAGGTGATGTCATGTCATCCATCTTAGAGAGCCACTTCATTAGGCTAATGGAAGGGCTGGACCGCTCGCCGTTCGCTCCTGTATGTGCGTGCGTGCGCGCGCGCGTTTGTCCTTCCGTCGATGGCAGCGTCCAAGGCTAAAGTGGTTATGAAGACTAAAGTGATTTTATTAGCCAGGCACAAAGCCCATCACTGCGTACGGGCGAGAGAGTGTGTGTGTCTGTGTGTGTCTGTGTGTGTGCCATTGTTGTCACATTGTGCGGTAACTACGTTGCGTTCGAGGAGCGAGCGCACACCTTTTATTCTTTTTGATGCTGAAACTACAATCACGTTCCTCCGTGGACTCACGGGAAAAGAAGAAAAAAAAGTGAAGTGGGGGGAGGATACTCACCACACTTTAGGGTAATATCAGTGAGGGGCTTTGATTCGTCACTGACTTAAATTAGTGTGTCACTTCAAATGTTCCTCTTGTGCCGAGCGACGGGCACAAATGGATTCGCTCTTTGAATCTGCGACGGCGCTCGACCTCTCCTCACTCTCGTCCTGTCACTCGTCCTCTCTCTTCTTCCCATCTCGTTCGTTCTCTTTGTCAGTTTTTTTTTTTTTTTTTTTTTTTCCCAACCTGAGTTTCTGTCTGGACATGTGTTGCCTTTACGAGAGCGATTCCTCTGATTCCATTCCTCCCCGTGTTGTCCGGGTCATTCCACCCAGCGCCGCCTGTTTTCTCCATCCCGCTGCATTTTTCAGGTGTCACATCAGTGCTGCCTTTGACTTGTTTTGTAATGGGCCTGTTCTCATCTTCCAAACCTTTGCCTGCTCTCTCTCTCTCTCTCTCTTTTTCTTTCTTTTTTTTTTTTTTTTGGTATACTCAGACATCTCCATCATCAAACAGAGAAACATATTTTTTTACCCTTGACAACAGTTAAACGGTTTGACTGTTGTGCTCCATGTGATGCTCAACATTCTGATCATTTCATGCTTTTAAAAGCAAGAAAACTCCGTCTAGACTGGAGAGAGAACTCAGTTTTATGCCTCTTTCACTATATATACACAGCTGGAACAGCGTGATGACTATTAACACTGTTTCCTGCTGAAATGTCGACATTAAAATTGACCGTTTTGTGAATGGGTGTGTCTGACCGTCTGTTTGCCGTGTGATAAAGCGGCGACCCGTTGACCTTTACTCACGCCCAACTGCAATGCGCTGCAGGCCATCACTCTAACTTTTACTGAGTGTTAGGAAAAAGTTGTGTGCATATCTTAATTACACACAAATTTAACACTGCATTCATTTAAATCAATATTTCCTTGAGCCAGATTTCTGTTTATAATTGATTTTAATATTTGTATCAAAGTGTCCCATATTAAACTTTTTTTCTACTCCATCATGTTACCTGTAAACCCAATTCTTTTAATGGCTCTTATGAGAAATGTCATAAAATAGTATAATGTCTTACTTTTTCAACACCGGGGTTGTAGTCCAGTTCCACGATTGAATATCAAGCTCAAAAAAGTAAAACAAGAACAAATTGCCATTTATCTGCTTTCCCACTGATATGAAATATGAGATACATGAACCACGGACCGCTCCAAATTACAACAAACAAAATGGGCGAAGATTCAACCACATTCTCTGATTCTTTTCACGCAAAACTGATCAACGGTCAATGGCAGAGCTGTCGTTGAGGGATTACATTAGTGGAACTGTACATCATGAAGAAGCCAGGCAGCGTGTGTAGCTGTGCATAACGGCTGTTTCGGCATCGCTTCATAACATTTTGACATGATCTCCATGGCAACAGGTGTCAAGGGACACATACATTTCATAAGTGGCTCATCAGAACAACTGGTAATTTCTTTTATCAGCATCATGATTAGTTGTTGGTGTTTCATTTTTTAAATTCAGTTTTTACTAAGTGGACAGTCTGATCGGTGTCAGTGCTGCTCAGGCATACTGAGGAGAGTAAAGGCATTTCAATGACTTACAAAAAAGTTTTAAATATATGTACAACTAAAAATATGATCGATGTGAATTTCCTGTCGCATGTTCCTTATTTTATTTCCGATTTCGCAATTGTGAAAAGATTAAACCTTTTTTTTTTTTTTTAATTGCAGTCTTCTCCAAAATACAATCACCCCGATATCTTTCTGAAATAAATCCTGTTGCAGACAAATCCACGCTGAGGAAAAAGAGCAGCTTTATTTACTTTGCATCGTCAAACAGCGTGGCTGGCTTGGAATAACAGGAAAATCAAATTACACTGAACACTTCCCAGCGTTCCTTTTTTCCTATTTTATGGCTCTCTTATGTTACCACAGTGCATTTACCAGTCGTTAAAATTATCTTTTTAATTCACAGTATTTGGATTGTTTTAAAGAACAGCCACATGCAATGTGGAGGTGTTAATGAAAAAATGGAGCTAATCAAGTCCAAGCCGTGCTATGCCATTTATTTAAAAATTTTCAAGGAAAACAACTAATTTAAAAAGGCAACTCAAACATGTGCTAATTTTTTAACATAAAGATGTGTAAACGTTAGCATGGAAAAAAAGCAGATAGCCTGTGTTCCCCACATATGGACAGAGCAAAGGTCCACAAGCCAAGCTGTTTCCTGTTAATATTCAATTCTTCAGCATTAGTTTCTGGGACTGTGAGCCACAAAGCAAGCCGAACGGGAGATAAAACGGCCCCCTGTTGTTTATTTATTAGTTGTCGTGGCCATTAATGTGACGTCTCCATGTGCTCTGAATCCCAGGAATGAGCAGCGCTGCTGTGACATTTCCAGATGAACATTTGCAGAGGTGGACATTTCCACTGAACCCGGAGATAAGCTTTTGATGATCTGATAGATTTGGAGATGCGAGAGCTCGTCAATGCCGAATGGATTTCTGTCAAACACATCTCTTATTAGAAGGCTTTGAGTAAACATGTTTTTTTTTGTTTTTTTTTCCGTTATAGAACAAGAGGCTGCATTGTTTTCTGTCAGACGTTATTGTGTGTTGTCGCAGAGCAGGTTAGCAGTGCTGTGATGTGTTTGAAGGTTGCATTTCGTGAGTTAGAAATTAAAATTTGATCATTTGGTGATAGTGATTAAATAGTTTTTGGTACAGGTAGTGTTACAAACAGCTTTCTGAGCTGACAGGGTTCCAGAAAGTTTAAGAGGAAGGTGATCCTCCGGGATGCATTACTATGGTAATCTGCTCTCGGAGCTTTGTGCATATATGTTGCGCGCCTCCGCCTGTGTCAGTGAGCCTTTGCATTTCAAAGCGCTGTGCTTGTTTGGCTCTTGTCCGGGTTCCGTGCGCACTGCACACTGCGGTGGCCTTTAACGCCTGTCCCTGGTGCAGATCGATTTTGTGCCTAGCCAGCAGCCCGCTGCTAACCTTGAGGTAAGCTGGCGTAATGAGATCGCATCTGACGGCATTGACTCACACCTGACAGCACTGACACTCTCCTCCCAGCCGGGGAGCGGCGCGGACAGGCGGAGTGGGAAGGGCCGCCGTCCTCCGCGCTTTTAGAAGCTTTGATTCCTTTCCTTTTTGTTTCACTGTACCATTTCTGTGCCTCTTGCAAAAAGCTAGGCTTCATCTGCCGCTACGGCACTTGAGGATTTCAAGTTACAGTGCCAGTGAGTACCCCACCACTGAAGTTCTAATCCCTAAATATATAATCTCTTGGGAGAAAATGGAAAAGAAATCGTGTGTTTGTCATGCTCTCCGCAAGAGAATTTCAGGTTTGAACCTCTGTGTTACTGGAGCTTCAGCAGCTTCTTGTGGCGCCGCTCAGATGAATTCATGGTACAGATGAGCTGTTGCACCGTGGTGTGAGACTTTGGGGCTGTGCAGAGTTTTCCATGACCCTCTGTATGAAACAAGACAAAAGTATTCTATCCTAGAATAAGATCTATGCTGCAGAGGCCACAGAGATCATTTGTCATGTCGTGCGCCCTTGCATGTTGAACAATGTGGAGTCTAATTTGAAAATAATTAAAACGCGGCTGCCCTTCTAGACCATCGGCGTGACGTACCTGTGAACATAACACAGGAAGACTTTGTCCTTTAGGTCTGTGACAAGCGTGCAAAGGCTGATTCGCAGATGCATCTATCAGGCTGCAATTGGATAAGAAGAGGCCGGGATAACCATTATCTGTGTGCTGGTAATTGAAACAATAATGGACATGGTAACAGCTTGGAAAATAGCATTGATCCATCATCTAAGATGAGCTCTCTTTGTGCATTAAAAGCATGACTAAATGGCGCAAACTGATATTGCTCTCGGTCATGGCGAGGTCTACTTGGCTAATTGAAAAAGAAATGAGCAAAATGAGTGTTTTGTGATCTGTGCAGGAGTGAGTCTTTCACCTTGTCTCAGCTGTGCTTGGAATCCCTCTCGCAGCCCGGGATTTCCAGGGAAAGATTAGCCGAAGACACGGCGCGATTTTGGCGGAAGTGTGGAATTGGAATTCAATTCCTGTATACCTACGTACAGATGTAGACGAGTAAGCCAGTGGGACCCAGATCGATAGGAATCTAACAGCTTTAGCTCTTATACGGCTCAGGAACATCCTCCGCAGGTTACATCTGTGTCTCAACCTTGTCTACGCATCCTTCCAGCCTTACTTTGTGCTGTGCAATCTGACCTTGACTCGTTTTTGTTGTTTTGTTTTCTTTTTCTTTTTTATACTCCACTTGGCGTATTGCTTTGCTGATGTCCAACTTTCACCGGGTTGAAAAGCTTCTGTGCTGCAGGTAGTCTGTAGACTGAGTGCTGCTGGGCTGGATGAACACATGGAAAATGAGATCGCTGACCTACAGCAAAGGTTAGACTTCAGTAAGCATGAGCAGTCAGATGATGGCTGCTGTAGAGGTTGGGGGTTTAATAAACTACGGCTGGCCATAAGCCTATTGTTTTACTTTGCTCCACAGAGTCTTGTGCGTGTACGTGTGTGTGTATATGTGTGTGTGTGTGTGTGTGTGCGTGTGTGTTGAATGCGATGTGACTGAGGCTGCAGGCCTCATTGGGGCGAGCTGTGTTAAGCTGAAATGCTGTTATTGATTACGGACAAAGGTTGTGATGGAAAAGCAACAAAGTGGGAATGGGCCCAGCTCCAGGTATGTGTATGTTTATGTATATGTGTGTGTGTGTGTGTGTGTGTGTGTGTGTGTGTGTGTGTCTGAGTGAGTAAGCGAGTGAGTGAGTATGTGAGCCGCAGCTGTGCTGTCCGTCAGCCTCTTGCTAATCCATTAGGGGAAAAGGGGGGCTGGGGACATTGGCAGAGGAAAATAGCCAGTCAGGAGGGAAAGGGAGCGTTTGAGCCAGACTAGAAAGCCACAAAGCAAACCGATCGGTCAATTCAGAAAGGCCCAAACCACACACAAGCAAATTACAAGCCTTTTGGAAACTTTAGGTGACAAGCTTTCTGAGTGTGTGTTAGAGGTGCGATTATCACGAAAACATGAGCCAAGCGTTACGAAAGCGATCAGTTTAGCTCCTCGTCGAACTGTCTGCTCACACTGAGCAGGAGACTCGATCACTTCGGTTAACGATTCTCAACTGGTGGTTCACGACCCAGACATATGCATTTTTTCTGAAATGTTCCTACTGTGAGTGCGCACCACAGCTGGTGAGAATACTTCTGCTGCAGATGCATGAGAAAGTGGACAATAACAACAGTGTTGGCCTCCAGAGTAGGCTGGAATTGGAATTGCTTCCCTGATCCATATTTTCATTCAAGAAATATAAATCTTGGATGTTTTTCTCAGTTTGGATTGCAGCTTGATGATGAACTCGGAAGCCAGACCAGTTAAGAAACATTGAGTTACAATGATAAAATCTCATTATGACATAATACTACACCTTGCAATAACTGACACATTTTTTTTCCTGGGTTTCCTGTATGTAATTATAATTACACTTAAGTGTTGTTTATGTTTTCTTGTCAGTTTGACATAGATTGTAAGGTTTTTGCCACTTTGTGAGAAAAGGATTGAAAGTTCAACCTTGAAAGGAAAGTAAATGATTAAAGAAGCACATTTCTGAGACTTGAACACTTTGCCTAAAGTAGTATTTCTTTACTTAAATACCCCCACCTTGTGAGGTTATTATTTCACACTTCAGCTTTTCCTTTGTGCATTTATATGTGAATGACTTATTTGCAGGGCACGATTTCACCACAGCAAGACAGCCCAGAGTCATCCCACGACTTCTTTTAGAGAGACGTTCTTGAGTGAGATTTTCCATGTTGGGATTGCCTATCATTTTAGTCTTGTACAAACACATCTGGACACACCTGGACATCCTGTCTCTGCCCGGCCTACTCACTCTGCTTTAGAAGAGCCTCCGCTGAAGAGCGGCGCTGCTGATTGGTCATTAAAGTGGAGTGCCTTCATTAATCCTGCTGCGGGCTCGGCCTCAGCGACGGCAGCATAAAGATGTCAGACAGGACGTCACGGCCACGTCGGCCGTGTTGAATCAGCAAATTCTGATTAATCTGATGTCTGTCTTGTCTTGAATGTCAGTTTGAGGACTGTGTGGTGTAGTGGTTTGCATGGTCACCTCACAGCGAGACATTCCAGGTTTGAGTCCAGTTGAGGGCCTTTCTGTAGCAGGTTTCTGTGGCCTCTACACAGCTTTGACAGTGTGTCACAGTATAGAATGACTTCTGAAAAGAATAAATAACGGAAGTTACATGACCAACAAAGTAATTGTAGTGTGTTTGTGGAGTAATTCTACAACATCTGAAAGCTCAACATGTATAACACTTTGGTAAGGCATTTTTTTCTCATGTATAATTTTCTACTTTCGGATATTTTTTTTCCAAAGCAGATGTTCAGACTGCTGTGCTTGTTGTTTTTCAGCTGTCTCTTCCTTCTTCGTTGCTTCTGTCCCACATGAATATTCCTCTCACCACATGTGTGTATGTGTCTGTACAGAATGTGTCCACAGCAGTGTCCATGGTAATTACTCTCTCACACACACACACACACACACACACAGTGTTTAGTCTTTTTACTACTAGATCATCTGTACTTTTTAAGTTTTAGACTTTATGATTGTACAAAAATGTTGCATAAATAAGTGTATCTGCCAATGTTTTCCTTTATAACAATCAATGATATTTCAATACGATTGTTACGTGTTGGTGAGTCTGATCTGCGGTCTGTCCTGTTGGAAATCCTTCTGTGATGAGTCGTCTGAGCTCAAAGCCTCCTTTCTCTGCTCACTGCTGGTCTTGTGATTTAATGATAAAGGAGTTTTGGTCATAAAAAGATAAGCATGCCAATTGGTGTCAGCGCTGACAGAGCAGGAGTGAAAGATTGACCCTCACCCTGACTGTAGGATTACCCTGATCGTAACCTCAGCCACCAAACCACATGTTCACCTTGAAAAACAGGTGAATTATATCTCTGGTTTGGTGTGGGGGCAGTTTGTAGGGGAGTGAGGGCTCATTGCTCCCTATGCTGCCCCTGTGACCCCTGTGACCCCACACGGACTAATGGGGGCCCAAGATGGATGGGTGGATTGTTGTTGGCTTCAGTTGTGTTAAACATTGTGGGATGTTACATTTTTGTCCACATGGGGAAGGTCTTAGGTTAGGGACTTCACAAAGAGACACACACACACACACACGCACGCACACACACACACGCGCTCACACCTGGTCTCTCCCACCTCCCCGCCAGAGTGCGAGTCCCTTTATGAGAGGCCTGCCTGGCGCCCAACTGTGAGACCCTTTTAATTAGAGCCCTGCCGCTAAGCGCAGCCCTCCTCCAGCGGTCCCCGTCCACTCCCCATCACCTCCTGCCCACACACCCTCTGTCACACACACACCACCAAGCTCCGCTCTATCCGTCGCCTTATGGCTTGAAAACAAATGTACCCTAAAGCTTTTGAGTCAGCTTGACCCTCAGTATTTCTTTATTATTTCTCTCAGCCTTCTTTAAAATAGAGATGTAAAAATGATCATGATATAACCAAGCCTTATTTTGAAATCTTTCATTCTGATCAACTGAGGGATGTTCCAGCAAAAGATTATGGACGGACTATGTGGTTATCAGGTTATTGATGAGAAAGAATAACAAGGCAGTGTTTTCCGCCTTCGGCTGCACAGCCACAGTCGAACTACTCCAGGAAGTCAAGTTGGTTTGTCTCCCTCATAACTGCCAGTGCTCCGAGAGCGAAGCAGGAGAATAAACACAACCGGTCGCTCGCATATATTGATCGTGTGTTCAGAGAGCTGTTGTGCTGGTGGCCTCGTCCCTAAGCTGCTTTCATAAGGAACTTCCACATTCAGGCGTAAGTTGATTAGAAACAAAGGCCGTTGGATTGATGGTGAATCAGCTCTGGAATTTCAAGCTAAGCGTCCCAAAGCCGCTGCAGTGTGTGTGTCACCCGGTCCCTGGCAGCGGCGGAGATTAGAACAATACAACATACACATAATGCATGCTAGCCTCGGTTAGGAATCAGAGAACGGGGTAACAGCACCGCTCTTTTATAATTTCAGAGGGACGAGAAAAAGGAATAAGGCGTCGCGCTAATCCTCCATTAGACCCAGTCTGCCGGCAGTAAATATGCCCCTGAAGTCCACTGTCTGTACATCCGCAGCTAGTTTGGAGAAACACTGAGCGCTGGCTGCATCTGTGACAGCTTGTCTGCAGCTTGATGTGGAAAGACAGGTTGTTTAGGACCGTGGGGAATGAGGGATGGAGAAAGAGCAGGGTGGAGGAGGAGAAGGAGGAGGAGAGGGGGGAGGAGGAAGGAAGAAGGCTGCAGCTGTTGTTGTGTGTAGTTTAGAGCTCGTCTGCTGCGGTGTGGCAGGAATCACAGCAGAGAGGCACTGCCACCGTCACCTCGATGGATACATAGATAGATAGATAGATAGATAGATTTTGTCCTTAATGCTCTAAAGACTCCTTGAATCTGAGAGATTGCCAGATTTTCATAAAAGGCAGAAGCAAAGCACCTTTCCTTCTTTCACCTTCAGTGGCGTTTACAGCAGCGGTCCTCTTCCCGTTGTCTCCATCGACCCTTCCTTCTTCTCCTCCTCAGAGGAACAGACAGCCAACTCCTGCAAGGCCCTTTTCCTTCTGTTCACAGAGCGGGAGTTTTTATTATGATTGTTTTTAAAGATTTTCTTCTTCTTCTTTTTTTTTCCCCTCTCACTGTCTCACTGCCTGCTCAGGGTTGCAGATATTGCCGAAAGCAGAGAAGAAAAAAAAAAAAAAAGGAAAGGGGGACAGGGAGGGGAGTGAGGAAGAAGAAAAACGGCGAGAAAGAGGAGTTATTTCGCTGAAGGACATTTGCAGAGGCAGCTTTTAACACCCTCACCCCCCCCCCCATTCCTTTTCCTCCATCCCTCCTTAAACACACTTCTCCCTTTTCTGCTCTTTAAATATTGAGAATCGCTGCGAATTCCTCTGCCCTCTTCCTTTTGATGCTGCTGGCCTCCAAACAGCTCAGCACAAGAAATGCACTGGGTCGGCCCGGGAGGCTCAGTGTAGCAACGGCAACAATTCCCCCCGTGCGGGACCTCCGTGCCCCCCCACCGCCCCCACCACCACCCTCAGGCCCCAGTAAACAGGTCGGAGCTTTGCCGGCTCCCAAGCTGCACCTCTTCCGCGGCTCCCCGTGCTTCGCTGTCTGGAGGCCAAGCTCTCCCCGTGGGCCGGCTTCGGCTGCTCATTTCCACACTAACAGGGCGGCGGGGGGGCGGGGGGGGGACTCTCTGCGGCTTTAGCTTTTTAACCCACACCAACATGCGTGCACCCCCACCCCCTCGGGAGACGCACAGCTGAAACAGACTGTAAGAGTGACCCGGGTGACCCCCGTCACTTTTGCCCCGCTCGCACACATCACGGCGCGCTGCTGTCCTCCTCCATCCTCCCCGATTGCCCCGCTGTTTTCATTTTAATTCCACACATGGTTGCTCTTTAGATGCTATTTCCAACGCCGCTAACTAGCAGGGTGCACTCGTTGGTGCTGTGGGCAGCCAAGGCTGGCAGAAGTGCTCACTTTCTGTACTTTCCTGTGGAAAGAAAAGAAGTAGACAAACTAAAAACTACTACAAACCAATTCCGTAAAAGACATTATTTGCATTTTTGAGTATTTTTTTAAATTATTTTTTACCATCCCATTTTCGTGGTTATTTATTTATTTATTTATTTATTTAACTTTGATTAATATTGATATTGGTTATATTGATTTGATTTGATATTGGTGCCTCTCTGGTGGTATTGTCATATACAGATAGATGGACTCACATCAGGTCAACTTGTTTCATAGTTGTAAGTCAAACCAAGGACATAAACTTATTTTGTAGATTAAAAAGAAAAAAAAACTGGTAAAAATGTGTTTGTGCTTCATATTAAACAGTGTGAATTCCTTCTTTTAAATTCTCGAAGGTAGTCTGTTGCTTTATATTATCACCTGTCAGGCTTCAAAGAAGTGAAGCTACTGGAAGAGGTAAAAAGTATAAAGTGCAGATATCTGTGTTTGAATCGAGGGAGTGAAAGTAAACCTAAAAACAATTATGCCGGAATAATTAAGCAAACTACTACTTTGAGTGGAAAACAGAGTAAAAGTGACGCCGATGCCTGAGTGGTCAGAAGCCCACTTCTGTGTCACTGATTGCGTCCCGAGTGAAACTCTGAGATCATAGACGAGTTACTGCTTAACAGCCGTCTTTATGGGACTGGCTCCCTTTGTGTTTTAATGAGGATGGGCGGAAGAGGCGAGGCTAAAAGATGGAAGGGGGGGGGGGGAGTGGGGGCTGAGTTTGTGAAGAGTAAAGATGAAAGATCAGAGAAGATTGAGAAAGAATGAAGGATGAAGTGTTTGGAAGAAGTGACCGCGAGGTTTGATGCCCTCGTCTCTCTTCAGGTCCAATTAGGAGTGAAAGAAGGGGCTAATTTCTCTCACATCGCACGAACATTTGATTCTCTCTTCTTCCCCTCGCCGCTGTTCTCACCACTTGGTATTCTTGGAGCTGCCTCCAGGAATAAAATCTACACTTTCTCTCTGGGAAACTTTAACTGGCCATGACATTATTCAGCAAACAGACTCAAACTTGTGTGTGTGTGTATGTGTGTGTGTGTTGTGTGCATGTGTGCCTCCCTCCTCTGAAAGGTGTTTTGGGCCCTCTGTGCAGTGGGGGGAGATTGGCAGTTTGCTGATAAAGTCACCATCTGTGTGTGTGTGTGTGTGTGTGTGTGTGTGTGTGTGTTGTGTGTGTGTGTGCGTGTGTGTGTGCGTGTCTGTTGAAAGAGAAGGAGGAAGGAGTGGAGGCTGAACACCTCAGGAATGTTTTTTTCGATAACAAGTTCCCCCAGC
Organism: Salarias fasciatus; assembly: GCF_902148845.1. Lineage (NCBI taxonomy): Eukaryota > Metazoa > Chordata > Actinopteri > Blenniiformes > Blenniidae > Salarias > Salarias fasciatus. Next base: position 13,924,397 of record NC_043763.1, read on the forward strand.
ACGTCAAACTTCTTCTGTTGTGCAATTTCGTGTGTTTTTGTGTACTCCCTCAGCGTGCGTGTGTGTGCGTGTGTGTGTAAGTTCTTCTTTCTAGTTTTATTGTGATTGGCTGTAAGTTTATTCATAGTTTAGAGTCTGATTGTAATGATGGTACGTTTAATAGGGAAGTGTAAAAAAACGCAGCCCTCCTTCACAGTAAACACACACACACACACACACACACACCTGTGGAGCCACTCCAGATCACCGCTCGTGCCTCGCGTGCGTCAGCGAAAACCGCCGCCGTCGCTAAACGTGCGCCCTTCACGCCGCTCTCCCCCTCTCTGCGGGCCGCCTCATTAAACTTTCAACCCAACAGTTTTAAAAACTCCTCTCCCCTCCGGTCCCGACAGGCCGCGGAGTGAGGGGAGTAAATTAAATTCTGTCCGTCCGCTGGGTTTGAAGTCAGATGGAAGGGTGGCATTTGCCCGCTCGGCCTCCAGCATGGCGGCGCGGTGTGGCCACAGGTGGTGCTTTGTGAGCCCTGACATCAACCTCACAGTCTGTGATGACCCAGACTGTGCTAAAATATGGATTATCTTTGCTTTTTTTTTTTTTTCCTTCATCCTGGCTTTCTCTGTGTCTCTTCTTGTCCTCAGAAAACCTGGGAGATGCTGTCGACTACAGCCAGAGGAAGAGGGAAGACATCGGAGATCTGATTGAAGAGACTCTGCAGATGTTTGAGCGCTACGGAGGAGAGAACGCCTTTTTAAACATCAAATATATGGTACCAACCTACCAGTCCTGCATTAGGAACTGAAGGACCGGGCCTGTGCAACTTTTGCTTTGCCTCTTGTGGAGTTCTTCTTTATCTTTATTGATGGTGCAATGAGTTTCTGCACTGAACAGGCATTAAACCAGAAGGAGAAATGAATAAAAACATGGATATATATTCATGTTTGTTTAAATTTCCTGGTTTCACACTTAAGTGCAGACAGATATTTATGCAGTTAGCTGTATGAACTTACAAGTCCCAACCTTTGGCCTCTCGGTAACCACAAAAGCCTTAAAAACGGCGGTAAAGACGTAGCAATAAGTCATTTTCAAGCATTTGGCTGAGCTGAAAGCCAGTGATTAACCTCTCAATGCATGATGGAATAAACACGGGTGAAAACCTCTTCGCTCCTCCATTACTTAGCAGACAAAGCCTGCTGTCACAGCGGTTAGTGCAGCCGGAACAAAATATAAATATGAGACATCGAAGTTGTTAAAAAAAAAAAAAAAGTTACTTTTACCGCTCTGATCCAACTTGTGGATTATCACGGTTCATGGACAGTTCCATGGTCACAACCAAGTACTTCATACTTCCCTTTTTTTCTGCATCATGCACTTTGATTGGGTCTGCGTCAATTTATGGGGATTTCATATGGTTAAAATAGGTAGTGTGAAAATTAGCATATATTTATCTATTGTTCTGATTAGTTGTTGATAGGTATGTGGAATGAAGTTGGAGACCGAATATCGAAGCAGAATTGAATCTCAGGCCCATGCCAGATCGAACTTCCTGTCCCGCCTGTCCCGACACGAAACATGCATAGGAATGACAGCCGGCAGCATTCCTCCAGATGCACACACACGGTTTGGTTAGCGTCCTTTGAACTCGCACTCCCTGCAGTGATCTTCGCGGACCCTCGCCGTGTGTTTTTGTTAGCATACAGTAGTCACATTCTTCCCTTATCCGGAGCAGTCAGTATCACAGTCGGTATCTTCGGCGTCCTCACACTGTTCTGACTGCAGGCGCTTTATCCTCCACTGCATTACAGTCGCAGTGTAAACTTCTTCACAGGCGCGGTGGAAGTTTTAGCAGCTGTATTTCTCGGGCGCACACTGATACATATACATGCGCCAGCCTGCGACCCACGGGGGAAACATAGTGTAATTGATTTCTGAAACTCGCAAGGACACTTGCACCATCTCTTATTGTAAGTCATGTCTCCAGCAAAAGCAACTTTACAAGCCTGCGGAGGAATCTATTCTCGAGCAGAAGACAGGTTCATAATGCTCATATTTCAAGCCCAGCACATCTTGAAAAGAATGTTACTGAATGTGCTCCACACGGCCGGGCCCAGCCGAGCTGCTCTGCGCCTGCTGCAGAGGAAGAGCGGCCGATCGGTCCCCTTTCAAGACAAAACACATAATTCACCGCCTTAACTGCAGCCGCATCGCAAAAACAAACCCAGCACAGGCACAGGCACATGGACCGCTTTTAAAAAGTGGGGGTACACCTCCACCTCTGTTCTCGCCTAATGAGCGGATCGAACTCTGAATTGCCTGCAGTCCTGTCGAACTGTATCAGTGACGCCCCGCTGTCCCGCTTCACCTGTCCAATTTTACTAAGCCACAGGCGAGCAGCTGGCCGGCAAAGGAAAGAGAGCTTAGTGATAAACAGAACAAGTAGAAAGGACAAAGTGAAAACACAGTTATTCTGCTTTTTCTTCCCTCAAATACTGTTATTTACCTCAAAAAGCAGGTCTTGTCGCTGGCATCTGCTCATTCATATTCGCCGTATGCCAGCGTGCAGTGCTGTACGCTCCATATTGTACAGAAATTAGACCACATCACTGTTGTTAATAGGTGTTAAATTCTCAGTGATATCCATTTGGACACCTGCAGGAGAATATAAGAAAGTAACAAACAGATTCAGCACATGTAAACATCACATCGCTGCATTTTCCAGGTTTATATCAAGCCTGACCGAAACTCTGGATTTAACATTAAAGGAGGCTTCAGTCTCATCCCTCTGGTTTTCCAGTTAACAACCCCCTCTACTAGTTCATGAGATCATAAATCTTCTCTGCAGCTCTGCAAATGAAGCTGAAAAGGCACTAATGCTAAATAACATTTGACTCCATCCAGGAAAACTCACGGCAGGTTTTAGTCTCCAAAATGAAAGCTGCAACGCAAAAATTCAAGCTGAGAATGTTTTACTATTCATGGTGAAAATGTGTCAACACACTTCAAAAAAAAGACACAGTCGCATAAAAACCAACATTTCCCTGACATGTAGGAACTTGTTTTCAACAGTGCTTCATGAATAGTCTTCAGTGAAACTGTCAAAATTTGTAGCTTCTCTGGAATCTCATAAGCCGCTGGATTACTTATGAAATATTCATCATCTTCTTCCAAGAAAATGATTTGTTCTGAATTAAGACAATAAATCTGCATTCATAAAAACTGCAGGTCAACTATATTAAACATGCACAGCTGACATATTGCATGATAATGACTTCCTGTACTGCATTAATCTGTGGCTTTTGGTAGATATTGAGTTGAACAGTCTGTACAGCAGATCTGGATTCAGACCTCACACTGAAAGTGACTTTGGGATAAAATTTATTGACTTGCTGTGTTGTGAAATATCAGCATATTGAATATTGCAATAAAGAAAATACAATCGTGTGCAGCTTTAATGTTGATTTGTTTTTGTTTTTTTTTTTTTTTGAGGAGGGGGGTGGTAACTGATTTAATGACAGTATTGTTGTAACTTTTTTCTCTTGTCAACATTTTAAATCCAGAACAGTGTTACTGGTGTAGAGTTTACAGTAGTGTGTAAATAGAAATGTGCACTATTGCACATACTGTAATTACCACTTATCTAACCTTCACCTAATCCAAACCATACATCATGTCAACACTTGAAAATGATTATTTCTGCCTCGACGATGACAAATTCCCATAATGGGAGTGTGTGTGAACGGATTTGGCGCCTCTCAAAATTCTGATTATGTGCCTCTACACACACACATGCACACATGATGATGGAAAACAATACCAAAACAAGTACACCAAGCTGTAATTGCTCATGCAAGTAATGGAGTGAACTGCGAAGTGAACAGGAATGGAGGCAGCTATTGAGGTTATTTGGTCCATCAGAAGCATCGCCGCATGACTGCTTCAGACCTACAGGCCAGAGAGACCGAGCACAGCATCACTGGAGTTTCTCCCACACTGCATCCTGTTGACGAGAATAAAACCAAATTTAGTGCAGAGCCAAAACGATCCTGATCATAATATTCTGACCCTTTTTTTTCCTCTTAGTCATAATAAGAAATTGATCACTTTGCTGCTGCAGGCGCCCGAGTACACACAAGGAAACAAATTGCAGGCCGTTCAGTGTATTTCCTGCAGTCATAGAGAACAGGTTATAACATCCTGCTCTATTTCCCTACAGCAGATAGTATCTGACACAGGTACTATCGCCTCACTTCAGAAGATTTTTTTTTTTTCCCTTTGTTTTTCTGCTTTGTTATTCCTCGTCCATTTGTCTGTTGTGGAAAAAATGTGTACGTCTGTTGTATTTATACAGCATGTTGCTCAGCCACTTTTTTTATTTGCTTTTTGTTCATAATAGGCTCTGAAGAGATTTGGGAAGTAGTTCCTTTTCTAAAAATACAGTTCTGCCGTTTCCTCCGTGTATGGCTGTATTACAGAGTTACACTCGCAGCCCGTCGGATTTTGGAAAAACATTTTCAGCATGTGGTCAGCGTGCATGTTTTCCTGGCCGCCGCAGTGTTGAATTTAGAGCGTTGCCGCTCCAGGACCCGCCGCCCAGCGCGCCGCATTCCTCCACACCTGCCGTCATCCTTACCAGGGTGCGCCGGTATTCTCTAATCCAGGACCTGGCCCGATTGTCACTAACCGTTGCAACTGGACTCCGGGGGTCAACCCTGGACGATGTGTGGCCCGCGGGCGCCCGCTCAGCTCCCGGGTTATTATTAGCCCGGCTCCTTCAGCCTGTCACAACAGCTGCCGCTGCCCTGCAGCCAGCAATAACTGCCACCCGGGAAACACATGCGGGCCGTTTCACTCGGCGTCGCACCGACACCCCACGATTTATGCGCAGAATCCATGCAGCCGCACAAGATCAGCAGTCAAGCGCGCAGACAAGCGGGTCCACGCGCGCCTGGCTACTCCGGCCTTGGGGTCGAGGCGTTATTTCAGAATGAACGGTGACTTTCTGAGTGCGGCGGCGGCGCTCCGCTTCGTCCTTGTGCGTCTCCGTCTCACCGCGTCACAGCAGTGGCAGCCCAACAAAGGCTTTTGTATTGCAGTGAGCTGTGCAACAAAAGCAGCACAAACACGCCGATAGCGTTCTGTCGACGGAGGAGGAGAAGAAAGAGACTGTGAAGGAGCAGAGGAAGGGGGAGGACCAGAGAAGGGAGAAGGAGACAGTTATGGAGGGGGGAATGACAGGGCTTGTGGCACGCGTTAGGAAGAGAGAGCCGAATAAAGAGGAAGCTTGCACCTGAGCTCGGAGACAAACCGACCGTCTGAGACGAATTCGGCGCCGGGAGAAATGAAGGAGCGGAGAGGCTGTGTGGGCCTGGTGGAGATGGATGGATGGAGGGGAGCGAGATGTTGTGTCACCTGGTAGAGAGAGCTGTCGAGCTCCAGCCAGACCGGAGATTTAGGAGCAGTCAGCTGCAGAGAGAAGAATAAGAGACCAAAGAAGACACCACTTGTTTGTCTGTTATTTATATATATATATTTTTTTTTTACCTTGCGAGTGGAAAAACAGAAGAGAATTGAGCCGCTGACTGGCACTTAGCGACGTCGCCGTGGTCCCTTATCTGAACAAACAAGCCGGATGTGAATGCCCCACTTTGTGCGCGACGTCTCCCCGTGTTGGAAATCAAATAATTCTTCCATGTGGGTCACACTTAATGTGATCAAAGCCGGGTTGTGTGTCACATGTTGTAACATAACCCAGCGCAGGATTCATCAGCGTTGGAGAACTCTTCATCTGTCTTCCCCTTTATCACATCCTTCCTCGTTTCATCTCGTCCCTTCTTCCTCTTGTCCCGTCTCCGTCTTTTTCCACTCTCATAGTCTCAAAAGGCAGATTGTTGGAACCGGCAATGAGGGGATTGTGCTGCGCAACAGAAATAAATGCCCCCCGGGGGATGATTCGTCTTGTTCGCGTCTGCCTGGTGGACTCCATGCTTATCCCGGGAGCCACTGAGCATGTGCGATTCAGGACGTGCACAATGGAGATTTATCTATCGGCCTCTCCATACGCCAGGTGTCTAATTCACAGGGCTAAATTCAAGAGTTTGAAAAAATATGCAAACACTTTGAAAGAGACCAGTTTACGTTTTAATAAAGTCTGCTGGAACCATACGTCCTGATTTACAGTTCAGGTTTGGAAGTCATTCTCTGAGCGGAGCTGGTGATTGTCACCGCGATCGTATGAACACGACTCCATCCCAGACCTCGCCACAGGATCAATCCTCCTCCAAGCGGATGAGATCAATGAAGATTCTCCGAGTCTCTCTCTCTCTCTCTCTCTCTGCCCGTCACTCTACTTCTCCCACTTTCTCCACTCATCGTTCTCCCCCCCGTCCTCTCCTCCAGGTCTTATCACTCACAAACACTCATTTCTTTCCCTGCTACGGGCTGGCAGGCGCACACAAACAGGCCAACAAGCAAGTAAACAAATACAGGCGGCTTCAGTCGAGGCGGGAATGGATCCACACTGTTAACAATTGGCGGGGACAGATGTAGCACCGGCTGGACTTCTTTAAGCTGTATTGACACCGGCGTGCACTCCACAAAGGCCCGGACGAGGGAGGAGGAGCGAGCGGAGCGTCTCCACCCGCAGCCTGTTGGCGTCTCTCACTGTAAAACAGTTTGCGGTGATTCCGTGTGTCGCATCCTTCTGCTGATTGATGATCATCAGGTTCGAGGTGGGAGTTTGGAGGTGACAGTACCCCCGCCTCCCCTCCAGTGGCTCCAGCTGTCTTCCCCCTCCATCCCCCCCCACTCCATCTGGGTGACAAGCGGCGGGGCCAACAGGCATTTCCATCACCAGATTGCCAAACCACTGGACCATCTATGCTACAACAACCCAAGGTGACCTTTAGCGAAACAGAGAATGGCGTGTGGCTGTGGGGGGTTATTGGAAACACAGAGGAGCCGGAATGCTGCAGAGTCAGTTTGAGTGGATTTTTTTTTTTTTTTTTGCCTGCCGTCCCACTTTTTAGCTCTCAGCCAGCCAGCACTCCTTCCTGAAGGCAGAGTGAATGAGTAGCTTCATACCTGAATTTGAAATGAAAATTCCTAATTTTTTTTTTTTTTTTTTTTTTTTAATGTGTTTGTTAAACTACTAATTTCTGAATTCTGCAACAGGTGAAGAAATGCTAACAGAGCTCAAACCAGGTCAATCTGACCACATTGAAATCAGTTTTTGGTGGATTTTTCAAACCTTGTAACAAAATCTGCACCGTGGTGTCAAACATGATGTATCTGCGTAAACAGGGAAAACGCAACTTGATCCTTTCTAATGGCTCATAGCCAGGCTGCAGCACCAATCACCCCCTCAAAAGAAAAAAGAAAAAGAAAGACAGAAATTGCTCCTCCATCTTCCGCTTTTCTATCTGGAGAATCATCTTCAGGATCCTGTCAGGAATAATCAGAACCACAGAGTCAACAGCCCCTCATGAGCCAGCCCCGCCAAGTTGTCTCCTATAGTTCCAATCAATCCACTTATATACCCACCTCAATAGCAGAAAATTACAGATATTAAAAGACTTGAAAAGGCGATAGCAGCCACCAGACTGGCTGCTGTGCTGCTCTGTGTTTTTTTGCTGACTAACACCGCAGATTTTCTTAAAATGACACTCAGATTTTGCTCTCAATATCAGCTGGCGGCGCCGCAGTCGGGAGGGAACAAAGAGAACTTGAAAAACTGGGAGACAGGGTCGCGCTGATCTTCAATAGCTGCGGTTGACATTGTTTTGAGGATGACCTTGCTCGCCGCGTCTGCGCCGTCTGGCTCACAGGTAACTGCTTTGTATTGGTAAGTAAAAATTCAATAAGGCTGAAAATGAAATTGATAAATGAATAGGGCATTTCTACTTAGGAATAAAGTGAGGACTGTGGGAGCAGTATTATCTATTTAATGCGGTTGGCGTTCTTGTACAGCGAGTGTTTTGTTCGGCAGACTGGAGTCTGAAGAGTGTTTGGGTTTGATTAATAATTCTGACAGATGTCTGAGAAGTTTATCAGCAGTGCAAACAGACTTTATTAGCTCAGCGTGGCGCAGAAAGATTGACTCAACGGCGCTGTACGGTCTTAGCTTGTTTTAATCTTTATGAACTCAGTTGCGTGAAGAAAAAAAAAAGTCTCATAAAAGTTCATTAGCTAAATTTGTCTGAAACGTTTGTGAAAATAGAGCAAATTACCTTTCAGAGTCTCCTCCAGTAGCAGCTACTTTTAGCGCCGAAGCGCCTGGCGAATGTGACCCCGGAGTAATATCGAGACTCTCCGCGATCAATGGCAGGATTTTAGTATTGCAAAGTCATCTAACGAAATAAACAAAGACACAATTAAACGGCGTCGGCAGCGGTAGTATTGCGGGGCCGGCTGTACTGACATTTAAAAGGAGCGGCTGCGCCGCAGTTTAAAGGTCCTTAAAGCCATCGATCTTCACGGACCACAAAAGTAAGACGAGATGTGGGAGGCGATGTCCGGCTTTCTCTCACACGAGCTTCAACCGCGTCCTGCTTGTATAAAATCCACGCATTCGGTGATTTCGGGACAAATGAATGACGTTGGGTCACAGACCATAACTAAAGCACAGACGCTTTACAATACAAAGAGTACGGGTGCAAAAGAACGCGAACATATTAGGTCCATTATACGTTTCCCTCTGTATGCTCTGCATGTGTTCTGGCTGCCAGAAGGCCATTTATTTCTGTTGTGCTGCGTTCACACCTTCCTCAAAATGTAAATGACCCAGATTCTCGCTGGCGTTTTTTTTTTTTTTCCTCTCCCAACAGTCTCAAGTCAGAAGAAAGAAGAAAGTGTGTTGTTGTTGTTGTTTGAATGCGTGTGTGTTATCAGAGCCGGCGGGTCTCTGTTCTCCTGCTGCCGTTATCGCAGACAGCCTCACCTCGATGGAGTCGCCGGCTCCCGCTCGCTTTCCTGCGGCCGCGGCCCCCGAGGCGAGCGGCGACAAGCTACCGGGTCCCTGCCGAGGGGCCCCCATTGTCTCCGCTCGGCGGCGCCGCGGTTTAAAACCCAGGGCGCTCTGGCGAGCTCATTGTGAAGCGAGCTAACAGCCCCTCTTCAAAAGGAGCTGAACGCATGTTCATTAATTATCTGGATCCTTGTTAATTGGATTAATTGTTGAATGGAAAGCGTGTTATTAAAAATGACGAAAACACAAGGGCAGGGGGAGCAAAGAAGGGGATTAATATCGTTTCTGTTTACTCGCAGGCTGTCACAAGAGAAACTCTCACACACACACTCATACTCTCCTTTTGGTATGCTCTGCGTTTCCTTATCCTCCAACTTTCTGTCGTTGCTTAACACACACACACACACACACACACATACATACACACACACCAAGTGTGACCCATCTCAGAAGAATGAGTGCCAGGCAAGGTGCAAATTACCATCCACACCGTGAGTGATAACAACTAAACCCATTTTCAAAGCTGGGAATAAATGCCAGATTCTTTTTGATGCAGAAAGACTGACTTTTCCATCGCTTATATCCAAAGAATAAGGGAGGAAGGAAAAAAAGAGAAACATAAAGTCAACACCGTGGACAATTTAGCTATCTCCAAGTCACATAAAAAACGGGGTTTCTCGTTCCCGCTGCCTATCTCCTTTAGTCTTATCCACTGAAATCACTTATCTGTGTTTGACTTCAAGGGATGTTTTTTTTTTTATCATCCAGACTCAAAGATAGCGTGCTGATACTGCCGACCGCTCGGTCGGCACGACTAATATTACATGTCCTCTGTAATTGGCGGCGCTCTAAATGACGAGACGCTATAGAAAATCTCTCCAGCATTTTTCCTTTGGTCAAATATTAGAACTCAAACACCTAAAGCAAACTTATTCAACTCATGTCTTTTGAATGCAACGAGAAGTGACCTCGGGGTGAATTGATTGCTGCATTGACCAGACAATAAGTAACAAACTGCATCGCTTCCTTTGCGGTTCTGCCGATCAAACGGCGCTCGCATCGTCTCCTGTGAGACTCGGCCGGAGCTTAACAATAATTATAGCAGCCGCTCTCTGTGGCTATATGTAGACGCAGGCTGAAGGGCAGAGGAGCAGGATCCATAAATGTGTTGCACCGGTTGTTAAGGCAACTGTATCTGTCTGTCTGCTTTGATGTGGAGGCTCCTGTCACCCGCTGCACCCCCTGAATGCAGGCGGCGGGGATTGATTACACATTTTTTTCCGGATCGCCTTTGTATGTGAGCAGGTTCGGATTTGTGCGCGAGGTGCGAGGAGCGGCACGTGCCTGCAGAGGTAAAGGTACGGCCGCACAATGTCAGTCTCATTAAACTCGCCCAGACACATTGCCACATGCAGTTAGCTCCGTTTGATCAATTTATCGGACATGCTGCACTAATTCTCAGACCTTGGACTTAATTGTCTGTGAGCCACACCAACGCGGCGACCACAGGCCCGAGCCAGAAGGTTACGGTGCAGCTGTTGGAGCGTGCACGCGCCCAGTGCGGGGGCCACTTTTACAAAGGCATCAGTGGGTGAGAGGTAAGCGGACAAATCGAATGGAGTCCAAGGTCAGAGCTCCGATTTAGCCGGGCGCCTCTCGGCAGCTGTCAGAATCAAACCGGACCAGTTGAGTTTTTTTTTTTTTTTTTCGGGGGGGGGACGTCGGGAGGAGCCCGGGGGCTTTTGCGTGTATTTCATTGATCAAGGATGTTAATCTTCAGAGGATATGTAGAAAGGTCCTCCCAAGGACGGGACAATGAAAAGGCTGCATTGATTACTGGGGCGTTGATCAATCGGTCCCAAGACAGATAACAAGACGTACAAGTCTTGGGTAACAATAGGCGTCTTGTAGGATGTGACAGGTTCAGGTTGATCTGTCTTTCATATTTCAGTTGTCTGGAGTGAAGCTGGCACACGAGACCTGGAGTGAGCTTGCTTCACCGGACAGCGTGTGTGTGTACGTGTGTGTAACTTACCCTAACTTCAGAGTCCATTAGTTACTGGAGAGAAAATGTGGAGATATTAGTGATTTATGTTCGTCATGAAAATAAACATTGTTGCTGATCTTTCAACTTTGATTCGCTCATTAAGCCCTGCTGAGAATATATCCACTATTTTCTGAGACCATCTGAAAAAATCTCTATCATAAACTGTGTAAAATTCATATATTTAACTCTCTAACCAAGTTCATTTCTGTGTTGGTTTTTAATGCCATTCGAAATTGGTTTAATATTTTACACTGTTACGGCTTATGTCTGCACATTTTTATTATTTCTTTTAGATTTGAACGTAATTGCTTTGGTGTAGTAATACTGATCCATGGATGATGTTTGCCTTTTATGGGATTATTTTATTCAACTATATTGAAGTTATGCATTCTTTTCCATATTTAATTTTATTGTATTGATGTGATTACATACACGTGCGGATAATCTTTGTTTTTTTTTTTCTTTTAATGATCTTGTCAGTTACTTGCTAGGCACTGTGAGTTGGATTTATTGATCTGAAAGCAATACTTTCAGGAGAACACAGTCCGCTCAGGAGGAATGAGGTGTCCCGCCTCCATTTGACAGGAGTTTAGAGACATAGTAACAGCTGAGACAGTGAGGAGGGAAGATAGACAGTTCTTTAGCCGAACACTGAACTCACATCAAACCCACAAACCGTCCAGCCCAGCCCGTTTTGTCCACATCAGGGACGGAGGCCCTCAGAGCCGCAGCAGGCCTCGTGAAACCTGAGAGAAAAGTGTGTTTTTGTGCTTTCATGCGTTGACCGGAATGTTCTCCTGACGCTGGTCCGACAACATAAAGGCCTGCCCTCGTGTTCTTGTGCAACATCAGGAATCTCTTTCTTTATTTGTATTTTTTAACCAGCGGGAGGAAGCTCCTTCACGGCTCAAAGTGCTCCACTTTCAGACACTTTCCGAACGCTGTAACCAAATGATTGGTCTTCCTGCCGCCACACTGATAACCCTTCTAAGCTCACTTACAATCAGTGTCTTCTTTTTGGAAAAAAACAGCATTCAGAGTGCATCTCTCAGATAAAGCTTTACATTCAAACACGTATCTTAACTTTAATCACAGCCACTTCGCAAACGTCTCGACAGGAATGCTGGTTTTGCAGCTTGTCCTGTTTTTCTTCGCCACCCCTCTCTGAACTCACCGAGTTGAGAAACCAGACTGAAGCACCTCCATGTGACTGCATCCTGACTTTTATGAGAGAAGTCGAGACACCTGCCCTGTGAAGAGGGATCAGGTTTGAGTTTCAGCACAACGGCATAAAATCAGCTTGTTTCTTTTTTCCAATCAGGGCACAGCATGACCTTTACCGTGCACGTTGAACCCGGTGGAGTGCACGTCATGTCCGCGATAAGAGATCGAAATGATGAACTAAATCAGTTCCTGACCGATCGTTGATCTGGGAAAACCAGTTATAGGAGTTTCTGTTGACTGAGCGTGCTAATGAAGCACTGCACTCTTGAAGATATGGAAAAAAAAACAACTGAAACTTCGTATTTAAGATCAACTCCATTGCCTGATTTGCTCTCAATCACAAGTTTAGTTTATTGTATTTTTTAATTTGATATGGCAAACAAAGGACAGGAAGATTATACACAGGAAAATAATCATAGGGCTCTCTTGAAAATGAAAACGGGAGTCTCAATGAGACTACTTGTATGTATAAAGGTTCAATCAGTGCAAAACAAAACTAATTAAAATAATACTTCTGAACCATTGAATTTATTGCATCAACAACAGAAAGCTTTCAGTTCAGTTAAAAAGCATATCATAGACAACAATACAGTCAGTAGAGGTGTTATTGGTAATGTTGAATGGCTTCTGGCATTACAGCACTTGTATATAATACACATATTTATAATAACGATGTACAGACGTGAAATTAAAAGACTAAGAATCGAGGGAAAGTAATCATTCATGATATCACTGCAGCGTGAGAAACATGCAACAACTGGAAATAAACACTGAGCCTCTACAGCCTTCTAAAGAGAAACAATACACACATTGTTCAATATTTTATTACAGATGAATGTGTCACTCAGACTGACGTCCTCATTAACTACACTCTTCTCTCTTCCAGCATAAACAGTAGAGCTAAAGTTTTAATTCCTTCACTCCTCTACTGTAAATCTCTGGTTTTCAATGTTAAAAAAAAAAAACAACAAAAAAAAAAAACAAGTTTTGGGATCTTTCTCAAGTTATGTGATCATAATATTTACTTTCCCCTTTGGTGAAAATCACTTAAAGCAGCAGTTATGACAGATTTAACCTACGGGTGCGAACGTTTCTTCTCATGTTACATATGTTATTCATGGTTATGATGATGTTGCGTGTAATTAACAGCTCTGCCTCTTTGTGTTAACATGCAGAGAGCCTGAAGCAGAAAGCCTGCACAGATAAACCAGCAACCAACTTTGTGAGGACAATTTAATCTTTGTGTGTTTAGATCCTGGGTCCACCGATGAACACAACGCCCTTTAATATGACTGGTGTAGAAGTGATTGTGGGTCACGTAAATCCAAAATAAGAGACAAATTAGCGGTTTATGCTTGTAACTGTGCTTCACTGATACTTTGCATAAATCATGAACGTGAGGCTGAGTCGCACTGTACATGCTCTCTATCCACGATACTCATCATTTGCACGCCGTCCATTAGAAATTCTCTCAACGTCTGCACGGGACTGACCCAGGACTCACCGGCCACTCGCTCCGCTGCCATGTGATACTTTCTCTAGATTCTCATGACATCCGTATGACACTCGCTCCACATTTGCATGGAAACTCACTTGATATTCCCTTCGCAGGATTCTTGTTTGACACATGACACTCGCTCGGCACTGGCATCCAGTCGACACTGGACTTTCACACAACACTCGCTCGACATCCGCACGGCCCCAGCTCCAGACATGAGACACTTGCACAACACTCGCCACTTAAAATCACAACTTTTGCGGGACTGTTGGGAATTCTTCACCATATAAATATGAGGTTTCTCTCCAGACCAATATTGTCCACCTAATATTGTTCACACTGTCCAGTAAGCAATGTGCAGTCCACTGTGTCTAACATAACAGTGTAGACTTAAAGGTTAGAGGAAGGAGCTGCTGCTGCAGTGAAGCCAGCATGTAATACTGCAGGACACATTAAAGCAGACTTGGGCATCATAAGGCCTGGGGACCACATGTGGACCTTTCGCTCTGCTTGACTGGCCCTCAGGGTGTCGCTGGGAAATCCTGAAATAAATCAAAATTATCAAGAGATAATAATTACTGAGCAAAATTCAAGTCAACTTATGTCCTGGTCCCGGTCCCAGTGGCTGTCAGAACAAAGTTTGACACCGGTAAAGTATTTTTCAGTCAGAACTCGTATTGTAATTACTGAAAGATCTCATATGTCTCACATTTTTAAGTTCTCTTCATGAGAGTTGACTGTCGGCCGCACTGTTGTTCACTTCTGCTTTTCTAATTTGGCTAACGCTGAGCAAACACAATGCAAATGAACTGGAACGTGACAGTTTCATGCAGCTGTGAAGTCTTGAGCAGCACCCTTGAATTTTCGGTTAAATGCAGTGGACAGGTTTATATGTTTGAAGTTGCATTTTGGGGTCCTTGTCACTTTTTAGTAAACCCACAATGTAAATAAATTTCCAAAACTTTAGATCTCAGTGTTGATTCAATATGTGTTCATGTGTTTTTCTGTACTGTACTGTTTGAGCAACCATATTTGATAACTTTCACATTTTTTTCAAGACAATAATAAGTTATTAGTAATCACTGACTATATGGTTAAATAGTTTCACTTTACTTTTATACGAGTGTTGTGTGTGGTTTTGAGAGTTGATGTAAATGCTGACAACGTTGCATGTGAGGTTAATGTGAGTTCCTAAAATTGTCAATAGGTGTGTGTGATTGCTTGTCTGTGTGTTTACCCTAAACCACCACATCACTCTGCAGCCCAGTGCTCTACAATGTAACGGTCCAACAAGCAATGCATTGCATGAAATTTTATTCACCAGCGTCACACTGTAAAACAGCATCCCTTATCAGGAATTTAAATTTACAAATGCAAAGGCAACACAGGCATGTAGCCACGAGACTGTGGAGGTCTTTACTGTGTTGAATGTCCATGTTTTCTCTGTACAAGTATGGGTTTTCTCAGAGTACTCAAGTTTAATCCCACAATCAAATATCACACATCTGAGTCTTATTGGTGACTCTGTGATGACATGTCTTTGTGTTTGTCCTGTGATGAGGCAGTGATGTGTTCAGGTTCACTCTGCCTTCACCTACTGTGAGCTGAAATTATCTCCAGAACCCTCGGACCCTCCTAGAAGAGGTATGGATGAAAAAATTAAATAGAATCATTATCCAGTCAAGAATCCAGAAGTTTTAACTTATAGAAATGTCAATGTTTGGTGAAGAAATGCAAGACTGCGTGTTTTTCATGTTTGATATGTGTCACTATGACGTTCATTACCCATAAATTGATTGTGTGAGATATTGTACTACTTAAATGAGTGTAGGCATTAAAATAAGAGGGACCTGAAACGATTACACAATAAAAAGAGGAAAAATTGACAAAAGAGAGTGGTTTAATGTTTCTGTTTAGTGCTGGAAGGAAGAAAGCAGGGAAAAAAATCAGTGTTGACAACACTTCATGGGTGTTATGTGCATTCCTGCGCACTGCACGCTGTTGGCTCGAATCCCTGTCAATCACTTCACGGTGCCCCAAAGCCCCGCCCTCTTGGCTCGGAGCTGAGCTCTGATTGGCTCTCCGGTGGCCAGTCAGCGCGGAGGAGGCCGGACCTTTTGGCGCCTACAGTGGAGGAATCGAGCGTCCGCGAGCGCACACGGCGCAGAGGAGAGTACAGCGCGCGAGTCTCTGGAAGGAGATAACGGTTTCTTTTTGCCCCCTCTCCACTCAGACCACCAGAGCCGACCAAACCTGCATTCAGGGTTTTTTTTTTTTTTTTTTTTTTTACACTGTCTTCTGCTCTCACGGAGGAGGGAAGCGAGGGATTGGAGCCGCAAGTTTTTTTTTCCTTTTTTTTCTCTTCTTCTTTTAAAGAAAAAGAGGATTCTGTGTTTCGGTGGTTTGTTCTCCGCTCTCGCCGCAAAGATGATGGTCGGAGAGGTCGAAGTGAAGGAGCGACCGAGGCCGAGTCCCGACTATTTGATGCAATTATTAAACGAGAAGAAGCTCATGACCAGTTTGCCAAACCTCTGCGGCATCTTCACACACCTAGAGAGGCTTCTGGATGAAGGTAATGACGGCTTTAAAATTGATTTTTTTTTTTTTTTTTTTTTTACTCGGGTGGAGGTGGGTTTAGAAACGAAAGGGGGAACCCCGAGGAACGCGTGACCAGCACCGCAGCGCAGCAGCCACGGCGTCGGCTTCACCGACCGTCCCTCTGCTGCAGAACCGGCCGGACCCCCACCGGTTCTCCCGGTAGTGACGGGCGACGGCAACTTCCACTAAAAAACAAAGCCGATCCAGCCGCCCGTGTGTGAGTTTGCAAGGGGGATCGAGGGTCCTCGGAGTTTATGGCTGCGCCCCTGACTTTTCTCTGGCGACGAGATGAAAACTTTCTCCAAGTCAAGCTAGTTAAAGAAAAAAAATCACAACAACACTCAGTTCTTCTTACGTTTAAGAAAAAACCAACAACAATGACAAATGACTTCTAAGTGCACACTTTAGTGTGAAGTCGGGGGGTGTTGGTTGGTAAACGGGGCCTCGTCCCCACATGTTCCCCCAGCAGTTTAGCTCGGGTTAGCCACATTTTAGGCTAGCCAGCCTGGCTGTCTAAAACTCTCCAACCGAGCTGAAACCACGGCGGTAACTCGCCTCCGTGAGCTGTAAATGCTCCGAAATGTGTCTCTCACGAACCATAAAGGCGTGTTATAGTTATCTATGTGGTTGTCGTACCGGGGGTAGTGTTAGTTGTTGCCCAGCGGCCGAAGGCAGCAGCACGGAGGAATGTGGCTGCTTGTTGCCCAAACAATGGCCAGTGAGTTGGTGCTGGGAGGGGGGGTGCGAGGGGATTATTTCAACTTTCTCATCAAACCTGCCCCCGCTTTAGCTGCGTGTTTTATTTTGGGATTTATCTCGGAGCGATCTCAAATATGAGACATTTCCTTTCTTTGCTGCAGCACGTCGTGTTTTCACAACTAGCCAAGCTTTACGCCTCGTCGACGGCGCCTTCCGCACAGATTTCTCCTGCTTTGGATCTGCGCCCCCTCCCCTATGCTCTGTTTACTCCGACAAACCCCACTTCTTCACCCCCCCTTTATGTTGATAGTATCAATAACATAAGCTGATCTGAGCGGAAGGTTGCACCTCTGCTTTATGTAACTGAGCAGGGGACACTAGAGAGCGCCACAGCCCCCCTGGCAGACTGTCCCCACGCCGCGTTCATGGCAGGACTGGACACCATGATGGATAAAAAAAAAAAAAACCCAGAAAATAACCGTGGATAAAGTGGAGCCTGCTCCAGGCCTCAGAGGACACCAAGAGTTACACATACTTGGTAGTTTCGGTTGCATGTCCGGATGAGTAGACGCTCGAGTATGTAGTTGCTAAACCGGTCTGAAAAGATTTTCAGGCTTTCCGGATTGGTGATAAACAAAACTCCGAGTTTCCGCTTTACTCCGCAAGGAGAGCTGAAAGAATACGGAAACTAATTTAAATCCAATCAGTGTTACATTTAAATAGGCGATCTTGCTGGAGATACTCCAGCCTGCCCACCGAGGAATACAAATAGCGCAATCTCTCTTTAACAACATGATGCCTTTTTTTTCCTGCCCATATTTTCCCCTGTGTTGCAAGTTGAAGCAGTCATGCATCAATCATGGATTTTCTGGGATGCCTTTATTTCAGTACTTTCACACATCTCTGAGTGGTCCTGCAAGTGAAAACATGAATTTTTAACTGTATGCACACCATAAACACCCACAAAAATATCATCTGATATTTACTTTGAGTTATCCGACTTGTCCAAGCTTTAAGAACTACAAAATGCTGCTAATAGAAGTTTGATGAGCAATAAAATGTTTTTATTTGGTTTCCCTGTTACATTTTCAGTATGACTGCTTGTTTCTCGATTGGGCTCTCCCTGAAAAATCTGTGTCTAACAGAGTTATTTCAAGAAACTTGCACAGGGGTAATTCATACAGAACTGCAGCTGCTTTCTGCACCGTTGGAACTCATGGGGAATGTTCAGGAGTCTGTCTGGTCTGGCCGGTCTTGGAGCTTCGGTGCAGAACTCAGAGAGCAGATGAAATCTTTCCCCCTCTGGCTGCGACGCAGCCCTGAAGTCACACATGCGTGAGGTTTACAAGGGTTTCCACAGCACCAGCCCAAACTTTGTCCTGTCTGTCGAAGTTGCGTGTGTGTGAGATGAAATCCGCCCAGGCGCTGAGGAGGCCCGTCTGAGACTGAAAGGATTCCTGTTTTGGGGAATGTTTGGTTTTCTCTCTTTCTGGAAGGGGCGACGCTCTGATGTGATATTGAGGGTCAAACTCCTCTGGCGCAGCGTCCCTTAACTGGTGTAAACTGGCCCCACCTCGTCTGCTACAGTCCCGTCTGCAGGTTTTATGGATCTGAACAGAGGAAAGAAAACCGCGGCACTGCTCGGAATAACCCGCCCCTCCGGTCTAATACTTGTAAAGTGTTGGTTTTATTTAATGTGTTGCGTTTGGTGCTTTTGTGCCTTTTGAGTTTCTGCTATTCCAAAAATGTAGAATAGTCAGTTTAGATCGTTCAGGATAGTTGTGAATTTAGCGTTTTTCTTTTTCAGCGTTCGAGACAAACATCTGACTGCGACTTCTTTTCAGACAGGGCAGACTGCTGAAGGGAACATTCGTCTCGTACTATTATGGTGTGATCAAACAAGTTATTATGTGTGGTGTGTGTAGTTTGTTCCCCTCAGTGTGCATCTGCAGGAGACTTCTCAATCAGTTCTGTCTCCTTGAAAAGCGAGTGTCTCATCTGTCGATGTTCAGACCGAAGGAGAAACCCTTGTGTGGAAAGAAAGCGCCAAAACCAGAGAAAGTTAGGAACTGTCCAAATCTCTCAGCAAAGCTTTACATGTCATGTCTTCTGAGTCTGAAAAATTCCATTGCGCTCTTGATGCAATCGACAATTTCTTGGGGGAAAAAAAGAAAGGGGGGAAAACAGTGTTTGTAGATATTAAATGTGACTGAACATCCGAGCAGTCTGTCTTTGTCTGTGTAACTACTAAAAACAAAAAATGTAACTCGTTGCATGTGAAGACATTAAGCTCATTCTTTGTCCATCTCTCTGGAGGATACCCTCCCAACAGCTGCACGCCTCCCTCACCCACCCTGACGATTTTGTGCATGTCTACACAGCTGTTTCCAGGGCGGAAAGAAAGCCGACACCACCCAAGTGTGTGTCGGACTACTCCCACCCCACCTCCCAATATGTACGCTGTCCCTCAAGGTCACTCCGGCCGATTGACAGCCCCTTTTTGAAACCCACTTGCGTTGCAGTTGTTCGTCTCCCCGAGGTGACACCTGCTATGGAGCTTTTTCATTTCTCTTTACGATCTGCCTGCCAACAAGCTTCTTCAAATTGCTATATTTTCTCTTGGCAGGAGGAGACAGACCGTATAACATCTAGAGATGTAGCTCAGTAGTGGAAGTGCCGACAGTGTTGTGAGGTAGTAGAACAGAAGCGTTTTCTGTTCATACAAATTAGTGTTTTTAGTAAATGAATGTATTTTTTGGTGCTTTCATCATGGAGGATGTTTTTGTGGAAAAATTATATAACTGCTGGACAAATGCTTGTCTTGATATTTTTGAAAGCGACAGTCACAAAACATTCACATTACAATATGTTTATTTGAAGAAACCGCTTGAATAATAGAGCAAATAAGAAAAATAAAGAAGGATCAAGCCTTTTCAAGGTTCACTGCTCACCTGCAAACTTTTGATGAAACCCCAGAAAGGAAAAGCTTTTCATGACTCACCAGAAGATGGCAAACATTAGCTGCCTTGCCTTCATCCCGTGTGAAAAGACACGGCGGCAGTGAGGGAATTACCGAGGCGTTAGCACGACGGGAAAAACAATGTGCGCTTCATTGCAAGTGCTACTATTTTGTTATGGTTGCGCAGCTGCTGCTTGTGTTTTTCTGCATTGTGTTTACAGCGTGAAAACATAAGTTGTCGCTTTCTCTTGTCAGTTTTGCACATTTTGCCGTTGGGATGTGAACAACAATGGTTTTGATCCGGGCTTTGTTTAGAATTACCTGAAACTGCAAATTGTCCACGTAGTGATTTATCTTTTAGTCATATCACTCTGCCATCGATCACGACTGTTTTAGTGCTTTTTGTCTAAAAGGTTAAATGGCACGTTGTTCTTTCCTGTGGTGTTTTTCATGGCAAAACCAAGTTTTTTCACCCCATATACAGTTTTTTTTTCCTTGCCTCTGTGCGTTGTGATTTACCAGGACATTCCTGAGAACGCTGTCAGTGTTCGGGGGACAGACTGTCTGTTGGCCGCTGTGGTGCCTTTGTAGGGAACTGGTCCTTTGGGAACAGCTGTTTAGAGAACAGATTGTGATAAATTGGAAAGTGCTGGAAGTCTGCGTTGATTTTCTACCTGGTGCCCCGTGTTTCCGTCAGTCTTCCGCGCAGTCCCAGTTTTTCTTTCCCCGCACAGCTTTGTGTGATGTTACAGCCGCAGGTTGACCCTTGGCCGTCCTCAGCATTGGGTTAGACTTTCAGTAACCTCTGACATGCAATCAATTTTGTAGCTAACAAAATAGAGCACTGCTCGCAAAGTGAGATACTGCTCAGGGCTGTGAGGAAACACAGAAAACGGCTGAAGGGGAGGGAGGATTGGTGGTGTCAGGCCAAGACTGTTGTTGCAAGCAGAAACCTGTTATATCCCCCCATACCGCAACCCTCTCTCTTCTCCCCGCATTCTCTCCCAAAGCACCACTTATAAGCTGGAATTTAATTAACCAAGAGCCATTCTGTGAGCTGGTTTACTGAGCCGTCGCCACCAGTGAGAAAAGCAGCATCACAGGCATTGTGCTGTCTTTCTTTGTCTGCGTCTCTCTTGCCCTCCTGTGGTCTTTCTCTCTCTCTCTCTCTCAGGCTCTCCTCTCTGGTAATAAATTATGTGGTGGCACAAGTCTGACAGGGTGAGGTAGAAAGTTGGTAGCGGGACCCAGAGTTTACATCGCATGTCTTTGTTCTGACGGGGCTGAGCAGGGCTTCAATCCGGCAGCCCCACCGCAGTGTCGGGGGTCCCCCGGCCCCGCTCTGGCCCCAGCAATGCCACTCCCCTCGTGGATGCTGCATGATAAAGTCATCCAACGACAGCTCCGGGCTCTTATCTCAGGCCTCAATCCCGTGGGTGCTGGGGCCTCCTTATCACTTCTGCCTCCGCCTGGCCTCCTGTCTTCATGCCCTACCCCAACTGCCTGGCTGACTATCTGGTGCGCTGTCGCCAAGACTAAGTGTCTTCCCTTATATTACTGCAGGCTGTTAGACAACATATTGCTGGAGGCAGTTTATCTCTCCCCATTTTTTTCTCCCCCCTGAAGCTTGCAAAGCAGAGCAATTGCGTCAAAATGAACAGAAAACAGTGCAACCAGATGCACGGGGGGTTTCGGCGGTGTGGTTTGTGTTAAAACAGAAGTCATGGTTCAGTGTGTTTTACGAGCTGATGACAAGCAGGGTTAAAGCGGAAGATGTTTCAGGGGTTTTGTAATAATTGCATTACAACATCTTCTTGACATGGACCTCCCTGTTCATTAAATGGAGTTGCTTATTCCCTTTTCTGAACTCGTTGCTCCTCCCTCTGCTCCTGACCCCGGTTATTTCAGTGTGTTTTTCTCAGTTTTATTTTTCTCTCTCTTATGAAAAAAAGTATCTTTGGGAAGTTAGACAGGAAAGTATTATGAATAAGGCAAGTCACTGGTTTGTTTTTCCTTCAGACAGACAGAGAGCGGGAGAGAGAGAGAGAGAGAGAGAGAGAGGGTGGGGGAGGGATTTTGTTTTCTTTGCTGTGGTGACAAGCTGGTTTTTATTTTACCTTCTCCCACAGAGGTGGGCTTGACTCTCATTCCTCTTCTGATTAATTTACATTACATCACGAATCGTCTCTTATTCCTTTCTTCCATGACACATTTGTGAGGAGAAGCAGCTCACACAATATTTCTCGGTTTGGAGAAGTGAGGGCCCCACCCTGCTACATTCTTTGAGTGCTTCAAATAGCTCTCACACTCGCCTCTCGCATAGTATTCCCCTTATTGCCTGGCTCCTTCTCTTTCCTCTTGTTTTTACGTCTCTACGCTGTCACAGCGCATACAGCGACTGACAATGCGGCTTCTCAGGAATCCTACCAGCTACATTTTGTCCACATTTCCTGTTTTCTTCTCCATTTTTTTATCACTGGAAAAAAAAAAAAATGGCTGAATGCTCACTCTGTTCCTCGCTCGCTCGCCCACCAATCTGCATTCATTTTCTTTCTCCTTTCAGTGGAGGAATGGCAAGCAAGTGTTGGCAACCAGCTCAGGAATTTCACCAGGAGCACAGTCACAGCACTTAACCTCCAGCCTGGTGTTTGTTTTCCCCTCACACTCTCGTAGTGCATCTTAGCTCGACTTGAATGGGTCTCTCAGGAAAATGTAGTTTACTTTAAAAATCTGGAAGTGGGAGTAATACCTTTTGATTCAATTTCTTTATTGCCGCTAATAAGAAGCTCCTGCAATCAGATACTTGCAGTGTTTGCCAATATCTCATTCCATGACATACAAGCTCCTGTATCTGTAACTGGAGCGTTTATATGTGCGGTCTTTCCAAACCTTGTAGTTCGAAGGGGTTCATTAGCCCCGTCCTCTTTAATGCACCCGAGCATATTGGCCTACCTGTGGTTTGCATCCTGTGCCTCGTTTCTCCACCAATTGCTGGCACGCCGATGAATCGGAGATGAATAATTTACCTTTCTCTCAGTGGCCTGTATTGTTCCTGTGAAGCCTGGCGGGAGCAGGATGTGCTGCCACGAGCTTCCCTGAGGGCCGCAGAAGTGTGGTGGCAGCAGGTAGAGACTCCTCGTAGCTTTCTGACATCCAATATGAGCCACTGGGAACATTATCGGTGTCAGCTCTTTATCCAGAGATTTGGTATCTGATGCATCTTTTATTTATTTATTTTTTTACACCAACATCTTTCAGTTCTTCTGCCTCAAACAAAAAAAGAAAACTGATTTCCATACTAAAGAATTGTTTGTGTGTTGAACTTTCAGGCGTGAGGGTGGTGTTCACATTTGTTTTATTATTGTTAACGAGAACAGTCACTGTTTAACCAGCTTTGCTTATTAAATGCAGAACATGTTGTGGAAAGATGCCCCATTGTTTTTGTATGTGTTGGGCTGCCTGTCCTGAAATACTTCGCATTTATGCCTGAATATGTGAACATTGCTCTAAAGACTTTGGAAGTTTATTTTGAGACAGTAAAGCAGGATGGATGAATCTCATTTCAGGTGTGAAAAGAGAGTGAAATAATGACAATGGGGACGTCCTCAGAGCGGTTTTGCTGCAGGGCTTTAAGAAGTCTTTGTGTGAGAGTTTAGGATGTCGGGAAAAGAGCTTATTTTAGGATAACACATTAAGCTAATTGTTTCATCTCTCCTCAGTCATGCATAAAACCGTTTGCTTTCCTGTTCAACTCTTGATTTTTTTTTTTTTTTTGCATTGAGTGATTTCAGGTTGTCCAGGTGCAGATTTTCACAGTTCACAACGGCAATCATTGTTAATCCATATGTTTGTTTTTTTTTAAATCACGCAACGGATAATTTCCGACCGGAATAAGTTTCCAGTTGATCTGCAGAGTTATCATTTTACAGTTTGTGCAATGGGATCAACCTTTGTTGTTCTGTCTCCAAGACACTTTCCTCATCAGTCTTTTTTACAAATGGGATCGTTGTGATGAGGAGGACAGTGAATTGAAGATGTTGTGCCTTACTGCTTCAAATTCTTTGTAAAAGGGCTAACATGCCTAAAACAAACCTTTACAATTTGAGTGAAAATGTCGATACCTGAGCCCGTTGATGACAGCCGTTGTGGAATGACACCATATAAACTTAGATCACATCCTGGTAGATTGAGCATGACCTCGGTACAAAAGAGAAACATAAAAATCATATCGGTCAACCTTGCTTATGTCATATTGCGTCATTTTAGCGCACCCATTGGTCGCGTAAAGTTTTTTTTTTTTCTTCAAGGAAAGTCTGGCAATGATTTCTTTACAAAATAATCACAGATAAAATCCATTTTAAAATATTTTTATGGCTGTCTTGTTGCTCCTATCATTACCTAATTAATACCTTGTAATATTATATTAATTCTCTTTTATTTACATACTTTTTTGGTCTTGATATTTTACCTTTATGGGATTATATGCAGACTGCATCTATTGAGTTGGAAAGCTAAAAAGGTATTGGTCATGTGGGATCAATAATGTTGTGTGAACTCTGAACTCGAAAGCCTTGTCTGAAATTGCCTAATGTCTCAGTTGCTGTAAAGTAGTCCCCTGTCTCAGTGACATATGCTGCACAGTTGTGTTTTTTTTTTTTTTTTGTAAGAGTAGCCGTCTGCTCCACTGTGTTGGCTTGTGATGCAAAACATGGCTTGCGTAGCGTAATTTACACACGTGTGGCAGATCCAGTCCGTATCGATTGTTGGTAGCAGCATAGGATGAAGTCCGACTTGTGCAGCGGTTCGGTGCCTGTAATGTTTGTTCAGTGTTTTTCGCCGCTTGTCTGTTTGCGGTGAGGCTTAAGTCTATCTGTCCTTATCAGTGCCACGGTTGGGAGGAGATTACAGGGCAGAAACAATAGGTGGTTTTGTATGATTAGGTTTTAATTGATGAAACAAAGGGCCTCAGTAGCACCGTGTGTAACACAGGAAGGACTGTCTCGCGGAGCCAGGAAAGAATGTGTCGTCTACAGCAAAGGCTAAACGAGCACAAGTCCCGCTCAGTTGATTGATTGTATTCACCGAAAGAAAAAAAGAGAAAAGAAAGACGAGCGATGCAGCTGAGAGCGATGAGAGGATGGTGAGTGTGATGAAGAACAGTGGGGGGAGACAGAGGATTCCTATGTGCTGTGAATGAGGTCATCTGCTTGGTTATGAGGAAGGTTAGACCCCCCCCCCCCCCCCCCCCCCCCCCCCCCCACCCCCCCCCCCCCCCCCCCACCCCACTTGGCTCCACACGCTACCCCTCGTCTCTCGCTTCCTCCCCCTCAGCAAATGATCCACAATAGCTTTTTGTGCTTTAATGGGCCAGACGCACACACTGGGTCATTCCTATCAGTTCACGCTGAAGAATGCACACAAGTGGCGACTGTCAGCCCACAACAGTGTGGTGCATTTTGACTGTGTTTATCTGTCACTGGGTTATTTATCTTAGCTGTACAGTGATGTACATACCACAGCTTTTAAACGCTTGAATTTGGGGCGGACAAGCTTAAATACTATGTTTTTTGGGCTTTTGGTCATACTGCCGCTTTAAAAGTTGAATGATTATAGCTCAGACTTTTAGCATGTCTTTGTTTTTGTTGACAAGAGAAGCAATTTTCCTCATTGAACTTGTTGCTGCAAGTATTGTTTTGATAAAAAAAAAAAAAAGCGAACACTGAAATGTTACTACCAAGATTACTTTCTGTATATTTCTCTATCAATTGCAATTTAGCAAGAAGAATCCAATATAATTTCACTTTCTGGAGCTCGCTGCTTCATATTTGTAAAGAAAATACAACCATCAGCTGAATTTGATTGAGCGTAAGGAACGTGACACGTGCAAATCAATTTTCAGGTGAAGTAAAAGTTTTTGGTGCTGGCCAAAGTGTCGGTTTAACAAGTTCTTGTTAATCAGTTCACATTCATTCCTTAAATCGCTGCTGTGGCGTTACCAGCCAATGCTGGGTCATCTTGACGAAGGATATCCCACGCTGTATCCAAAAACAACAACGGCATTAACAGAGGCACGCTCCATCGACATCATTGCCTAAATTTCCGCGTCGACCCGTTGCTGCCTTTTCCCACTGAAGCCGGTTGGAGGCAAGCCGTTTAAAACCCAGGTCCCTTGCTGGGTCTATCGATCTGGGTTGAAATGCCAATTAAACCCTTTCCCACTGCTGTGACGACCTGATTATTAGCGGCTTTAAACGGGTTTTTTGGTCAGTGGGAAAGGGGTGTATGTTTGAGAGCCTCTCAAACGAAAATGCTTTGCTCACTGGATCACGGGACATCAAACTTCTGAAGTAGAGTTGGCAGACACCCCAGCTGAACTGTTGATTCCTCCCCACTCCCAAGTTTACATCTACCTTCCTAAGCCACCAACACTGTTGCACAGAAATGCATTTGTTTAATTTTTTTCAGATTATGGCCTTACATATAAAGTTTCATAATAGATGTGTGTGTTAAAGTAATCCATGATTTTTTTTTTTTTTTTAGTTAACCCGAGAGGAAAATAATTTGT
Organism: Salarias fasciatus; assembly: GCF_902148845.1. NCBI lineage: Eukaryota > Metazoa > Chordata > Actinopteri > Blenniiformes > Blenniidae > Salarias > Salarias fasciatus. The sequence continues at coordinate 13,950,946 of NC_043763.1, forward strand.
TACTCTGCTCACTTTGTCTCAAATTTGCAACATCTCCAGAGGAGCATTGTTTCGCAATCGCTGTCAACACTGTTTGCAACAGCTAAACCATCCATATGCTCTCATATCAACAAAAACTCTCTCCTGATAAGCAGACTTTTTTAAGCTCTTCAATAAAGCTAAATCCTAATTTAGCAGCAGAGTTTTCACAAACAGAGAGAAGAAGTGCCAAAGAGAAAATACTGTAGTAGCGCGGCTCAGCTGCCGTCACATTTCCGACGTCCTCGCTCTGTCGTTCTCTTCTGTCTCGCACACGGTCTTACGGGAGTTGTGCCGAGAGTATTAACAGCTGTTGCATTAATGTGCACTATGGATATAGAAAAGCTTCATTCTCTCAAGCAGGTTAGAAAAAATATCTGTGATACAGGTGATTCCATAATTGTTTTTATTATAACCATAATGTGATAGCTTCAATTCACTGGCTCTGTAGTTTACAGGCAGATGTGATTACAATATACCACGACTGTGACATGCACGTCATACTGCCAGTAACAAACTTCTGCTGATGAGTCAGAAACTGTGCTCTCACTCCCTTCCTGAATATCTTACTTATTTTCACAAACCCTGGCCGTGCTTGATAACTGAACTCTGGAACAGTTCAATGTCACTGTGTAGTCCTCAGCTCACAAACTGTACTCAGATTGTTGTTGCATCTTCTATGCAGCACTTAATAGATACAGGAGAGTGGTGGTATTGAAATATCTTACCCAACTTACCCTCTTTTACCCACTTCTCTGAAGCCCCTTGACCAAAGCCCCTGACATTGAAGTTCAGTGATGATTGAGGACCATTGTCTGTGAAATGCTTAGATGGTGGTGTGTTGTTATCGTTCTGAATGAGATTACATCTCCTCCCGTCTGTCTGGTGCGTATAATTTCTTCCAGGACGTGTCGGGACAAGCTCACTGACGCAGAAACTTGACTTTGTTGTCATCCTTTGACTTTTGGATTAGATATATGTTTGAGATGGGGATGTTCCCTGTGACTAATTCCTGTGTTGACGTTGCAAAAAATTGAATTGAATAATTGTGGGACTTTCTGAACACTCAAGTATAATGTGTATTAAAAGCCCTTTGTGGCCTTAAGGATACACTTTGACCGTGATACAAGAATTTCATCCAGCTGGAAGCTGAATCGTTGTCATTGAGAGCAGCATCACCTACTCAGACTACCCAGAAGCCCAGCTTCTGGGTAAATGATGGCAGCAACACAAGCTACTGCTCCACATGGTCAACAGAATTTATATTTATTTTTTTCAGTTAAATAAAAGTATATATGCCACTCAGCCAAATTATAACAGGATACGTTTTCACTTCCAACCACATGGTTTTTAAAATTCTGCCTGAAAGCACTCTGTGAGCGCTGACTAGTGGCAGAAGACTGCATTATTTCCCTAGCATAGGTGGTGTTTAAGCTGAAGTCGGATGAATTGCTGCAGGGGGTGGAGGGTGTACAGGCACAGCATGGGAGGCAGGTGTGGCCCTGAGCGAGGTGCCAAGGTGCCAGCTGCCGTTGACACCTTAAGGTGAAGAATAGCCCGCCAGGAGATGGACTTGCTCCTGTCTGTCCCGTCTAATCCTTGTCTCCAGCCCACTGCACTGCCCTGGCTTCCCCTCTCCTCGTCTCGGCTTTCCACGAGAGTGTCTGTCTGACGTGAGTTTAGGCTGTTTGTGATGGGAGTTCTTCCTGCAACCTTATTTTTATTGAGTGTCTGACACTTTCGATGAACCAGACCTTAGTTCTATCTCTGCTCTCCTCCTCCCTCATCACGATGTGAAAACCTGTTCGGTCTGCTCCTCATATGCTCTCATAGACGCGCAGCTTTCTCTGATCTCTCCCTCTCTGTTTTTAACACGTACATGCATCCCACTCATCTGTTTATTTTATATTTTGATAATGTAGTGCTCTGGATGAGGTAGGATGCTGCAGTGTTTTCCAGTGGAGAAAATCGGTGCCTGTTCTCCCGAGGGAATGACTCATTTTTCCTGGCTTTGTCTTTATACCTATTTATTTTAGCAGAATGACTCTGTAGCTCCCGTCGCACTCTTTTCCCTCTGCCTCTCTGTTCCCCCCGTCTCATCTCCTGTTTCTTCAGATTTATGTCTCCGTCCACTCTCTGCTCCCATTTGTTTTTCTCTCTCGCAGCTTCCCTCGCCAGTCGTGTGCGACTATGTGTGGCGAAAATCCAGCCTTGGGGCTACATCGCCTCTTTCATGTGAGGACCAGCGGTGACATTAAAGGCCTGCAACGTGGTCTGTCGGTTTGCATCAGCCCAGCTCTGACTGTCTGCGCTCGGCACCCCAGTACGCTCTCGGCTCTGCGTTCACTCACTGCCAGGCTGGCGTGTCAGTCGGCAGAGAACAACATGACTGCTGTACCCGCCAGCCGTAATTGTTCACATGTATATGCGCTTGCAGATTTGTTAAGCCCTCGCACCCAAGCGCTTTGAGGGAGATCGATGTTTAAAGGCTTAAGTATAGTGGAAGCTTTGTTAATGACAGTTGAGTCAGCTTCTTTTTTTTTTTTTTTTGCTCCTCATCCCTCTCCATTTCCTCCCATTATGACACTGACCTAGTTGTTATGGAGCTTTCAACATGTTTGTTTTTGAAATGCTCTTGGAGCTACGTTCAGTATGGGCTGGCAGACAAAACAGATAAAAACCAATGATCTCCAGCACCAGACAAGCAGACCAAACAGAGACGTGTCGTCTTATGATCTTCAGATAAAGGAGGTCGGGAAGTCCGTTCCTTCTCATTTCTTTTGTGCCTGTCCTTCAAGATCAGCAGTCCTATTATGTGGAAAGGCAAACGAGGATTTTTTTTTCTGCATTTAAAATAATGCCTGTGTGTTCTTCATCAAGTTTGACTTTTGACTACCTAACACTTACACAGTCCGTTCCTCAATACTTGGCTCAAAAGAATCAAAGTTTTGGCAGAGGACCATGCATATCCACCCAGATATTTAACACATTTTTTCCCCCCTGCTTGTCTAATTTGTATTGTACAAGAGTAGGCGTTTGAAGTGGTAAGATTCAGATCCTGGAGGGAAAAAAAAAAGGCCCGTCAGGCTGTGCAGACAATGAAGAGCCGGCGCAAAGACACAACAGCAGCTGTGATGTGAGTCTGTGTGTTGTCACACCCAGGGACAGCGACTGAGTGGCTGTTGGACTGGAACTTAAGATGGTAGCTACAAGCCCCAGCAGGCCCTGCGCCTGGGGAAGAAACAAGCTGACACAGACGGACTAATACGCAGACTTTTTGACGTAACCTGTCTGTTTCCCTGCGTTCGGAGCTCTACGTCAGCAGACGTCGTGTTCAGGTTCAGTGTTGCATCTGCAAAGTTCACTTCAGTGTAGTGATGGTTAAACACCAGGTGAAGTTACAGCAGGTATTCCTTTGGGGGAGGAAAGATGAAAAGATTATTTGGAGAGTGTCGAAGCACCAGTGTCTCGGGTCAGGTATCACCTCGTGACTTTATGCGGGAGTGTTTGTGTTTTTTGCCTCACTGGTCTTCTACATTGAACGTACCAGTCCCTCAGACTTAGTTTTGACATCCTGTTGAATTGTTTTCCATTTTTCTGAAAGGTGTTTTAGTTGAGAATCATTAAATTGCCGCTCTATGTCCAGCAGAGCGGTTCAGGCTGACAACATAACATTTATAACGGTAGGAGTTAATAGTCAAATTGGATTGTCTGGAGCTGCTTTGATAAGTTAATTAATTGCATGATAATTATCACGCTATTCTTTTTTTTTTTTCCATTTTCAAACTAACATCTCCCGTTTAGTAAGGGTGAATATTTTCTGCTTCTATTGGTCCTATATGACAATAAACGAAATATCATTAGATGTTGGCTGCTCGTTGGAACTAAACGCAACATTTTTAGCCCCATCTTTTAGGGAAGACAAGCATTAAACATTTTAAACACTTGGTTAATCAACCAGTTGAGAAAATGGTCATGTTCAGTTGTTTATTTTAAGCTTTAATTTTCATCATCAAAGTGCTATTCTGAGTAGCAGTGTTTAACATTTTTGAATAATGGTGGTGTTACCCCCGCTGGGCAGACAGATGGTACCCTGCATACCTTCTCAGATGTGTTTCCATTTGTTGCCTCTCTGTATTGACCAGTCTTCTGTAAGTAACAAACCTCTCTCGTGTGTCATTGTTGCGCTTCAACTTTTCTCCGCAGACGGATGAAGAAACCAAAACATCACAGAAAGTGGTGCTAATTCATAGACCGTAAAACCAATTTAAAAGGCAGTCAACCCAAACTTTCTTCTGTCACTGTTATGTGGCATCGGTACCTATCATATAGTAATCCCTTCACTCATCCACATCCCAAGCATAGAATAAATGAGACTTTTTATTTGTTGACATTTTCAATTATGTACTTGTGGCAGGCTTCTGCTGCTCCCATCTGTTCTTTGCCAAAAATCAGTGTTCATGGTTGATGTAAGGATTTACCCAAGATTTGCAGTTAAAAAGGAATCTCTCTTTCTTATCCGTTCTCTCCTTAGCTGTTTGTTAGTGTTTGTATGTGATCATCTAAATGTAGCGCACCCCCATTCTTAACCATTTGTGATTGTATTATCCCTTCAGGAAGTGAATGTGAAGATTAGATCGCATACACACATAGCTGGATCTTTTTAAAACTAGTGTAAGGAGTGTGACAAATTGTCCTCCCTCTTCCCTACCATCCTCACCATTGGTTGTGTGCAGTGTGGTTTCCTTAGCTACAGGGGTGGGAACAGGAAGCAGAGTGCATGTTATCTTCTCCAGTCACATTGACAGTCGGAGCCTTTCCTTCCAGCTTCGTCCTCTCTCGTTTCCTCTTCTGACAGCTGGACCTTTCCTGCCATTGTTGCGTGACAGAGGGGCCAGCTGCGTGTACACACTGGAGAAATTTATTTAAGAACCGAAGAGCGGTTAGTGTTTGTAGATCCTCAAGAGTGGTGGGCTGGTGTTTCAAGTCTGTGGTTATTCTGCCGTACGTTGGTGCCGCTGTTCAGGAGTCGCTCTGGCCACTGACAGGATATGTCACTTTTCTTAAGTCCTTGCAAGTAGTGGACAAAGGAAAAAGGAGGGCCCTCAAGGCAAAGACCAGAGGACATCATTTCACTGCTAAAGTCTCCTTAAAATAGTTCCAGAAGTGACACAGACACACACATCCTATAAGCATGCTTCCTGACTGTTCATCCTGCTATTCTTCCCTCCTCTTATCTCATTTTCTCACATCTAGCTGAACTCAGAGCTTGCATCCTGTGCTTCATTTGGCAAGGCATCCTTTGCATTGTTTTAGGATGTTTGTGTCTGTGCAAGAGTGAAGGCCTGTTAGTAAGGCATGTCTGAGGCCTGAGAGAATAACATGGTTGTTTCCTGGTGCCCGTGTTGCCAGTGTATATTTAGGTGGTGTTGTGATAAAGTCACAGTTCAGATTGCACCGAATGAGAAATTTGATTGTTGTCATTAAACCCATAGAAAAGCTCACTGTGATCACGTTTGATTTGGTTCATCTGAATAATTGTATCAAGTTTGTGTGTATTTCTGTTAGTCCCTTGTCCAGAGTGTACCCAACCCTTTGCCCTGATAGTTATAAACTCCAGCTTTAGTCAAGCAAGGGTGAAAAGAAGGGGGGCTGTCTCTTCATTGACTTACAGCCGATTGTCAATACACCTTTAAGCTGTTGTACACGTTACTTTTTGTCTGTCAGTTCCTTTTCCACATGACCCATTGGCGTGTTTTAGTCTTTATTTTTATGCAAAAAATTTAAAATGATAGAGGCCAACTTATATTTATATATTTTTTTTTAATTTAGAAAATATATATTTTTAGTTTGATAATGTTTTTTGACCAATGCTGGAAATTGGTCAGTTATTGCAACCTTTGCATCCACAGATTTACTGTGATCAGTTAATCTGTGGATGTTTGTATTAACTAACACTTGGCTGTAGAGTTAAACGGGCTGAAGCAGAGGAGGGATTGAGCACTGCATGCTTTGAGCCTCACGTTGCTAAAAACAGTTGCCTTGTAAAAAACCACCAACTTTTTTTTTTTCTGCTTTGCCGTTCATGCTTGTTCTGATTCACGTGTCAGTTTTGACCACTGCCGTCATCATTCAGTTTTGTTGTTGCAAACTGTCACCTTAATGAATGCAGAAGGCTGTAGACATATCGGTACTGTACAACGGAAGGAAGACACACTCAGTCTCTCCACGTGTTGTTGATCAGTTTGAAGCTGTTTCTCTTTCTTTGACCAAGTATATCCTCTCAAATTTGTGAAGCCATTTTCAGCTCACCGTGCTTCTCTCTTAAAGCCGGCCTGTTAAATGACTATTGCTGTGGCTTCCAATTTAACGCTACATATCGCAGCCCCGTTCAGATGGCAAAAGCAGCAGTAAAATAGCCTATCTTTGCTGGGTGTTTTTTTTTCTTGTCAGAGGGAGCCTGAGTCTGCATTTGTGTGCATTAGGTTGGCTTTTTCAGCTGAGCCGGCGCATAGGGCTACTTTAAAAGGTGAACCGGGGAGAGAGGAAGTATTAGCTGAAAACTCATTTTTTCACAATCATGGAATAATTAGGAATAATATGAAAGTGCTCTGAGAAAGAGCTTTTAGCTTGCTGTTAACTACTACACTCACAGTCCCTGCTGCTTCCTCTCAGGGAAGTGTGTGTGCGTGTGTGTGTAGGAAAGTAAACTGTTTCTGAAGCTTCCCACCTTATTCTTTCGCCTCGGGGTGCCTTCCTCATGTGTAAATCTGAGATTGTGCATGCACGTACAAGTCTAAAAAAAAAAAAAAAAAAAAAAACCTCCCCCCACACAGTGAGTAATGAACTTTGGCCCCTTGCGGCAGCCATTAGGAATAAACCATTACGGTTGAGTATTGAGCTGGCCCTCCCCGTCAGCTTCACCTCACTCCACAGCAGACCCCACCGAGTGCACAAAACTGGCACTCCTATGGCTCATTGAGCTGCCAGCCCCCCCTCACACCGACAGACAGCCCCATAAAGCAGTTCCACATCATCAAATGTGATGATCCCTTTTTCTAATTTTAGATGGAGGTCCTAATAGCTCTGCAGATACTGTCTGCAGCACTCATTTCACTTTTAAGCTGGGGGCAGGGACAGTATAATGGTGAATGTGGGGAAGCACAGATTAATGTTCCAGCTCTTTTAAGGAATTATGGAAATGATTCACCCATTTTCTTTGAACCAAATCTGAAAGAACACGATCAAAACATATTTTTAGAAAACAAGAAGGGATACTTCTTCCACTGTGTACATTTAGTTTGATTAGTGTGTTTTACAGATGCTACCGGGAGATGTACCTCTCCCATTCTGATCAACGTGCTCCTGCTCACGCTCAATGATTTGATATGCAAATTGCATGTAGACCTGCCAAAGAATTGTATACATTTATATTGTTTTAAAGTCTGAGTGATGGTGGGCTGCCAGCTGTCACGATCGACAGTGAACATATCAATGTTAAGTAATTTTTAACTGATTTTCTTGTTTTCCTGTATCCTCAGGTTAAGATATTAAAGGGGCTGCATCATGCAAAATTCACTTTTTGTATGTTTTAACCTTGTTTTATAGTTATGTACTCACTAAAAACACCCCCAAAGCATTTTTTTCCTTCGTTTATGTGTGTTTGAGCTTTCCTCGTTTTTCTGCTGCTCAGAGAGGCAGCCCCTCCCGCACCCGTGAAAACGCTCTATTTCCCATGTTGACGTCACACGGAGAAGATGGCTCCCCTGAGCCCCCCTCCCGCAGGCCCTCGGCAATCAGCGTTGCCGCTTTTTCTAACTCCGATTACGGAGATAAACTTTAACCATCGTCTGAAAGTAACAATCAAGCAAGAGCAAGAGTCTGAAGGGTCTGCGCTTGGTGAGTTTCTAACAGGAAAAGACGTTTTCCCGTGTCTTTGCGTGTAGAGAAGCTAGAGCTAAAGAGGTAAAACTAGCCAGTGTATTTATTTTGAAGCGCTGATTGGTTGAAGTACGCTGTCGGTCAAAGTCCACAGGGGGAGAGGCGGGATTTTCAGTGAACCAGAGCGTTTTCTCTCCCAGGTTTCAGAATTAGCCCCAGAAAATCTTTTATTTCACACAAAATGACTTTTCCTTAGCGCCAAAAATAAACTATTACCATGTTAATGCCATTTCTAGGGTTTGGACTAGCTAAAAAAGCATGATACAGCCCCTTTAAATGCTAGTGACTTACTGACTAAAATAATGGATTTGACAAACATGCCTACAATCGTTGTACCTGTGACACCTACGATTTCAGCCTGTTTTGTTGTTATAACTCATTATTGAATTTACCTTGCATTCAGTTCCAAGTCCTTGTGTCCTCTTTTTGTTATGATTACTTCTGAGAAAATACAAAGAGTAAGGAATATCCTAATTTCCCTTGTGTTCAGCCTGGGTGCGTGTTCCTTTTTTTTTTATGTTCGCAACAGGAACATTCATATTGACATGAATGACTCTGGGAAATTGTTGTTTGTGTATTTAAAATTACGCATTAAAACAGAGCAGAATAACTCTAAAAGTGGTCTGTTATTTAACACAGCAGTCCCACAGATGCAGAGTAATCACCAGATGAAGTGTTAATGCAACTTCAGTAAATGGAATGTCACTACTTGATTTTTCAGATATGTGCTGATTCTTTTGAAAACTGCTGGTTTTTGGGACAACATTAATGCTGTTTTTTTTTGTTCTTGCCTTAAAAAAAAAACACTGTTGAACTGCCATCACAGCACATTGCATGACACTGTGCTTCTTGGACTCATGACAGTTTTTTGATGACTGTCTCACTGATTATCGAGCTGAACTGGCACCAGTGTTCCCTCTGGGGTCTCACTTATTTTGGCTTACTTTAGAGGTATTTTCCTTCGTTTTGGTGGGACAATCACTGCGCCTGTTTATCCACCGCTGCTGTTGTAGGAGTTAAGTGACAGTTACAGCTTGAATCAACATGCGACTTTTGTTGAGTCAAATGCAACCCAGCCTGTGTTCACTGTACAATTCACCGAACTGAAGAATTGTATTTGTCTTTTAAGTTCATGGAGCAGACTGAAGGAAAGTGTAATTCATAAGGTGTACAATCACCAGTTTTCTTTGAAACACCCTCTGGAGCGCACTTGTGATTTTCCGAGCACTTGGCAGGCCATGCCTCTTGGAGAGCAGCTCTTCCCTGACTTCAGGCGATCTCGGTTGTTTTCTCTTTGGGCAATGCCATATGTTGCACGGCTTTCTGTTCTTCCTCTTAGTGAAAATAGTCCATTTTGATTCGAGATCATACTGCATAAATTTTGGACCAATCATAGACCTGCCTGATGACGTTACATAACAGATAAGGATACGAGCACTCAAATGTATGCTCGACACTACATTTCACTCCTCAGTCCCTGTTTTTTCCCTGCAGTCTGCTTCTCTTCCTCCCCCCATCAGCTCTGCCTCTCCTTTGCTCCTTCCCTCATTTGTCTGCGCTGTCTGTTTGCTTTGTTTAATCACCAAACTAACGTGCTATGACACATTTTTATAGCGCACCGTCATCATTGCTGCCAGCAGCCACCAAAAGCCACATTCAGCCTGGCACTTCCTCCCCTTCCTGCGTGCAGTCACACTGACAGCCCCAGAAAACATTGCATTTGCCATTGGTTATGATTAATGGCTTTGCTGATTGCTGTTCTTGGCCATCACCACACCTACACACTCTGATTTTAGCATACATTTTCACAGAGGCTTCAGCCAGAATATGAGGGGAAATGACGGCAAACTTGTCAGTCTTTTTCACGTAAACTGGAATATAGAGATGCATCTGATTCACAGGGAGATTTGGTTCCTGCCGTCAGTTTCTCAATAAATTTAGTCAGAAAAGTTCTAACTTTTGCAATGGAAAATAATCTGAAAAGCAAATCTAGAATCACAAGTAGATATACTTTTGATTTCACAATACATGTTACTTAGCTTTTTTGTTTTTGCTGTTGTTGATGTTTTGCATGTATGCCCAATTCTCTGCTACTATTGAAGAAAGCCTTTTGGCTTTCGACTTCAGTATATTTTGAATAAGTTATTGTACATAACTGAAAGCGCTACAGGTTTAACAATGTCAGGGCTTTGCGTCAAGACTGCAATTTCACTCTAAAAGCTGCTTTCTTTCTTTCGTTATACGTTTGTCATCATCACAAAGTAATGCGTTGGTGGGCTGCTCTCGGCCCCGTTCACGCCACAGTGTTTCAAGCGAAAAAGAATTTGTTGGTGTTTTTGTTTCAGAAAAGCTTGGTTTACCCTGCTGCATTTGGAAAATCATGCCCGTTCACACAGAAAAGGCAAAAATGCTAAAAATGATGTTGTTGTCTTGTAGGGCAACTGGGATTTTGAGCCCAGGAGCCTAAAACTAAATATTTGGATGCCTAACCATGTGTACTTTTGGATTTTTGGTTGCCAGAATTGGGTTTGTTAGTTGCAGATGGCAGCTGTCTAAATCGAGGGCTCCTCAAAACGCAAAGAAAGTTTACTGTTTTCTCTTGAAAATGTTGTCATGTAAATGGAGCCTTTGAGATTTGATTACCTAGTATTTACCTTTTGTTTATTTCTTTGCCTCTGGTTTTCACATGAAGGAGCAGTAATCAATATGCAGTGTCAGTAATTGTGTCCCCTGCTGTAAAAGTAATTCATTAGTGAGGGAAAATACCTCTCCCATCATCCCTGCAGAGTACACACTGTTTAATTCACTTGATGCGATGCCTAATATGAGTTCATTTTGTCATTAAAGCTAGGAAAAGAGCATTTTAGCATGTTCACCTTTTACAAGCTGCAGCTTTCTTCCCTCTCAGTCATCAACACCAGATATGAAGCAGCAATGGAGGCTGAATTTTAGTGTCATGCAGAGCCGCTGTGTGTTTCTGTAATTTCAGTTTTTAGGCCGTCTTTGTGCCACCAGACTGCATGTGAAGCAGTGGCTAGCAATGCAAGCTAGAGGAGAGATCCAGCATGATTTCCTTCTTGTTTCCTGCCGTATTTGTTTAGCAGATTTTTCTCTGAGGCGGTTTTCCCTCCTCCTTCCGTGTGGAGTGTTATTTCTGTGGGTTCACTCTCTCAGGGGAGCCGTGCCTACAAACACATGGGCTCATTAGCGCATGTGTGTGGGTGTTCTTTAATGTTTGGTTGGATGTTTGTTTTTGAATGTGTTGTATGTGCTTGAAATTTGCACCGGAGCACCCGCACATTGGCAGTTCTATAGCTTAAAAACGGAGTGTGGACGCACCAGGTTGTTATCGATGATCACAGTGAAACATGCTGCTTTTCCATTCGGTAGTCGGCTTGGAAATAAACTGGGATTTTTGCACTCACAATGAGGATTTATATATTTTCTGCTGTCTCTGAGCTATGGTGTACACCTCAGAAAGAGATTGTGCTGCTCTAGCCCTCGTAAGCATATTTCGGGGAAGTTTGTATCGCCCATTCATCCCCTGTTTGGGTGAAAGACTAGCTCCTCTGTGCCTTGATTTGCTGCTCACCTGTGTGATGGATAGCCCTGTGTGTTAGTGAAAGTGTTTTATTGTATTTCATTGCTTGATTTCTTTTCTGTTTCCCACCTGTCTCTTGGAGAGCACAGTCCTGAAACCTTGTTATGCCAGTCGTTCATTTAGCGGCCTATCTGCTTAAAGACCTGACGCTGGAGCTGCTTCACCCAACCTGCCTCCAGGAAAATCCCTGACACGCAATACAAATCTCTCCCTCTGGCTGCAAACTGCACCGTCATTTCTTGTCTAGAGACGTTTAGACCCCCCCTCAGCCTGTGGGGGTCAGCGATTCTATCCACACCGTGTCAGGGTTAAGCAACTGTGAGGATCTGTCCCCACAGAATAAAAGTGAGATGTACGTTTCTTTTTTTTCTTTTTTTTTTCTAGGACTGTATTTTTCCACAGATGTACAATGTGAGAAAAGGAAGATTTCTTTCAAACTGGTCACAAACCAGAGCTACATTGGAAAAAGATAGTCGCAGCAGCATGGTCTGTATCGCCGTGGGAGTATTTCATTATCAGAGTTTGAGAGCTTCCAAAATATTCTGCGCCACAAGTTAAGCCCTGGCTTGTACAGTTCAACGATCTGGGTTTGTCACGAATGTATCTTCCAGATCCACAATTGTTTTTGTATTAAATCACCCATTTATGTGGTTGCTGTTGCGGATCTGCAGGGAAATCTTCAAAACCAAAATATATAGATATAATAAATATGAACATCGTTGAAAGATTGAGCCTGAGCAGCCGGGGAGTAAAAACGTTCCGTTCTGCTTCAGCTTAATTACAAAACTATTTGAATGTGAATGAACATTGTCATGAGAGGTTGCTCTCTGTATTTTGTGTTACTGTGTACGGTTACAACAATCTCATCCAGGAACCCTTGTGTGCAGTGGGTTATTACCTTCTCTTTATTAAAGGATAGCGTTGAGGGAATGACTTGCACCCCATGTGTTTTAGGCTCCAGTGTGATAGACGCACTTGCTTTTGTGAAACTAGTTATTGTGTCTGAAGTGGCCGTATGCAGCAACACAGTGTTGCCCTCATTGAATTAAAGTGTTAATCTCCAGCTGTCGTCTATTTCGGTGTTGCTGTTATTTGCTCGGAAACTAGTGTCGTGCATGAGACAGAATTTCTTTGGTACAGTGTGTTCTGTCTGCTTTGCATCTTGTTTCATTTAAGTTCTGCATGTGCACATACAGTTTGTGATTACCACAGAACATGCTGCAAAGCGTCCTCTCTGTTTGCCATCTGGAATCTGGTGATTTTAAACTGCAGTGAAATACTGAACACAGCGACATAACATTGGCATTAAAGCCTATTGATGTCGGTATTCTCCAGTGCAAGCTTTTAGGCGAGGATATATCAATACTCAGGCTGACTTTTTTGGCACAAATGAAGTACACAGTCCAATTTTAACTGGACTGATGGTGCGGCGTGCAGATTGGACTTTATGCACAAACATCAAAGGATTGTGGCCGTAAATCAACGATCGGGAAGTAAAAATAAGACAGAAGCATAAGGAAAGTTTTTGCCCATCACAAAGAGAGAGCGAGAGAGAGAGACAGCTGTGAGTTGACGATAAGACCCAGAAATGCATACGTTTTCATGGCTCAGTCACCCCCACCGATGCTCGCTATACTTCTGCTCTCTGCTTTAAAAGAACCCGCCCGTCTTTCATATGCTTGGCCTGCCAAACCCCTAAACTGTTGAAGTGGAGTGTCGTCTTGGATAAAGTCGTCTGTGCTGTGAATAAAGGGCAGGAATGCATTAAACGCCCAAATCCCTCCGCCTGCAACGGGTACCCAGGCTTTGTGATTGCTAAAGTGCAGAGCTTTAAAGTGAAAAGGCTTGTTTGTCGCCTGAGCCTTGTTTCACTCAGCACTGGTACATTTAGGTCTATCCGTGATTGCTGTAGTTTTTTTTTTTTTTTTTTTTTTTTTTTTTCCATTTTTTTTTGTGGCACACCACATTTTTATGGCTATATTTACCTCATCTCCCTGGCCGTCTGCTCTTTGGCTTTTTAAATCATGAATGGAGCATACGTGCACATGAAAAGCAGGTACAGATGAAAGGATTTTGAACATTTTTTTTTATCTTGAATCACCATAAACTGGAAGGACTGTTCAGTTGCTGCAAAGTCCAACATTTGATCACTTTGGCTTGAAGATTAATTGGTGTTGGGTTCAATCTGTTTCAGGTGCCAGATATTATCAGCTTAATACCAGGCATCACACAGCATCTAAAGCAGCTTTTCTCGGGCGAAGCTGATCACACTGATTACTCACCCATTATATTTCTTTTGCTTCCCATTCCTCCCCCTCTCTGTGTCCCCTCCTTTCTTTCTGTAGCTCATACTCACACACGCACATTACTTGTATGGACAGGTGTGCCTCGCGTGGTCAGGGGACGTTTGGCTGTGAGCCATGGAGTGAGGACAAAGCAGTTATGGCGCATATCTATTTTTGGGCTCTTAATGGACTTGCTCCCATTCTCTTATGGAGCAGATCAAGCTGAAAGATGTTCACCTGTCCTAAACCTGATTATAGCGCCTCCGTTTAAATTCTACAATGTGCCTGAACCATCTTTTTATTTTTCTCTCCTCCTTTTGCCTCGACTGTGATCTCCCCTGCCCAAGTTTCTTCTTTATGCTGTTTAAATTCAGATCAGATGAGGAAAAGCTGTATAATTGCTTCCGATTCTTTTGTCTGAGCTTTTTCTCCCTTCATCTCAAGCTCTCCTGAACTGTTTGCCTCATTTTTTTTTCGTGCTGCTTCTAAGTGTATTTGGCATCAGCCTGGGTAAATACATGAAAGGCTTCCCAACTCCATGTTGGTGTGTTCACAGAGGCCTGCTGTGATTGGCCGACAATATTGCACACTCAAATGAATTGATACGCTTACAGGATTTGTGTTTTTCTCCACTATGCACATGATTCTCAAGCTTTAGACCTTATGCTACTGTAAAGGGGCAATACTTTTTGTTCAGCAGAAAACTTGACCTCTCGCTCCACGTTTTGCCAAGGCCACTTCCCAAACATGTTGTTTGCTGTCTTGCGCAGATTCTTTGTCAGCTGTGCTGTTTTCAAGCTTTATTGCACAATATCTGCACATTTCATGTTGGTTATTTGTAAACTGGTAATTGCAATCTGAAGGAATTAGTCATGCTTGATTTGCTGGCATTTTAGATTAAACCAAAATACACTTGAGGCTTTTAATTGCTTAAAATCTTGTTCATTGGTGTTTTCTTAAGATATTCATTTTCCTTGAAATGTCTTCTTTGACATCATCGTGTCTCCAATGTTAAGGCACCCTGGTAAATAAGCTTATGGGTAACCTACCAGCTTTTTGAGAGCTTCTGGCAGAATCGCACATTTCGGCTCAACAGATGGAGTTTGATCATCTGTCTTGCCTAAGACGGAGCCGTCACCACAGAGACCCAAAAGATGCTATTACAGTGTCTTTGCAGAATACTTGAGCCACCTGACAAATGACCCGACAGCGTTCTGCTGTTGGCAGATCCTGAGAAGTGACAGAAAGGTCCAAACCGAAAAAAAAGGTCTTCCTGTTGGATTTTTTTTTCTCTGTCTTCCAAGGTCAAAACTAAACTTTTCCACTTATTATCCACCCACCAGACTTCACTTTGATTCCTGGCTCTCATCTTGCAGACACTTCTTCTCGCTTATTCCTCAGTCCACTGCCTCTCTAACCCCTCTACCTGCCATTCTCCTCTCCCACTTCATCCCCTTTGGGTGCTCGCCTCTCTCCGACCGCCAAGATCACAGAAAAGACGAGAAGTCGTCTCCTCTGTGACAAAAGGCAGATGGATGTGCAGCCGCAGCCTGTTTTTATGCAGATTTGAGAATAAAGGGCACGAATGGAGAGGAAGAATGGAATGAAATATGTTTAAGCTGACATCCAGGCAGAAGAGAGCAGCACGAGTCAAGAGGAATACAGTTACACTCTTGCTTGCTCAGCACTGTGGTTATAATTCTCTTTTTTTTAATGTCTTTGTCTCATCTTTGCCCTCTAACTACTCTCAAGGTCGATTCCTGCTTCTTCCTAACATATGTCTGCTTTAACAACTTATCCAGAGATTAGAATATCTGTGTTGTGTGTGTGTGTGTTCACAACAGTCCATTGCAGGTGTGTGCACGCTGACAGAAATCATAGCAGTGTGATTGGCTGAGTGAGGTTGTGGTTGACGCTCTGAGCTGAGAGATGGCCACACAGGGTGACTGGGATTACTCTGTTGTAAGTGTGGCATTAAATAGTTTTTACAGTCTAATGCCACAGTTCAAGAAAAGTTCTCATTTGAGTACCAGGCCTGTTTTAATGCCACTTGTCCCCCCCCCCCTCCCCCACCCACCCCTTACCTTTTTTGTCTGTTCTTTTGAAGGTGGTGACACGACACTCTTCCGCCCCCTCGTGAGATAGTAATTCACAGTAGCGTGCACACACATACACGTGCACACACTCACAAAATCAGCCTCTTTCTGCCGGGGTGGACAGCTAGACAAATGATTTTGTCGTCGGTGCAAGGCAGGGGGTAATTTTTAGGTGAGCGCAACGCTTCAGAAAAGAGTTGCTGCACTGAAATTAGGGGTTGTCAAATGCCGCACGTCTCCGTTGATGGCCCAGCGCGGCCCCCTTATGTTAATGTGGCATTTCAGCAAGAGGAAATAGAATTAGAAGGAGGGGGGAGTGTTTGCTGCTGCAGCTGGTTGTTGGGTTGCAATGTCATATGTGAATACCTCACTTTTTTCTTTTTCATGTGAAGAACAGATATTCTTGAAGATAAAGGAATTTTCCCCCTCAGTTTTCATTGTCAGAATGTAAAACAAACATGCCTACATAGGCAGTTTGAAAAAACTCATGTTGGCCAGTTTTGCTGTATAGCTTTAAGAATTTAGCAGAAATGATGTAAAGTCATTGCATCACTGTGCTGCTCTTGGTTCAGACACATTGCAGCTACAGTTTATATTCTGCCCTCACCCCGTGCTAAATACTCTTCTGTTTTTATTTCTTTTATTGAATTGAAGCAACTGAGTTACTTTGTTAAAGATTTCTTCATGGCAGCACATTCACTATGATGTTAATTGTTTTTCAGAAATGTTGCCTGGGCCGCTTTATAGTTTTGCATTGATGCAATCATTTCTCTGTGGGTGTGATATCGTGGGGATGACTTCATCTTCGGGAAGGAGTGGGAGTGTCCCGAGGAGCTCATTGAGCTGAGATCATGTGCTTTGGGATAAAACTGCTCTGGGTCAAGTCCTCTAGCTTGTTTGCACTGTTCGGGTGACTTCCACAATCCACACGTCATGAGATGATGACCACGCAGCTGCAGGCCAGATGTTCAGCTGTCATTGTCTGTTATCTCATTTGTGGTATAGGCTATCAGTTCCAGTCTGTCATTCATGATATCCAGAAACTTCTGTAATTCTTTCAAACATTCCTTCAGGCTAATTCCACAGCTGCACCTTATGGTAAACATGATCTTAACATTACTGTTTTAGCTGCTGGAAAGTTGCAATTTCAGTCTCAGAACTCACTTAGACAACTATATTACAACCTTATGTAAATGAAATCCACCTTCCCTGCTTTGCATCACCATGAGAGTATGGTTTGGAGGTCGGGCATGCCTCACAAAGGACACCCATTGCTGAGTGTCAGGTTCCCCAGCTGGAGTTTAATTTAGAGCTCCCACATGAGAGATGGAAATAGTGTCTAACACCCGCCCCCTTTTGACACCCACTCACATCTTTCCTTAAAGCCTCACCAGCGCTGCTGTTTTATTCAGCTTCAAAAAACTAATTATTATTGTAGGTGGCTCTTGAAACTAAAATCCCACTAATAATTTTTGGCGAATGTTGCTTTGGTGGTGCAAGTGATGGAGACGATGGAAGCAAAAGTGTCATCCAAGTCATGTGTCCTCCATCAGCTGGCGTCACAACTGCAGGATTGTGACAAGCTGACACGAATGGACACACTGCTTGCGTTGCAGGAATGAATGCATTTTCTTCCCGTCGAGCATTGCTGTGACATGGATTTATCAGAGTTTCACATGATGTAAAGATGGGGTGTGTCAGGGTTAGGGGAATGCCCACGAAATGTTGGATTTTATATTCAGCGTCTTGACTGTGATGCAAAAACACAGGAACCGTGATCCTTGTTCTAATGCATCAACATGTCTGCATGAAAGAGTTGGAGGCGAAGTCTCTGTAGGCATCGTGTGTGAGAGAAAGAGAGGTCCATTAGTTTCATTTGACAGAGGGATCAGATCTGAAGGCGGTATATAGCCAAGCCTCAGCGATTCTCCACGTCTGGTCTCATGCTCAGCCGCTCGCACAGGCTGCTCTGTTCGAGAGAACAGCCACAGGGGAGGGAGAGAGAAAAGACGGTGGCCTTAACCCGTTAATAATGCAGCGCTTAACTTTTGTCTCTGGCATATAGAATAACCTGTTCACAAGCACTGATTCACTGTTTTCGTCTGAGCTGTTTGGTCAGAAAAATGGCTGCATCCTGCAGCTATTGAGGGCCGTCTGTCCTCAAACGTTTTTCTGCTTATAGGCCATCATACTGGAGTGTGTTAGTCTTTTCCAAAACAAAGTTACATTGTTGTTTAGCTGCAAAAAAACAAAACAGTATTACTCTAGGGAATTAGCAAATTGAAATTGTTTCTATGTCTTCCCCCAAGATTTCTATGCTACATTAAGTTTTTTACCCATAAGTCAAAATCAATATGACTGATTTATTTCAGCCAGGAAATTTCTGTCAAAGAATACTGTCGGTGTTTTTGCAGTTCAGTCGCTAACCACAACTTTCGTGTTTCCCTTTGTTTCAGAGATCAACAGAGTGCGCAAAGACATGTACAGTGACACAGTGAATGGCCTTGTGGACAGACACCCGCTGGAGCTGCCTGAACCACTCGGACCCATCGTTCACCTGCAGGAAAAACTGTTTGTGCCTGTCAAAGAGTATCCAGATGTAAGTACAGCCTCGAGTCAAGAGGCAAATAAAGTGTTTCTCAGGACTGTGGTTCCCAAACTGGGGACAATCACCCCCTTGGTGGAGATTCTCAGACGCTTCAAGCATTTGCCTGCTGTCAAAATTAGACTTGTGGAGAAAACCATAATAAAAGCATAATCTACAGCAGATCTGGGGAACTTCTTACTGCCTCTGTATGTTTTGTTTCCCGTCAGTATTTAGCTGTGCTGTAATGTTTTGGCAAATCGGACATAGAAATCGATTTCCCCTGCCTGATACAGGAGGCTTCCTGTAGGGACAAAAAGGTGGGAATCACTGTGTCATGACAAATAGAGCAATAAATATATTATATTCTCATTATTCCAAATTATATAGTCCACTCGGTCCCCTTGCCTTAGGCCATGTGTCTTTGTGATGTGTCATCACGGAAGCGACAGCATCAGATCAGTTCATCTGTCTGTCGGTATACAGACATACATTCTCTTGTTCGTACAGTAGCTGCTTCACTCTAGCGGTCCTCTTCCATTTGAATTCTCTTCTTTTCAGCTCCTTTTTAATGTATTCTTGGTTAACAAACAGTTCCTCATTTTGTTAAGCAGTAACTGTTAGTTCATTAATGACGGGGTGCACATGCTAATGCTGTTAAGATACACCGAATGCAGTCTGCCTTGTAGGGAAAAAGACCAGCATGCAGTGGTGTTTATGAACCGTCTCGGTAGATTATTGCTGCTAGAAATAGAATGAAGTGATTGAAAGGAGAAGCATCATAAACGGTAAGCTGTGATTTCATAAATATTCATTTGGAGGAGATGGAAATCTTCTGACTTTCCACTCACTCTGGACGACGCAGTGGGGAAGGCCAGATGGAAAAACACACGCATTTAAATGCACATAGCTGGAAGAAGAAGTGCACATATGGTCAGTGTGTCATGGTGAAAACAGTCTTCTCTTGTCTGCGCACAGTGGACGTGCGTTTACGTGCATGTGTCTACTTTGTATAAATCCTTGTAATGTGTGTGTCAGCCAGCCACCTTCCCATCCTCATGTTAATCTTTGCTCACACACACATGAACGACTGTGTCACGTCTTGAGGAGCAACGTTTCTCTTCATAATCCCAGCAGCTTGGAGTGAGGAAATGAATAGAGGGAGGTGACAAAGGATAAGACACACTGTAGAGCAGGGCAGGGCCCAGCCAGCCATGGATTGCATTTTCCCCCTGACAGAATTGATAAAGCACACCGGGGGCTGGCTGGGATCAGCTTAGCTCCGGCTGACCCTCCCAGACCGGAGCCAGCATCAGAGCTTGAAGTTAAAGCAATCAACCACATCTGCTCTTTCACTCCAGTCTGCAGAGGCTGCCCCACAATTAGCTGCGTCATAATCACGTGTTTGCACTACGTGCGGCTTTAGTTTTACTCTAGTCGGCGTCTGTGTAATTGCATTTCTATGGTGCCTCAGCAAAATTCAGCTTAATTTTTCCAGCTATGCCTTTGTGACATTATAAATAGCTTCTTAGCGTTAATCAGATTGCTCAGTATTACAATCATGTATTGGCTTTATGGCTGAGCCGATCATTTGATTGATTAGGTAACAACTAAAAAGTTGTTTAATTGATTGCTTTGAGTATTCTACATTTTTGTTCGTCCTTCTCTGGCATTAATTTGAACACATTTTAGTTGTGGCAAACAATGAATTTTCAAACTGCGTCACAAATTTGGACCGGGTTGACATTTATAAGATCATATTCTGGCTTTTAATGTTGAAAGTTGCAATAATAAAGCCAGAAATTTCATGGATCATCAGACTGCAGGCTGACCAGAGTCCAGTACTATTCGAGGTAGCAAAACCTTGATTTAATATAAAGATTGAAATGTCAATGACATTCTTGTGTGTCACCTATGTCACTGAAACAAGTACTTACAGGGAACCACTTCACACTTAAAAATCTGTATGAGAAACACAACATTTTTTTTACTGGTATAGTAAACACAGACATCTATGTGTTATGGATGACTACTCGGTTATCATTACAGACGTCCTCTTTCTGAATTCATCATGTTTGCAGAAGCTGCTATATAAAGACATTAGATGTGTTTTTCATCGCTGCTGAATCCAGACTGTGGATGGGCTTTGTGACATGCCTGCAAACGGCCTCATAAGATTTTCAGCAGAGCGAGGGAGGTCTCGGTTAAAGGGTGGTCTGTGGAACACTCTGTACCACCTGTGACTGGAGAGACTCTCACACACACACGCTCACACACACCCACTATTAAAAGTGTGGCACATCCTCGGATGACCCTCGTGTTCCCTTCGCTGGCTGTGCTACACTGCTCCGCGCGCAGCTCTGCTGTAAATCTGTATTGTGTTTACGAGCTGTCGGGAAGGCTACTAAATTAATTAGGCTTCCCCCTGGTGGCCGAGATGACTCAGTGATGACCTTAGGAAGCACAAATTAGAGCACACATACACACACACAGGCACGGACATGCAAATGCAAGTGTACAAGCACAGGCAAGGAAAGGAATGCAAAGCGATAAAAATAGAAGCCGTCATCAAGTGGACATTTTTCCCACTTTTATTTTGGTCTGAACTTTTTCAATCTGTCCACCGCAGTGTCGTCATTAAGTCAGCAGGGAAAGGGGAAATGCCAGATAGTGCTGATATATATAGCTGTGATGATAGGAGCCAAGGGAAATCAGCAGCAAATTTAAATGAAATTAATTTTTCCTCGCCTTACCTCTCCCTTTTTTTTTTTTCCTCAGAAAATGTACCTGTTTGAAACGGGGTTAGTGTGCGAAAAATGTGCAACAGGTGCACTTAAACATCAGTCCTTTTTCCAAGGTTAATAGTTTTTGAATGCTACCGCTGCGACCTCTAATAAGTCATACACCTAATCCTTTATCTTGCTCCCTTTTTTTCTACGTCTGCTTTCACTGACATTTGTAATTTTAATCTTGTGGGAAGGGTGGAGGAGGAATAAAATGTGGGGATTCATTATTCGAACAGCAGACAATGGCATAAAGTGCCGCCGCGTTCAGCCGACTTCCTCCTGAAGCTCGTCGCACTCTGCGGTTTAGAATATTTTAAACACAGAGCCAGCCACAGTATCTTTAGATCCAGTTTGTGTTTCCAAGGAGGATAAAGAGGAGAGCCATTCCGCCTCGGAGGAAGAAAGAGAATGATGCAGGATCAGTCAGAAAAGGGGAAAGCGGAAAGAAATGAAGGGAGGAAGAAACATGTCACTTCCTATCCTCATCTGCCCACTGCAAAAGGAAAGTGTAATGAAGATTATTAGACTGGGGAGTCTTATCCCCAGTCTCACATTTCTGTCTGATTTCCCACATTCCCCCCTTGAAAATGCATGTATAAGTCTGGCACGCTGATGCAATCCGAGGTTCTTCTGAGAAAGCACATGACCGATGGTCAGCATGTCGGTTTTGTTTTGGGCATCGACTCGCCTGCTGTGCAGCATTCGTCATCGTTGACAGTATATCCCCATTTACTTTTTTTTCCTGCTTAGTTTCTAATTCTCCAAATCATGCGCAAAGGTTGAGGTCATGCTCACCTGATTGGGTTTTCTCTGTCAGGTACACAGACGTGTCGCCTGCTTAGGCGTCACCAGTAGATAATTAGATTGTCCTGGTGTCTCGATGCAGTACAGCATGTCAGTTCTACCAAAATAACTTGCTTTGCCAGCACGCTTCTACTCTAATTCCCTTAAGTGTGTCCCTCTCCTGGCCCTGTCTGTGTGTGCGCGCTCGCCAGTGTGCCCCACATCTGTCTGCAAATGTGCTTGTGTGTCTGCCCGCGTCGCCGGCGCTCTGTCTGCGTCGGTCCACCCACCCCCTCGCCGTTCTTCAAAGTCAGCCATTTCCTGGTGTCGTCAGCGGTGCAGAACACTGTGAAGCGTCACCGCGGTGACTGCATCTTGACTGACAGCTGAGTCGCAGGCTATCTGATAACTTCAACCTTCAATTAAATGCTATCTGTGCCTCCGCTTCTCTCCCGAGCACGCACACACACGCACGCGCGCACACATACACTGATAGGCAACTGACTGACAGCTCAGCATGTCATTTCCGGTGACCTTCAGGCATCAGCTGGGATGTGTGACATGTCTTTTAACTGCGTCTCTGTCTGTACTTTACCCTCCCTGTATTTGTATTTGCCAACTGCGAAATGCCCCGGTGGGTTGTGGGCAGGTCGCTCTGTGGTCAGAAATGCTTAGGACTGAAAACACACATGGACGCCGCCTCAGCTGTGCTGACTCGTTGAAACGGGACCCCCAGGACACAGGCTGTTGAGTAACTGGTAAACAGGACCGTGTGAATCCCTCCCAGCAGCTTGTAGACATCCGGTATAAAGGAAGCGTTGATTATATGGACGGGGCTGTGAAAACTCTGCAAATAAAGCTGTGTTGTGGTTTAAGTGTGGCATTAGCGGCCGTCTGAAGTTCGGGGGTTGTCATGACACTTCAGTGCCATTTACCTCATTTAAATCAGTAATAGTCTTTTTAAACCCACCCATACTCCCACTTTCCTCGCTGCACGCTCCTCCCATCGCCTCCGAAGTGAAGAGCTTCAAAGGAACAGATGTTTCTTCCCCCTGCTGCAGGTTGAGATTTTTTGGTTATTAGACTGTGCCTTGAAAGTAAATTAGTCGAGTAGTACACTGCAAATGACTTGTCTGTTTGAATAATGAAAATAAAGAACAATATAAGCAAATTTAAAAACTTGTTTTAGATGGATGCATCATATTTTAATTTTCTATTTCATAGATGTGTACATGTTCATAAGAAAAGCATGTATCTGCTTCTATAAACCATTAATTTTACATTGTACTAATAATTTAAACTGTAAAGCATCTTTCAGCTTAATTATTAGCTGTCAGTGTCAGATGTATCACGGACAGACTGCATAAATGCCATCTTATGATAATAATTTGAAGACAAGCATGATCACAATACTAACAATATTGTAAATTAACCATCATAATGGTTAATGCTTTTTGTCGTAATTTTTCATTGTGTTCCTGTCAAGCCTTGGAAATATAGCTCTATTTATTATAAAAGTTTTAATCACTGTCAGTTAAAATCTGTGTCCAATCAATGGATCATTAAATAAGTTATGATCCAGACGTAGTCTTTTGGAATGGGTATTTGCTGTGAAAGTAAACTCATTTCCAGGGTTAATTTTAGTGATGGTGTGCGATGAGTGTGCTTCACCTCAAGCCACAGGGACTCTGGAGGACTGATTTTAGAGCCGACAAAGTGTCCCGGCCCCTCTCAGTTTCACTGCGGTAAAATTGCCCAGCCGAACCAGCTAGTTCCTTGCTTAGGGAAAGTCATTAGGCCCGTTCCCATGTGGGCGTCATCACTTATCATGCCGGCTCCTGATATCCTTCTGACCCCCTTAAGTCATTACTAGTTCTGGAATTGTAGCGCCCCACACCTTGCTTCACCTCAATGATCGAGCGGCGGAGTGGGGGATTTTGATAACTGCAGTTAACCATCCATGCATGCTGATGATAATTTAATGAATTGCTGATTTCCTCGTGCGCCATTTGATAAGGATGCAATTACTACAATAATTTAAACAGAGAAAACTCTATTTGTTGTAGTCAGTTAGTATGACAAAGGAAAACAGTGTTATCTGTTAAGTGTGTGTTGATAACTGCACTAATTCCGCCTGCATGACACCACTGGTGCTCGTATGCAGTAAGTGGACGGTACTCTGTGCCGTTTCAGCCAGTCGGTTCGTACTTCATTAAGCGGTGAGTCACAGAGGTGAAAGAAACTCAAACTAGATAACAGTGATGCTTTATTTTGGAGGCCATAACCAAGATTGATGCCTCAGAGTCACTGAAATATCATCAATATGCTTTTCTTTGTGATGCGAAAAGGTGAAAGTGTGTCATACTGAAGTAGAGTATCTCATAGATTGCTATTAAAAAAGATACAGTGTACTGGTTTGACATCACTGTGATTCCTGTTCTTTTTGCAAATACACACATGCCTCAAGGTATCTGAGATGTATGGCACGTCGCTCATGAACAGCTTTCCTGTTTAGAGATCTAATCTCTCAATGTGAATACTAGATGCTCCTGCATGGTATCCATACCTGTACACCATCAAAACTACAAAAAGTTTTACTTCTACACACGAAATGGGGCAGCAGAGCAGAACTGGGAGAGGGCATCAGCTGAATAACTGTCAAGCCGTAAAGCCTGTTCTGTGTACCGGCATGAATATGATTGGCTAGTTACCTGCTTGCCAGTTGAATGATGAATGAGTCAAACATGATGAATCGTGGGCAAAGAAGCTGATGGCTAATCAGCTCATGGGAGCGTGACTTCCTTGCTGTGCTTGGTTTTGCTTGATACTTTATTACAAAAACCAGATTGGGACTAATCTGATGCATCACCCTGTTCCTTCACTCTCCTTTGAATAGTTTGTGTAAAATAGTGTTATTCTCATCGTTCCGCAACTTTTCCTGTTTGTCAAGCTGCCATCTTGACTTAACTAACATTTAAATGAACACCGGATGAGAAACTGCACCCCTTTCTGCATGTTACTGCTCAGTTTTTCACTTTTCTCTGCTGCTTGTTTATCACAAGTTCACAAACTTTGCTTTGTGCTTCGTGCACTCGCGCTTCCCAAACTTGGAGCTGACATCAATCTTCACGCTTTCCATCTCACCATCCTCACTCCTCTGTATTTCCACCCTGCCGGCAACCCCGAAATAAACCCAAACAGAATTATCAAAGGAGTTATGGATTAGGCACTAAATGCTGGGTGTGCTGAATAGGGAGCTTTGAAGTCTATAGGGCTTTGAGGCAAAAATGTCACCACCGGAATTTAAGTGTAATCTTTCACCCTTTCACCACCCTCACCTCGTGTCCCCTGGTCCCTCCTATAGAGAAAGTATGCACACTAGTGCAAGTGATGCCCGGATATCCGCAACTTTTCATATTCTTTAGGTGGCGATCTGGTGTGCGTTTGTGACTGTCAGGATGATGGTGCAACACAAGGGGGGTAGAATGGAATATTGAATAAAGTGAGTTTGCTGGTTGAAACATACACAGGTGGTTAAACTTTTACTGCATGGGCCACATACAGCCAACTTTGGTCTCAATTGAGCTCGACCATTAAATGTTAGTGTGTAACACTATTAATGCCAACAACGCAAGTTTTCCCTTTCATTGTGCCCCAACAAAGTACAAATACAGTCCTGCAAATCAGGTTTATTCTCTGACTGCACATTTTTTAAAAATTAACTCACTCAACATAAAGACAGCTAGTTAGTATAGAATGGGGCATTGTTGTGCTGTCTGTGGTTCAGATGCTCCTATTGTTTTGTTTTCTCCAAGCTCTGACCCATAGTGGACAATGAGAAATATTTATTGCTCTCATGGAAAACTTGTAGTTAATGTCCTCTTCTTTCACATTTTAAGGTATCACCCTGTCGGCTGGGTTACATCCTCTGCTGGGCCTGTTTGAACTTGCAGGATGCATGTTTGACACTCCTGACATCAAGAGGAAAGCTGCTTCGTTTCCAGAAGCTGTGAATGTATAAAGAAGGCAGGAGTTGTAGAAGGAAATGGGCTTTTATAGTCTAAGGCTGGTGTTAATCTTTTTGCTCCTGGTAAGGCCTTCAAAAACTGTAAGTTTAGTGAAATGAGGTGGAATGTATGAGGGGAGTGGGAGTTGTGCTCTCATAAACGGTTAGTATTATTGTCTCACAATGATGTTTTCCAGCATAAAGAGAACTGTAGACTCAGGTGAGCGCAGCGATTTGGGGGGAGATTGAGGGTTGCAGCGAGACGAAGGGCGCCTGGTGAAACCACATTCCACCTTGCTTTGATACATTGCACTGAATGAACTGTCCCTCATTTCCATAAGCCTCGCAAGGCTGACTAATAAGTGATTGGTATTCTCCTCCTGGCCTGGCCCTGCTCTTGGATAAGCCCTCCCTTGCACATAGCCAGAGCCCTCGGCATGATCTCATTTCCTGTCTCCCCACCACCACAAACAAACGTTGTCAAAGGCACAATTGTTCTGCCTCCGTGAGCATTGTTGGTGGAGCTGCTGTTGTTTCTTCAACGTTCACACACACACAGAAAAAAAAAAAAAAAAAAAGGAACAAACCAGGAGGGCCCCGTCCACACAAATACGTGCGATAATCAGCTCTGGGCGTTGAGTGTCTGCAAGAGTTCAGTCCATACGCCTCGGCGTAGATGCTCACAGCATAACCCGCCTGTGGAGCAGCGATAACTGAGGCTAAACAAAGGGCCTTTAATGTCAGTGTAAGTCCTCGTCTTGAAGGGGGCTTCATGCTTATGTAAGAGTCTGTGTAGGTTTACCTTTCGGTTTTTGTGCACGCTATCTTTACATGTTATGCTCGTGGTAATGTAGACTGAGAGAAACTGAAATATCGATAAGCCGGTACCTGAAATGTTTTAGTGTAGCTAGGGAGGAGTAATGGAAGTGGATTTTAACTGCTGATAATTATCATCATTTTACTTGATTGTTAAAAGCCTGTTAAATTTTAATGACGGTTCCTGTCACTAGTGGCTGCTTCAAGGGCTCCTAAAGGGTACAAAGCTCTGAAAATCAAGCCAACAGCCACTGTACTTCCGAGACAGTACATTTTTTAAGACCTCAGTCTGGGGAGCCAGTGCAGTCGATTTAACAGCACCGATACAGACAATGAAAACCATTCTTTTTTTAGTAGGTGTGGAGGAGGGTCGGTAGTTGAGCAAGCGAATGCCTCGTGTATTTGGCAGCTACAGGCTAGTATCACACCTATCCTTTGGCTGTCCTCAGTGGAATTACTGGCGGGCTCGATTAGTCCTGTACCCTCGTGATCATTTGACCTCTGTCCATTGTCTCTCCTTGAAATGGAGGTTGGCTCAATCATCATACTGCCATACACGAGAACAATTTCCAGCCCTATAATGCAGCCCTATCCTTAATAATATGCATTATCGACTTAAGTGCAGCTATGCTGTAATAAATCGAGATTTCTGTAAACAAATAAACTGAGAAAGAAAAACAAGGTATCCTAATGAGCCCCCCGTCCCCCCAACTGTCAGACAGCACATGCTTTTTCTCACACCAAGCTGTTTTTCACATTAGTTTCAGACTCCCTAATGTTTTCAACGTAAGTGATTATTGTTAAAGGCTGTTTGAATCCACAGGCAGTGGAAAGTACATCTCCTCTTATTCTCTGCTTCATTGGTCAATGTTCTTTTGAAGCAATTTTTTTTGGAGAAATTACTTTTTCAAACTGCAGCCATACTCTTTAATACTCACCTGGACTCTTTGAAAGAGACACATGCTCTGAAAGCTGGCCCATGACTCTTTAAAGCAAACTTTGAACTTGTCTTGGAGTCAATATTTTTAGACCTGCCCAGGTCTCTTCAAAGCAGACCCGGCTCTTAAGACTTGGACGCTTGAATCCAAGCTTTGACCTTTTGAAATTTTTTTGTTTGTTTGTTTACCAGCAAGGGTTAATCTGACTCCGGCTCTGTATTTGTGGCAACTGTTTTGCTTATAGTTTCACTCTAATGCTTATTTTAATGTAAACAAATTAACTTCTTTAATTTGGAAATTTCTTTTTGCAAATTTAAAAAGGGGAAACGGCAACTCCCGAGAGATTAGCTTCTACTGTTGCAAACCTTCGATACCTTCTAGCACCCCGCAGGGGCAGAACCCTCCCCGCAACCTGAAAAACCACTGAACGAAGCCTTTGATGTGGAGCGTTTTCCTCCAGTGGTGTTTGTTTGTGCACATCTGTTTGTGAGTCAGTCAGAAACAGACTTTTACTCTCTCTGAGGGAGCTGACTTGTGGGTTCGTCAGCATGCAGAGTGAGAAAACTGTAAAGATACGGGGTCTTTCCTCCTCCTAATGGTCCTCCCAAGTTCTGGGAGAAACAGGACGCCCGTCACTTTTCCATCCCTTTTCTCCTTTTGTCATTTTCTCACTAACCTTTTCTCTTTTTATTTCTTTGGGCTGTGCTCCGTCAGACTGCTGCTCTCTGTCAAGTGCAATTGTCATCAACATATTCACGTCCTCGGTGAACACCTTCTGCTGTCACGGGGAGAGCAGTATTAGTCAGAGTGTAAAGGCCTAGAATAAGATATCAAATGGCCTTTCTGTAGCACTTTTCCAAGTAGTCACCACCCCAGATTTAAAATGAGACGCTCTTTCCTTTTCCCTACGTGGTTTAATATCTGATGGGATGTTAAAGCTTGGAAAGTTAAACCTTTGACTTATTTTGTAGGTGCTATTTATGTGTGTGTGACAGAATTTGTGAATGTGTTTGCAAAGAAGGCTGGATAACAACAACATGGATATTGTCACTGTAGCTTCACTCAGTTGGTTATAAGTGTGTGTGTGTGTGTGTGTGGGAGGACCAAAGCAGCACCGCCATGCCTGGAGCTCAGGGTTCACCCTTGTCTGCAGCGGGTACTGTGATGCAGACGGACAGCTCTCTGTTCAGCGCTCCTGGGGATGTGCATGTGTGTGCGTGTTTTGAATTCAGGAGCGGGCCAATGTATATTGTGCTCGGTCGGTGGCCGACCTCAAAGTTCAGGTGTCACACACCGCCTGAAATGTAGCCCCTGCACCAGTTTCCTTTTATTAGAGTTAACCAAACCGACATTTGCCTTGTGACAGACAAACATTCATAAGGCCCGGCTTTCCCCCTGCTAAGATCATTTGTAAGGACGCCAGCATCTCTGCAGCCACAGGGTGTGTCTTTCCTGTTCAAGACACGCCGAGGGATGCTGGCAAGCCTCACCGACAGGGAGCAGGAAAAACAACAGCCCCGAGTTTCTGATTGTCCTCACCAGTGTTTACTTTGTTTTAGGGGAATACATCAACACCCTGTTCAATGTGTAATCCCACTGTAATTAAATGTGACTTCTCTGACTGGCCTTTTGGGTTGTGCAAGTGGTGCAGTGGAGTGCATAAGCAGATGTGACTGCATTTAAGAATTTAATGCAGACGTGTCACAGCTCATTGTACCGGCCCAAGAGACGAATAGTTGTGCTTGTGATTGTCAAGGAAAGCTCTCTGCCACGCTGCTGAGCATTTGAATATTTCAGGTTTGGAAATTTTGCCTCAGTAAAAAGATCCCATTTTAATGGTGTCAGAGCTGTCTTCGCCATCATGCTCTCGACCAGACGCTGCACGCTTGGTTGAAACACGGGTGGTTTGTTTACCTCTTTTCGCATCAGCGTGCTTCTCCTCTCCTCCTGTTTTTGTTTTGGCAAAAAAAAAAAAAAAAAAGAAAGAAACAGGAAATGTGTTGGATTATTTCAGCACGTTTTGTTGCAGATCACTTTCATGTGTGGAGGATTACACCAATGATATATCTCCTTTTGGCACAGAGCTTCAGAGGCACCATCAGTGAGGGGGGGGGCGTCTTGATCAGAAGGTTGTCAATCACACCGCCGTGTCCCACAGCTCGCCTTTCTTTTAAAACCGTCTCCGTCCCATTTTTCCACTAGTTTCCTCCCTGCTTGAGTAACACACCGTAGTTAATATTCTGTTTTTATATAAAATATTTAGACCATAGCAAGGGTTTTAAAATAAGGGCAAGCAGATCTCTCTTTGGAATTTGACTGTGCTGCCACCATGGAGAGCGACGGGAAATGCATAGCTAATGCAGCTATTTTAGTCATGTTATGAGGTGAATGTGTAGTGTGCTCTCAGCCTGCACAAAATATTGCAAATTTATCATTAGTGCGATATCAGCTTAAGCAATAACGCAGTGCAAAAATTGTGGTGGATGTTTTCATGAACTGTGCATTCATGGCTCAGTGTTCCGCTCCATGAATGACGTGTAACAGAGTTATGCAGATCCTCCACAAATATCTGTTTATTTTAAAAACGACAGATTTAGTCTGAATTTTGATTTGTCTCATTACGGCGGCAATTTTTATACCTGGTGGCCAGAAAGCAGAAGTGAGATTCAGAAAATTTTAAAAATGTCGTTAAAGTCAGCAAACTGCTCTACTGCTGCTGCTGGTGATGGATGCTGCAGATGCACGTGGTGAAGAAAGAAGAAGAAAAAAAAACAGGACCCAGCTGGTGTAAATTGGGGGCAAGAGGCAGATTGGTGTTATTTGAAGAAAAAAAATCTCAAAGGCATTTATTGTCATCTACTTAAGTGTTAGAATTTACCACAAATCACATTCTTGTTACAGTGCCAGAGAATATTACTACATGCTGCATGGTCACCTAACATCACGCACCAACTTTTCTTTGAATGGCAGAAAGAAGCTTTTCCATGTGATTTGTTTTGTGTTGTTTGCGGTTGTTGCAGCAGAGGGCAGCTCTTCAGTATGCTTCATGGAAGCTGATTTGAAATCTTGACAGAATGTAAATGTTTTTTTGTTGATTTTTTTTCAGCCAAAAGATTCACATTTTTCTCTTTCTCTGTGTCTCTGCAGTATAACTTTGTGGGGAGAATCCTGGGCCCCCGGGGACTCACAGCCAAACAGTTGGAAGCAGAGACGGGATGCAAAATCATGGTGCGAGGCAAAAGCTCCATGAGAGACAAAAAGAAGGTAAGCTTATCGAGCCCAGTGCCTTTCATGGATGTCATTTATTGATAATGAAGTTCCTCATTAAATTTCACTCACACAGAAAACGGATCGCTTTTTTTTTTTTTTTTTTTTTCCCCCCCCCCCCCCCCCCCCCCCCCCAAAAAAAAAAAACAGCTGACGCTGAAGCCCATTTACCGATTCACTGTTCACTTTGACTAGTCGGTACAGTGTTGTGCTATTCGGCGCGACAGTTGTCACACAAAAAAAACTTCACGCCATCCCTGTCGAAATATGACGCAGACACACGCTCAGTGGATGCCTGCTGGCCGCATGCTGACATTTGATAGCGCTGTTTGCCAAATGCTGTGCAGTGGAAAGTACAGAAGGCAGTAGTAAAGGCAGGCGACCGAGGCCAGGGCAGCCTCTATTTCTGGACCTGCTGAGCTGAGGTTGTAGACATAAAAGGCTAATGTTGTGTGTCTACATATCCTAAAGCCAACAGGGGGGGCATTCTGCAACATTTTTTTTTTTTGTCCTGTTTTGTTACCTGTGCTTTTCCAGAGAACACTTAAAATCTGGACTGTAACCATCACCAAGACAGCTTCTTAAAAGTCAAGCGAACAAAGTCGGACCATGTTTCGGAAGTCCACGGTTGCGGTTCTGTCAGGCCACCCTTCTCTGAAATGCCGTATTTGAGTTCATATGTTCCATTTTGACTCGCCACACCGTTCAGCCAGAGCAGATAATTGAACGAACTTAAACTTTAATTGTCGAAGCAGCAGCAGCTCACATGCATTCCCACAGGGGTCTCGAGTGTGTCAGATCAGATTTAGTGATCTACTTTGAAGTTACCGTGAGGACAAATTGACAGTTTTGAAAATTGTGGTATTTCAAGCATCTGTGCATATTTGCCCATGGGCTTCAAACGCTGCTGTAATGGCTGCTTTCGGCTGTTTTTTCCTGTTTATTTTTTTCCATCACTGACTGACACCTTTTGGAGATTAATCTGTTTTTTTTATTATCTGTTTTTACTATTTGCTTGTAGTTCCTAGTTATTCAGACTTACCATGCAGTTATGAAACACCGCAGCCTATTTACATGGATCAGTTTGTGGCACTTGATGTGGCAGCCACCTTTTTTTTGTGCACACAGGGTTCACTGTATATCATGTGTCATAAAAGACAGTAGCTGAGGAGATAAAACAGGCTCCCAGACCTGCAGACTTTCGGTGGAGTTATAATCTTAGAAGCTCCCGTATGCTGCAGGGCCACCGTTTTCGTCCGTCTTTCTTTTTTATGGTTCCTCCACGCGTATTTTAATTTCTATCTCATCTCCCATTTCCCTCGGAGTGTGTTCATTATCACAGAACAAGATGAAGACACTCTGCTATGGCTCTTTCTTTGGAATTAGATCCAGAAGTAGTTAAATGGGAGCGAACACGCTCGTGCACGTGCAAGCGCCCTCCCACCACACACGCGCGCACATACGCTCCAGGAGTTTGTTTTAGCTCATAACGTGACTCTGTGATCACCTTCAGAATCTCGCACTATCTTAAAGCTTAATGACTCACTGATTCGTCTGGAATGGAAAGTCCCGACACAATTAGTGTGTTACAAGTGTTACAAATCAATAAACGCAAGCAGGACTGTTTCTTCACTCTGTGCTTTAAATTGAAAGACAGTCACGGTTACCCAACATTTAAAGTGCGTCATAGATGGTTGTGGTTGAAGGCATAAAATTAATGGAAACAAAGATGTATATTGTTTGGGTACAGCCCTATTTTTTTTTCCACCAGAATGTTGATGTGTTGTTTTTTTTTTTTTTTTTTTATCCATGAATCAGAACGATCATGAGGTTTGCTTGTTGGGCTCCAGATGTTCCGAGGTGACTCCAGGGTGTCGTGGCTGCGGCTCCCAGCAGCAGCCTCCAGTCACTCCTTCCTCAGCCTCAGTATTTTCAGCTTGATGCCCCGTGGCAGCAGAGGATGCCACGGCAGCAGCTTAGCCAGTGTGTTTATTCAGGATCCATTAGCGGCAGCATTTTTATGCTCTCAATAATTCAGCTGGTTACTCCCTCTTGGGCCGCGCTGCCTGACGGAGAGTCGGCTCACTGGAGCTACGCGCTGGGAGCGAGCGAGGCAGGGACTGAGAGAGAGAGGGAGAGGAGCCCAGTGAAATAAAGCACAGTGGTGAGAGACGAAAACAGATCAAAGAGAAAACAGGCAGGTAGAGAATAAATATGACACACTCATATATCAAACGACACGATCAAATGCTTATAATTAAAGATATGTTAATCAAATTTTGCATTGAATTCTCATAGAGATCTGTAATTCATGAGCTGTCTGTCTTTCAGCTGGGTTTAATCTCAATATATTACATATTAAGCAGCCAAGCATATATATATTTTGTCAATTTTCTTTAACATTTGATTTGCACTTTGTTTTGTTCAACCAGATTTGCCGTTTGTTTTTATTTTTTCATTTTGTTAGGGAATACTGCTGATTTCAGTTAAATTCAGTCCTTTTAATTTTGACCATGGATGGAACAGACAGTTCCATATAGACCGTTGAAACTACCTGTATCAGATACAATCTTTAGCCAAATTAAAATGGTAATTATTTTTCAATTTTCCTCAAAATTCTCAGCCAAACTATTGCTTTTATATAGGCTGAAATTGTTTTGATATAACACACTGTTCTCTTTGTTCTGGTTCAAAATGGAAAGACAGATTAAGGACGATGTTTATTATCAGCCTTTAAAATGACTGATGGAACCTTGGATTGGATCAGAAAATATCCAGTGTTTACTGGAATAAACCGTTTTCAAAACTGAGTTTAAATGAAAGTTAAAGCTTTAAATCTTAGAGGATAAACTGCAGACTGTAAAGGCTGGATATTTTGAATAAAAACTTTTAACCAACACAGAAAAAAGTAATCCAGTTTACTGCCTAAGAATGTCAACAGCTGCACCTTGAAAACATTGACAACAGTGTGTGGGGGAACAAAATAAAGCTATTTCAGTAGAACTTCACGTTGAAGTGGAGCAGATCGAGATGGCTCGATTGCTGCTACTTTGGTTTGACTTCTCAAACTTCTGGACTCAGTCTGTCTGACACATTTGTTGAAGTAGGATAGACGAACTCTCACTCCTGTAATTACAGTCCTGACCGGTATGAAGGACTCAGACTGGCGCTTACATTCCCATCACCCTTTGATCCGACGTGGCAGCTCTGTCTCTGTTTTTCACTCCCACGCTCCTGCTTAATGCAAAACAACAGCACCAACAGCTGCAATTAAATTACAGGTACGTTATATCGACCAGTGCACTCATGGAATTGGGATTTCCCTTCCCCTTTCGCACAGCACAATTCCCTGATTGTATTTTGCCTGCTGCACACCAAGATTACGGTTAGCACAACAGACAGCTGTGTTACTCAGAGCCAAACTAAATGTCCTCACAGACTTTTCGAGGCGCTCTCTATCAAACGAATTTGCTTTGATTTGTTTTTTTTTTTTTTTTTTTGCTGATTGTCCCTAACACATAATAACCAAAACTGTGGCCTCAGCACAGTCACTCGAGGAGCCAAGTAAGCCTCTGGTTTGAACTATCAACTCCTGGCAGCCAGTCGACGGTGTCACAGCGCAGCTCCTACGTTTTATTGCTTATGAACTAATATGTGACATTGGCAGCCGATATGCTGGATTTGATTAGCCTGCTGGCACTGCAGCTAGCAAATTTGTTTTGTTTAAAGCAGACGTCGTTTTTTTTGTTTTTTGTTTTTTTCCCCCTCAGCTCTTCTCCCACAGCACTGAAAGCTTGTTTTGTCTTTATTAAGTCTCAAGAGTCCAAGTGTTACAGTGACCTGGTATTACTTTTCGGGTGCCTCAGGGTTAATGTCTTCAAATGGCTCTAAAAGGCCAAAAGGTGGATAGATGCAGTGGCTCTCAGCACATAAATGGAAGTGAAGCTACCGCTGCAGTATGTTTCACTGCTTATAATTTATACCCTATCCTTTGGATCTTCTTCCCACACAGAGCTTGAAATAGTGACATTCAAGCGAGCTGTTCACCACAGTTTGTCACACGCAGTGTGACCTCTTTGGCCTTTTAGATTCGGATCTCACATGGGGCAATTAGTCAAAGTTTGATCGAGATCTGGATTTAGGCTGCCACGATTAAATTCAAGAGAGATATAATTGCTTCACGTGTTCACATATCACATGTCCAGCCGTCATGGGTGGAATAGTTCATAACATTTTTTTGGGTGCTTTTCCTCATCGACAAAAATACATAGACATCATTGGTGTAAGGAATACAGGATAATGCAGTTGTAAAAATAAGTTTCATCATTAAAGCAATCAATGGCTTTTTCTTGGATTGTAGCCAATGTTTAATTCCATATACCCTCATCAATGCTGATCATTTTTCCTTCTCCAACCTCACACGTCCTCTCTTGTCCTTCCATGCCTCTGCAGCCCCCCACTGTGCACCTGTTAAGTCTGCTGCCATCAGGCCTCAGTTGTTCTGACTCCTCTTGTTATTGGCGTAGGCCCTGATCAGAGCAGGGTGGGACACACGTGGGCGAGTGTAAAAATGTTTCATACGTGGCTACTTAAGTACAAAACTATAGCTTCCACATACATCAAGTGGCACTCTGTTTTCTGTGAAGCACCAGGAATGGAAAGTGCAGTTGCATACTGTGCTGCATGTCCTTAAGCTATGCAACAAATCCAGGGTGAAAGAGGGTCTATATAGTTACCAAAAAAAAAAAAAAAAAAAAAAAAAACACTGGTGCCACTGTTGTTTTGTGCTGTAGAACCTTAAAAGGGAAAAAACAAACAGTGCTATTTTTTCAGCGCTTGAGCATGTGGTGGCAGCCATGTTGTGAAAACTTGGGCCTTCAATTTTATTGGACTCGAGCTGAAGGGTGTGAAATCCAGCAAGCAAACAGGTGCTGTACAGACGATGGAAGTGGAACAACATAACTAACAGTCTTTCCCTCTGATCCTCTTCCGTCGAGTCGGTATTCGTACGGTTCATTCACGCCGCATATTTTGCCAAAACCGATTGCACTCCGGTATGTGGTGATTGCCTTGGCATTTCATGTCAGCTAGTGCGGACATTGTGTTCAAAGGCCTTCCCAGTATTCCTGCTCGCCCTCCCCTCACCCACCACGCCCCCCCCCTGCCCGCCCCAGCTTTCCTCCTGTTTGTCATGCTGTCACTTTCTCTCAGAGGGCACACACTGACCTTGTTCACAGGCCGTCAGGCTGGTGTGTGTATGTGTGTGTGTGTGTATGGCTTCCCCCAGTTCTCTTTGACTGCAGTCCTCACTAAATCAGAATTGGCCAATCGGAACGTCAGATGGACCAAGATTTGTTAATTTGAGAAGTAATTTGCCGTTAGCTACTTACTTGTGTATCTACCATGTGCTTTCATATTGTGTCCCAGCATATAGAAGCAGCCCGTACGGCGCGTCTATCTTGTCCCTTACAGGAAATGCTGAGTCACCTTCCGGTCCCCACGTCCCCTAATCGGCCATAAGCAAACAGCCATGGTGAAATAATGGCCTGACTGCTGAAAGTAGCCCCCACTGCTGCCCACCCGCATGTGGAAAAGGGGAAAACGAGAGTGGAATATTGAACGTGTGTGTGTGTGTGTGTGTGTGTGTGTGTGTGTGTGTGTGTGTGTGTGTGTGTGTGTGTGTGTGTGTGTGTGTGTGTGTGTGTGTGTGTGTGTGTGTGTGTGTGTGTGTGTGTGTGTGTGTGTGTGTGTGTGTGTGTGTGTGTGTGTGTGTGTGTGTGTGTGTGTGTGTGTGTGTGTGTGTTAAAGAGCAGTGCCATGGCAACAGCTCTCTGTGGAGTAGAAAGCAGGTGGGTGGCACTCGGCTCTGGCTCTAAGCTGTGTGTGTGCGTGTGTGTCTGCTCCTTCTCACTTTGTGGCGCTCGGTGAGTGTATTGAAATTATGTCAGGTCGATCACCTGCGGAGCTCGGCAATGCATTGTTTGTAATTAGACACCCTCGCAGGACCCCATTACTCCAAAAAGAGGCGTGATCTAAGGTTGAGGGGGTTGTTTAGGTGGGAGTCAACCACACTGGATTCAGCAGCAGTCCGTATTGGCGCGCACCAACAGGAGGAAGTGACGGCTGCTGGAGACACACTGAAGAAATCACAGTTTGTAATTTTTAAAAGGCCTTTTGATTCAATTTCAGAGGGCTATGAAACCCTTTTGATCGTTCAACACAGTGTCACACATCAAGGAATCCAAGGTCGTTTTGAAACAAACTAGACCTCTACTGAAAGTTTTCAGCTTTCAATGACGTTTGAGTCAACCTCAGTGTCGGCTTGTTGACTCGCTGTCAGTGGAGCAACAAGAGCAGGGAGGAAAATGGCTCTAGTACATGAGCTGTAATTAAAATTCTGAGAGTAATAAGGCTACTGCTAGCCATTTGTCTCTTTCCAGTGTTACCTTTTCACAAGGGTTCAGTGTGGCGGCGGTTTTCGTGGAGGTACCGGAAATAGAAAGCATTTTCAAACCTTCGCCACAACAATTCACATCATGAAAACGCTCCCTATTTAACCATTTTGAAAGCAAAATCCAGCAGCAGAGGTTGTTTTTTGAATACAGTCCATTTTGCCTTCCAGGTATACCGGTTGTAAAGTTTGAGTCCTTGTGAGAGCCTCGGCTTCTGCCTTTTTTTGTAGAAAGGAAAACTACTCCCTGAGTGAGCTATTGTTGCCTCGACAGTATTGTCCTCACAAACATGTTGGTCTGATGCAGACCCTTGTGTACCTTCACACTCTGTCCTGCAGCGCTTTGAACTGGATCCACGTGTCATAATTTCATTCCTGCTAGTAAAGTTGGCGCGGTTTGAAAATCCCCATCCATCGCTCTCTGATCCCCGCATCCATCCATCTTTCACTGATATTAATTGCTGCAGGGCTAGCTGTCATCTTTGCCTCTGTGAAGCGAGGGATCTATTAAAGAAGGGTGTCCTTTCAAAGTTAAACCTAAATAGCTGACTAAAGGGCCGGTGCTGTCATCCTGTTTCTCTTCACAGGGCCTCGCCGTCCTCTGTGTACGCCTGCCTCTTGCCTCCGCTTCCTCTGATACGCTGTGTTACTGCACTGGTGCTCCAGCACACCCACACTGTCACATCCACTCACCGTCTCTCTCGCTCTTCCCATTTCTGTGTCCAGGAGGAGCAGAACAGAGGGAAACCGAACTGGGAACACCTAAATGAAGACCTTCATGTCCTGATCACAGTGGAAGACACGCAGGCCAGAGCTGAGATCAAGATGAGGAGAGCAGTGGAGGAGGTCAAGAAGCTCCTCGTACCTGCTGTGAGTACATACACATGCCCATACATGCAGCGGGAGCCACTCACCGCTTGATTAGGC
The DNA here is from genome assembly GCF_902148845.1 of Salarias fasciatus. Lineage (NCBI taxonomy): Eukaryota > Metazoa > Chordata > Actinopteri > Blenniiformes > Blenniidae > Salarias > Salarias fasciatus. The sequence goes on from NC_043763.1 coordinate 13,989,445, forward strand.
GTTTAATGTTTTCCACGAGTACCATGATTTGAATTTTCCTGGAAGACAAATGACACGGTGCAGCTTTTGATTTACCAACGCTGCAGTGCTCTCCCGCGCTCGGCTATCGTCGGCAAAAACAACGGGACGGCAGAGTTACATATGGCGCATCACCTCTATCCCACTGTTAGCATCCTGTTTACTCCCATAAATAAGACCAGGGGAACAGGTTGGCTGTACCTCCAGCGGAGAGGAAAAACTAGCTGCTCACACCCCCTGCGTCCGCCACGCTTAATCTCCGCTTTCCCTCTGCCCACACTTCCTCGTACACTACGTCACCGGTCAGGGCCGTTGGTATTATTTTGGCACAATTTGTGTGTTTTTGTTGTGAACTGGTTGTGACCATGTGGGTAAGCAGCTGAAAACCCAGATTTACCAGCAGGTGGCAATGCGCTGGGTTTGGTGATCTGCGCACATGGGACCAGCCATGCAAGGTTAGACTGTATATGCAGTTTCACTTGAATTGTAACCTTGTTAATCAGCTTTTCCTTTGTACATTTTTCCCTGTTAATGCAAAATTATGTGCACTTTATATTTACATTCTTTCACTGTAGGAGAACCAAAGGCACCAAGGTCATTTGCAGCAGATTTAACAGCATTGTATTTTATCAGCGTCCAATATTTTTCAGTTGTAGTGTTATGAAGCCTTCTGCAACAACCAAGCAAGTATTCCCCCCAGAAAAACCGAGGGCAACACATTTGCCATTCTTCCTGCAGAGCAAGATGCAATGTGATGCGTTTAGATCCCACCGTCAATTTTTCCACATTGATCAACAGTGTTCAGTGGATGAAAAATATACAAAACTAAAAAAAAAAAAAACTATGCTGCTGCTTCCAAGTTCAAGGAGAGATCACATTAATGATGATGATAAAGAGATGGATAAAGAGGTCGACCAACATCCGAATGAGAGCTACACTGCACATGCATAGGTTTACATAGCATTACTGTGTGGAGAAAATCCGGTTTGCGTCACCCTAACATGGACATTTCAGTAATTCAGAGAAAGGAACCCCTCAAAAGCCAGCACTCACTCATTTTGGGCTCTGCTTCTTCTCAGGCAATGCTCACAAATGAAAACGGACTGTGGGTCACAGGTTACTTGACTTGATGACAATAATGCTGCAGTCATCCAAATCTGCGCTGAAATCCATCAGAACAGGACATTCAACAATCAGCTCATCCATCACACGGTGGCAGGATCTCCGGCTATAAGACTTTTTTCCGGCAGCACTGCCTTATGCACAAACATCTTGCTCTGAGATGCCTTCTTGTAGCTCCTTTTTAAGTGTGATATTTCTACCCTTTCAGTCTCATCGAGGCCTAGTCTTGTTTGACAGTGTGAAAAGCACTTTAATTCATGTCCTCTTGTTCCTGGATTGCCTGTCTCCTCTTCAGCCTCCCTGTCATTCCTTAAGGCACTTGTTTTGTTTTTGAGTGTTACAGATCCCCACAGCCTGTACGTATACACAAAGGATGTTGACACACTGCACATACACATGCACGTAAACAGCGCGTGTGTGCCTGTGCACGTAAACTCGGGGGTGAAGCCGTATCTAGAAGCGACAATGTTTCTCAACAGTCGCACAGAATGAGTCACTGTTAGCACACATGTGTCGGCACATACACAAAAGAACCCCTTTGAAGTCAGTGACAGCTCTTGGCAGCTAAAACTCATCTGAATGGCGTGCCGTAAAAAATAGCGTTCTCACTTTTTCTAGAAATCTATGTGCATTTTGCAGCCTGACAAGTCCATTAAAGATGGTCTTGTGAATCAGCACCTGAAACGTAGAGTGGTTTTAAGAGGCTCTTTTTATTTCTCGAGCACAAGAAAGCAGCTTCGAGCTCTTTTGAGACACTCGTCAAACTCTACTCATAAAAAGTTTCACTCTGCCCATAATTCAAAGAGGAGTTTTATAGAGCTAATTATTCACATATAGGCCCTTTTTTTTTTTTCTTTCAAGAGGGGCTTTCTGTTCATTTACACATTATGAAACGATCCTTCCATTAGCTAGACATAGTTACTTGAATCCCTCCTCTCAAATTTAAATGAAATACTGTGGTTATTTTTCTTATATCATCACGATACCGTCACCCATCAACATCCAATGAATCAAAATATCAGCAAATGTTTCAGTTCACAATCACAGTGCAAGTGCCCAGTCGCTCTAACTGCAGGGTTGGTCCATTATATATCCAATAACCCCTTTTGGGATCCATATTTTTTCATGTCATTGCATGTATCAGTATGCACTCGTGTGAAGAGTGGGCGTAGGACTGGTTGGCAGTAATGCCCTTTATCGTGCTAAACTAAATTGGATTAAAGTATGGACATGCTGAGTACGCACTGTTCTAATGAAGGGCATCTTCTCCACATTTGGCAGCGTAAAATCGCTTTTATTACATCGCACAGGAAACAAGATGAGGTCACGCTTTTTATTCCCTTTCGAGGGAAAGGCTTCAGTTGTCATTGAAGAGGGCCCAGCTGCGGAAATGAAACAAGGAGCTCTGGGGATTGAGTGATAACCAAAAGGTTGTTTTGTCTGCAGGCCTGGCCCTGAGCTGATGTTAAAGGCTTTATAATGACAGTTTTGTTTTAAAATAATCTCACAATTGACTGATTTGGCAACAGGGGACCAGGATGTCTGGCATGAAAAACCCCATAGTTAACAGCTAAGCTATAGTTAGACAGTCTGGTTTGTGGCGTTCATTTATGTCCTCGGAAATTTGTTTAGGAAGTGCAGCGATGTTTAGCAGGAAATGTCATTTTAATATAAAAGGAGGCACCTTGTTTTGAAGCTTTTTGTTTCAGATCTTCAAATATGGCTGCTGCTGTAGCAATATTTCAAACTTTGATGCAATAGTATTGTTAAAAAAAAATGAAGAAAAAAAACAAACCTGTTGATTGAGTTAATTTTATACTTGAATTTATTTAATTTCCCTGATAAAATTTGTTAGCATTTCATAATCACAGCTCACGGATAATACCCTTTTCTTTTTTTTTTTTAAAAGAATTTCAAACTAACAGACTGACTTCGAAACTGTTTGAGCAAATCACGGTTGAATGGACCGTTGTTGACGTTCTCATTGCAGACGTGAATCTGGGAAGCCGCACAGATGAGACGAGCTGTAGACACACACGCCAGCTTTTCTTTCTGCCCCTGACGTTGCTCTTTTGCACCCTGGTCCTGTGAACTATTCAACTCCACATGAACTGGGAGCAGAGGAGCATGGGGGAGATGAGAGGCAGAGGGAGGAAGGGGGAGAGCTGGGTGGGAGAGCTTGATTGAGCTACTCTTTCAAGTGTGGATTTACTCCACTGATCCTGCCCTGGTGCGCACATACACTCCGGCGCGCGCACACGTAGATATGCAGGCCCGGAGAAATGCTCCCACATGCATGCACACGCGCACACATACACACTGAGTGAAATGCTCCGCTGATCCCCTGAGTCCTTCATTAAGGCCCTCGAACGGAGCCGGCAGCGCAGCCCCACTGCACTTTAGGTAACCTCCATTCAGACACTGGCAGAGCGGTATGCAGAAAACCCCGTGAATGGCCGATTCCACTTCCCCTTCCTGTCCTTTTAAGAGCTGGAGAGCAGGAGTGATTGGGCCTGCAGGCGCAGGCATTGTCACGTGACTGACATGAAGACTCGGACCAACTGTGAGAGAGGCAGAAAGCCCGACTGGTGTCTGCCAAGATTATGCAGAACGGTGTTGTCATAACAAATGAAAGTCAGCTCTCATCTGACTTGTGTAAACAGACAACAGCTTAAATCCAAATCCATGTGAATCACCTCCATATGTTATCAATGATCTTCTGCTGAGTTGTACTCCCCCTGTCAAACAAAGCTTGGAAGAAGACTACAGAAATTCTGTTTAAAAAAAAAAAAAAAAATCACAGCCTGGAAACTGCACAGAGGAAATGACACATCCCCATGACTTTCTAGCAGGTTGGACCTCTTCTTCCTGACAGGTTTGTGTATAATCCTCATTAAAAGGCCAAGTGAGACCTCTGCACCAGGTCCCAGCTTGATACACTGTGAGTCTGTTCAGTTTAATTAGGTTAAAGCAGGTATTTTTACCTCCGAGAGCCGAGGAGGAAACACCTGCCGTGACGTCACAGATCCGGTGCAGCCGCGCGCCGCGTAGCTCCAGCCGCCTCCAAATGATTTAGTGCAGATGTACTTTTTAATTGGCAGTAACCATGTTAGTCAGGGGATACATTACATTTTTATTAAATTATATTAAAATACATTAACTGTTACACAGTGAGTGGGTGTGATAGAGGGAGGAAGAGCGACTGATGAAAAAGAAGAGACTGCTGGAATAGATATCTTCCTCTGTGCTATATCTGTGATATGATGCCTAGTGAATTGCTTTTTTAAATGTATCACTGTGTGATCTGTAGTAATGTGATCACTCCCTATAGCAACTTATTTAGATCACCGATTGAAAATGAGTGCACAGTCATGGTTGCTTGTATTTCCTATTTGTCAAAAGACAACAGAAGAGTGCTCAAGTGCTAAGAGAAATATATTTCTACTTACTTTTTGCTTTTAAGCACTCAAGCTCATTATAGAAGGCCTCTGTACAACTCAGTAGTAACCAGTGTGCTGGAGCAATTTTTATGGAAGGGATACAAGAAAGGCACTGTCTCACCAGAGTTGTTAGATTTGTTAATGTTGTTTATTGGAATCCAAACATACTTTTTCATAGCAATATCTATCATCAAACACTTTTAGAAATAAATTTAGTAGCAATCGGATGGCCGTATTATCCTTATTTAAAACATTTAAGTGGTGATTCACTGTTGTCAGGATGCCATATATTTTGAGTCAACATCATTTTTTGACATTGTTGAGATGAATCAGTGAAATTCGGAATTATTAAAACTTGAGTAACCATGTCTCATCAGAAATCGACCTCAGCTGCAGTTTTTCCATGCTCTCATTAGCAGATTGCTTGCAAAATTGATTGTGTTCATTTATAATTGGATTTTGATGTTATACTTATGAAATTAGTTGATTTGCAAGATCTTTGGGTTTAAGTTGAAGTCAACCTCCAAATCTGTGCAGTGATGGCAGGGACTCTGCGAGGAACCCGCAGTACATAAAGACTGCAAATGTGTAGAGTTGAGACTCATAACACACACTGACACACATATAGTGCATTGAAAAGGCAAGAATGGTTGGGTCTGAAAGGAGAGCAGCACACAGAAAGACAGAGCTGGTTGGCTTTGGGGCACTTTGGCCCTGGAGAGGCGAGTGTATGTCTCCCTGAATGAAACTGTCATTGCCGAGAACAAAGTGAGCATGCGAGCAGCACCGAGCAGACAGTGGCCTCGAGCACTGCTCTCCATTTGTGGGACAGTGGGAAACCAGTTCTGTGTCCCGACTCCAGCTTCCTGCTCCCTCTTGTACTCCCCCTCCATCACTCTTGCCTCCATCCTTCTGTCGCCTATTTTTCTAAGTTCTGTTTTAAACATTTCAACTCAGAGTTTTTGTCCGTGATGAAAATTAAGACAATAATCCATTATTTTACTTATTTTTTTATAAATGTCCTGGCAGCTTCTACCAAAGTTACAATTTTCAGTCAGTTATCAAGTTTATCCTCACTCTGGTTCTAATCTGCTAAGACCAAGTTTCTTTTTATTTATTTATTATTTATTTTTGGCAAGCTCAGTTGTGCCTTTCGCTCACCTGAGTCTTCTGTCCCTCCTCTCTCTTTCTCCTCTCTGCTCCGGACCACCTTTGAGAACAGGCATACAGTAGATGGTGTGTTTTGTGAGAGGCTGACAGATGGACCTTAATGGATGCCAAGCTTGGCTATCTGCGGGGTGTTGTGTCTGTACTCACCAGTATGCATCCGGCTTGGCAGAGTGTACAATGGCAGCACCATCAGAACCACTCAGTCTGGAAAGGCACAGGCACAGAGAGAAGATGAGGCAGAACAATCAGAGCTAGATTTAAACAGTGGAAGTCTGTTCTAGGCAGCAGTGTACTGACTTAGCAATCAGCAAACACCTCTTTTTGTTTTTCTCCTTCTCTTTTCTGGTTCTCACTCTCCTCTCCCTCCCTCTCTCTCTGTCAGCAGTGTATGACAAATGAGTACAAAACACCATCTGGCTGCATCCATCCATGTGTGCCTCTCCAATTAATGATGTTTATTCTCTGTTAGGCCTACCTATCACGACCATTCTTCTCATATTTACTCTTAATCTACTTCCCCTCATCTTGCCCTCATTGGTGTGTGATGCTCAGCTTTTTCCCTGAGCAGAAGCACACACATCTTGACTGATTGGTGAGGGTGCTCCATTAGGCCCCGTTTGCAGAACATTTCAAGTGAAAATGCATCGATTTTTGCGTTCTCATCTCAGAAGAGTTCGATATTTACATGACAACGTTCTGAAAACGATGTCCGTCTAGACGGCAATGACAGAAACACAGAAATTTATGTAGTTTTCATGCTGTGCCATGAGGTGGTGGTGTTGGTTGGCTTTGTAATGAAAGCACACACACATGGATGCAGAGAGCAATGTGCTATCAACATTAACAATGGAAGTGCTCGGACAGTTGTGTAGACGTATTCGCAATGCGTGTGGTGTGCATGCGCAACAGCAGCCTTTCCGCCTTGCACTCAGGACGGAGTGGTGTTCGGCTTGTAGAGCTTGAGGCTGGTTGTATGGCAGCTCCCCTCTCTCTCTGCACACGGTTATTACCTTCATCGAGCTAATGAAGGAGCTGGATTGGATCATATTAACCTCCTGATCCCCACCTCCCAGGACACCACAGCTGTAACAGGCTGGACTGCACTGTTCACTGCTCCCATTATACATGTATACGTGTGAGAGAATGCCGAGTCCATCCCACCTGCACCCAGACACAGCATCTCCCACATGAATGTTAATCATCTTTTTAATTGGCTTCCTTGACTTGATGACCTCTACTTGAGACGGCAGGACTGCGTCAGTGTTTTCCCTCTTTTAGTGCAGCTGTTTTTTGCTTTGCCTGCGTGTGTACGTTCATACGAGTCTTTTTTTTTTTTTCTTTCATAACTTTGCCTTTTCTCTCGGGCAGTATAAGTTCTGGCCTGGAGCAGTGTAGCCCCTGACTTCCAGCACCCCTCTTGTCGCCCTCTTTCATCATTATCCTTCTTCAATCCCCTCACTCTCTACTCATTTATCCGGCCTCGTGGTCCATTTGTGCTCGAGCTAGCACGTCTGAGGCAGATACCTCACGGTCTTGTATTGAAACCTTGTATTCAGGAGAGCAGTGGAGAGCAAACGCATGATGTATACGTCACCTCCGATTAATGATCTAGATGCGATGAGTGCATAATTGGAATTGACCACTTCAACCATTTGACCACAGGAAGTGTGGCGTTTCTGACACTTATGCCACTAAGGACCACTACTGCTTGATATTTGATTGACCTGCTTGTGGGACGTGACCACATCAGTTCTGTCAGGTGAAACATTACTCACTCAGGCATGCACACACATTTATAGTCCCCTTTTATTATTTCCCTTTTCTTTCTGACTTCAAGGTTTAACTGAATAACTGGCAAGCTCAGGCCCAGCAACTCCACTTCAGCAGCTACACACACACACACACTCCACCTAATCCCACAGGGGTAATGTTGGCTTTAACTTCAAACATGTGAGAGGAGGCTCAAACAGGACCTTCACTGGCATCCCACTACACCACCAGTACAGAGTAGGAAAAAGATGCCCCCACACCTACATTTTGCACACACATGAATTTAGAGGCTATTTTTACCTGAGCTGTACCGCTGCGTTTTTACGAGGGGAGAAAGGCAAGAAGAGAATATTTTTGTATTCATTACCTCTGAAATGTGCTTTGTTCCTCGGTCAGTAAAAGGCCACCCCGCTCCTTCTCCTGGTGGTGGTGTTTATAGTATAATACATGTTTTGCGGTATTATCGCACACAGTATGCTGTAGTTAGAGATTTTGCTTTCAGTTTTGCTTTAATTCTGTTGTCTTCCATTGTGTCTATGCGATTGAATTTCAAACACCTTCTCAAAAACAGTCCCCCCCCCCCCCCCTTGTCTCAGCCTTCTCCCAGCATTTCCCCACCTCTGTTGTATTTGTTTCCCTTTGTCTTTGTTCTTTCCCTCCCTGCTGCTGTGTGCGATTCTCTTTTTCCTCTCTGTGAAGGAGGGACATGCTGGTCACTCCAGTCTTCTACTACTGAAGTTCACATCATCCTGTTGGCATCACTGAGGTTGCAAACCTCTGAAGAGGGCTGCAGCATCTGTGCCTTTCATTCCGGTGACTCATAGCGTTGAAGAGTACAAAAATACAAAATTGTATATTTGTCTATGGACAAAATAAATATTTGACATTCTCATGTCACACACATTCCTCCAGTTCAGGCTCTGCTGGAGCTTCAGCTTCCAATATGTGTGCAAGTTTTTCCTGGAAGCTTCTTTCCTGACAGTAGGGACCAGGTCTGGTCTTGCCTGTGAGGGTCCACCACCCTCCATCTTCTTCCTCTCTCTGTCCATCTGCCACCCCTCCTCAGCTCCAGCTCTCCGGCTCTCCTCGGGGGCAGACAGGTGGCTCTGACCCGAAAGAAACAGCAGCCCCGTAGGGAACAACCTGCTCAGTGCTGGCCACCTTCCCTGCTTCCTCCCGTTCTTCTGCACATGGATTACTTCAGCCAGTTTAGGTGCAGAGAAACAATATTAGATGAAACTGCAGTTTGTTTACGTAACGCATCCCAAAAAAATCCAAAAAACAACAGTTTACGTCGGCCGTAATGTTCACTCAGACTTCTAAATAGACCAAGAGAGATTGTTTGTATTCACACTAAGAGTTTACAAACTGACTCTGTATATTTAAGTTGTGTGGATCTCACACAATCAGAACAAGAAATCAATGCATTCAATGGAAAATCGGGTCCATAAGACAGATATGTGCAGTGAGTGAGGCATGTTCAGACATTCACCAAGAATTTATTTAAAAAAGAAAATCACCATGAGGAACATTTGTGCAGTGTATTAGTATTAAATGATAGTATCAGAGAGAATAAAGTAATCTTGCACAGAAATGTTTTAGGGGTTATTAGTGCTCATTTTAATGAACTGTAAATCGAGAGTCTTCAGTTTTAACTACAGATGCGCTGATATAGAATCTCACAACAGATAACGATAGCAGTTAATTGTCTTTCTTTAGTGGGTAATACTAATATTGTCAGTGGAATGTCCAATATTTTGAATGCCAGCCCAATTTTTAACAAAAGAAATACACAACTATAATGTACAACAGCCGGGAGAATATTTTTTAATTGGTTTCCTTTTTGAGACAAACTAATAACTGTTGTTTCCCATTTCTAACTATGCACAGCCTTTCAAACTTCTTCAGCAAGACTTTTTTCCTTCTTCATTCTTCCTCCTTGATGCGCAGAAAGCAACTGCTGAAAGGAGGAAGAAATAATCAGCCTTTGTCAGTTTTGTTGAACAGAGGACTTTGAGTTAACTTGAGGCAGAGTGAGTTCTGCTTGTTTGATGATTTGCTTTTGCTGTGTGTATATAACCGCTGTTATTGTTGTCTCATTGAGTAAACTGTGACTGTACGGCTGACCCCGAGCTCTAGTCTGTGATGTTGAACTGTGTGTTTGCTTCAACGTCTCATTATTGGCTAAAAATCCACCATCGGACCATAGCAATGATTTAATTTTCTTGTTATCAGCCTCTAATGAGAGCTCATGCATCTGGTTTTGTTCTATTGACCAGTGTGAGAACCTGCACTCACATGCTGGGAGATGTATGTGTTTTCCATGTTGAAATGATTTTTTATGAGCAGCACTCAGAATGAGTATAAGGTCACTTCTTTCACAGTTCATGAACGCAAGCGGTAGTTAAGCTTTTGAATTCATCACGAAGTCAAACATCCGCTGTCACAAAATACTCTGGTCGGTCCATTTGTTTTCAGACCACAAACAAAGAATTTGTGCAAATAGAGATGCAGCGTCTGCTTGGACTCAAACTGGGAGCATGTTTTTTAAGCTGTCTCAGAACGATTGTTTGGTTTTGTGCATGAGCTCAGATCGTTTTCTCCTACCCAAGGATTGCAAATAAACAGACCACAGTTTGCTTTAACTGAACTAAGCAAGTTCGGCGTGAAAACCCCCTCCAATAGATCGGATTTTCTTGTGCGTGTGTGTGTGTGTGTGCGCGTGTGCACAGTTTGTACTACACAAATATGCTGCTTATAAGCACATGGTGACATAAGAACAAGCAATGAGTTCTGTGTGACTCTGAATTTTGTTCTCCATGCTGTTCCGCTCATCGTCAGTCTGCTCACGGATCGAGCCACAGGAAATGGTTGAAATCCAAGGCGGGGAGAAGATTCAGATTGCAATAACATTTGTGCTGAATGGCATGTTTTATCCCTCTGCGCTCTACCAGCCAACTAGCGCAAGCAAAAAAAAAAGAAAATAAAAGAAGAGACTGGAGTTTATGAGCCGAGTAAATATGCTTTTAGAATATATCAGTGAATAGTTGTCGAACAATTAATCCCCGAGCCATAGTATTTAATCAACTCTAAGGAGGGCTGAGGTTGGCTTTTGACTGTGAGGGCCCTTCGTACTTGGTCCTGGACCCAACCTTTGCTCCCATCACACCACAATTAGCTCTTTCTCTTTCACACCTTCTCTTGGGTGCCTCATTCTCTCGTTTCTCCTTGAAACATCATCCTGTTGCTAATCCATCTTATTCATTTCTCCTGTCCGAGGGGATCTCGTCCTGTTTCTCCTCCTGTCTCATCCATTTAGACTTTTAAAGTCCGCTTCATTCCCCTGTGAAGGTGTGTTCTGTGTACACTGGCCCTTTTGGACCATTTAGAAAATTGCCTTTCCTCCCGTTGTAGAGTCCTTTTAATTTCAGTGCTCCGACATACACATGCAGTGCAGTCCCTAACCACCCAGGTCCCACACATCATTGTAAAATAACCTCCTTCTTAATCCACCTGGTTGTGCTTTGCTCCCTCCGGAGGGGGGTTTCGACTGTCCTAATGCAGCACGCGGGAAGCGGAGGCGGGTAACAAGGCAGGCTGAGAGGCCTGGGCAGTTTTAATCTGCCCCGGTCCTCCAGTGGCGAGAAGAGGGACCCCCGCAGGCCCCTGGCCAATCTCTCTGCCTCTCTTTGAAGGTCTCCTTAATCCTTTTACAGAGAGGCAAGGAAATGCAGAAGTGTGCATATGCCTGTGGGTCGAGTGTGGCGAAGTCGCAGTTCCAACTCGTTTCCAGAGGCTCAATGCTGATCAAGAGTCATGCACATTGTCTCATCGGCATTTCGCCTCTTTTTTTTGTCTCTCTCTCTCTCTCTCTCTCTCACGCCACTTTATACATTGTCCACCCACAGTAGTTTGCGAACTTCCCCATGGCTAGCACCATACCCAGGCTTTAACATCTGTGGCGTGGGGAGCACACACACATACACACACACAGCTTTCATCTCTGCCTCTCCAGCGACAGTGTGTCCCAGTGTTTAGGCAGGAAAATAGGATTGTGTAGAGCTCAGTGTTCAGAGAGCCCAAAGGCTGCCCATCAAATTCACAGTCCTCCAGTCTGTGATGCCTCGCTTTGCCAGCCATCGCTCAAGTCATTTCAAACTTCATTCTCTCGGTCCCACCAGCTCCGGCCTGATGGTTCTCTCCTCCTCCTCCTCCTCCTCCGTGGTGTCTTGCATATACAGGCTTTGCCTCTGTTCTGTTTTAATGTCGCTTGGGTTCATTTGCTTTGTTTATCTCAATCCCTTTCTTTTCTCTGTCTCCTTCATGCTGCTGTTGTTTTTAGGGTTGACGTCCGCTCGCAGTGTGTGTTGCTCACTGGTTGTCCCATGGTAAAATGTGGATTGAGTTGCCTTTTTTTTTTTTTTTTTTTTTTTTTTTTTTTTGCGGTTGGTTTTCAAAAAGCTTTGCTGAAATCAGGGTTTTTCCCTGATCTGGGGAGTGTTGACAGTCAGCATTACTAACACTGAAGTGATAACTATACTTTTAAAGATTCCAGTAATTTCTGCTTTGTAAAGTTGAAATCTTTAGTATGCATTGGACTTAGTGATCAAAGTAACCTTAGCAGAAGTTTCATTTTGTAACAGGACAATATTAGGTTTCATGTGGCCTTCCTAATAAGTCCCTAATCTGCCCTGTTAATGTGGGCATTAGGAGTAAATATTGAAACTTTTTGAATGAATTGAGATTAACACATTTGCAGACAATCCCTGGAGCTAGATTATCTCCGGACCCCCTAGGAAGCTGCATGAAAGATAGTTCTGGCCTGCACATGTGCACCTCCATCTAAGTGTTTCCCAGTTTGAATCCACAACCTGCAGGAGGTGCTTAGATCCCTGTTTCAGGAGAAAGCGTCTGTGATCGGCTCTGAGTCAGGATCTCTGAATCTTATGCAAATCCCCGTAGCAGTATTTAAAGCTCCCAAATCATCCCTGGCCAAATCCCTTCAAGATATTCCCTGCTCGATTGGATGGCATTAAAGGATCGCAGCGACAGAACAATACACCGTCTGGCAGCATGGTGGAATGAGAGAAGCGGGAGGGGCAGGGAGAGACGGGGCAAAGTGGAAGGAGACATTGAAAAGAAGTGGATGGCTGAGGGAGAGTTTTGGAATGCAGATTGGGAAGGTGGGAGGAAAAGGCGGAATTATTGCTAGGAGGAGACGAGCTGATAAGAAGAGAAGGGCCGGAGAAGCAGGCATTTATTAGTCTCCGCAACATGGTGGAACCGTGTGATCCCTCTTGCTTTCAGCTTGTAACATCATCTGTTTGTCAGCGCTAGTGCAGGCCAACAAGCTTTTATAATGTATCTAAATCGTGTTGCCAAATCTCTATGTATTTTCCTAGGTTATTTATATGAAGTTTAATCCGTTCCTAATGCTGTTATGTTACACGAAGTACCAGCCCAGTTCCTAAAGATAAACAAGATCACTCAGAATTTCCACCCTGCTTTCCCCCTTGTACTCCTGGAAATGTTTTTGATGGGAAAGAAAAACTGGGGATTTTTTGCAGGGTTTTTTTTTTTTTTCTCACTCCTTTCTTTGGTAAGCCTGTAGAAAAACACATTTTCTTCTTCTTTCTCCTCCTCTGCTCCTTTCTGCCGTTGGTGGCACCGAGTTTGTGTGTAGGTCTGTCAGCAGATATTGATAGGACGAACACAGAGGCACCAAGGCTGCCCACTCCGGCACAATAAAAAGCTGTTATGACTCCCAGTGATCCACGAGCCAGAGCCAGTTCCAGGGCTCAGCCTGGGTCTGCCACCCAAAAGTCTGCAGTCAATGTTACCCCCGAGATTTAACCCCAGCCAGGCTGTGGGCCTGAACTGTGCTCTGCCAGTTATATTAATAGGTCTTTGCAACATATTGTCTGTAATACCGAGCGCAGAGCAGTGCAGCAGCAGGCTGAACAGAGTCTTTAAAGTCTGAGGCCCCGGCACTTAGGAGCTTTGTTATGATGCAGAAAGAAAAAGTATTAAGAGAGGAGTTCTCCACTTTGTAACGTGCCACTTTCAACTGTACCCCGGTAAGCTGCGTGATTGACAGTAATGGGGCGGAGCAGCCGTGATGCGTTGTAATAATCTGACTGGAGTCAGGTTCACTTCTATGCTAATGAGCTAGTGTGTTGGTGGTTTAGCATGACTAATGGCGCACATCCCCAACAGAGCTGTCTGGAAGTGTGGAAGGGTGTAAAGGAGAAATAAAGAGGCTTTGCAGGAGTGTTGTGAAGGTATAAGACAGTGAAAGAGGGGGGAGTTGCAGGAGATTGCGTTGTTAGTCTTTTGGGGAAAGGGGAAAATACAGTTGAGGCCTGATTCCCTTGGCAGATACGTTCACAAAAGCTGAGCAGCACGGCAGAGGAAGGAAAATTGCCTTTGAAAGCGCAACAGTGAATTTGAGAGAGGACATATAGCACTTACTGTGGCACTCTTTAAAGATGCTTTTTATGAAGGAGAAAAGCAAAAAATGTTAGATGTGATTGAGTTATCTTTTACGTTTTCTCCATTGTAATTGACTGATTCAGTCTTGTTATTGGAAAGGGAAAAAGGTTTGATTCGTTGTTGTGCTGTATGGATATATCTGAAGTACAGTATCTGTGTGTGTGTGTCTCCAATATAGTTTAGATTTATTCCACATACATTCAAATATCTTAATCATGACAATATGAAAGTACAGCACTTAAGGAAATTTGAATTTTTTTATCAGATCATGTTTTTGATGTTTGTTTTTTTAAGGGGCCTAAAAACATTTCAAAAAGGTCTGAAACAATTAAGTGTAGATAAATACAACACATTTTTTCAATCATAATAAAATTTTTGAGATGCACCTTTGTGTGTGTGATTGTGTACTGGATATATATTGTTTTGGAAAATCAACTGGTGTCTATTTGTGACGCCTAAGTACCGTTGGCTTTTTTTCTTGCTTTTTTTTTTTGGCTGCTGCAGTTTGATTTACAGTGGTGTGAGCACAAACATGGAGATGGGATTTGTTGTTCATGTTTTGTTTTGGGGTTTTTTCAGCCTGTACTGCAATCCAGATGCTGAGTTTGCTTTGGTTGCCTTGAATTGATTAAACTTTCCCGTCACTTATTTATTTAGTATGGAGATGTTCTTGAAGCCCGCTACAAGTGCTCATTCCTTCCTCTTCTCCAACCTTCCACTTCTTCTAGACAGTGTGGAATTGTTGATAAGTCGTGTTGGCAGCGTGGCAGGAGTAATCATTTCCCTCCAGATGTTAGAGTTTGGGAAGGAACCAAAAAGGGAGTAGAGAACGGGAAGGAAATCGGGGGGAAAACCAGCTGCTGCCGCTACCAGTTCCACCCCCCTACATGAAGTCATCTACTCCTCCCTCCCCGAGGCTCTCGCTACCACCACCGCCGCCGCCACCTCCTCCACGCCATTCTGCAGATTTTCCCCCCTCTCTCATCCTCAGGTCTGCACACACTGCCTCTCGCGGTATCCCAGGAGGCAGCCGGGGCAGGCTGTGTTTACTGCTGAGGTAATTGGAGTAGTTTGGAGAGAGCCTGACCCCGGCCCCGTTCAGGCCTAAGATATGTGTGTGTGTGTGTGTGTGTGTGTGTGTGTGTGTGTGTGTGTGTGTGTGTGTGCGTATAGTTGGATGTGTGCATACGCCTGTTTGTGATGACTGGCAGTGAGGCCAGGGAAGGAAAGCAGGCCTCAGCCAGTGTCAGCCCACTGGGGAGCAGACAAATTGGTTTTCACTACGCTGTCTGTCTTTTCTTGTCTCATATTCTCAAGCTATCCCTTTCTTCTTCCTTCATATCTCTCCATATCTCCACCAACTCAAAGACGGTCTTTCACGCTTTCTCTTGTACTTGGCTGTGCAATGTTTTTTTTTTTCTCTCCTCCCGGTACTCTTCTGTTCGACCTCTCTTTTTGTATCTCTCCCTCTCTCTTTACTCATCATTTCATCTCTCTGAACTGTTAGCTGAGCTGCATAGACAGTGACTCTTGCCAGATATAAGCAAAAACTCCCCCTTAGTTGCAGCTACGGACATGAGCACATTCACCCGGTCTAATCCCGGCGCCTGTTGAGTTTGACCGTGGGTGAGATGGATAGCAAAGGGCCCGGTGCCGGGCTAACTGAGGGACGGCTGAGGGCGGGAGGCCCCTCACTCATCCCGTTGCTAATTCTCATCCCACAACAAATGCAGCACATACCCTTGAACACAAGCTCTGCTGTGTGGAATAACGGGTTTATTAGCTGCAGTTTGCATGCATCTGCTATAGCGGCGCCGGCTTTGATCAGAAGAGGCTTGAAATAGTGGAGCGTGACAGTGATTAAGCATGCATCCAGTGACCTCATGGCTGGGTTGTCAGGTAGGCAGTGGGACACGGCTCACCTACTTTAGCTCATCACACCCCTTTTCTCCTTCCCTCCACCGATTTTCTCCTCCCTCCCTCATCCCTCCATCTTGCTTGTCCCTGATAGCTTTTACCGCTCTGCTGATTTCACAAATAGGCCTCATTGATTGAATCTGATTCTTATGGATAGAGCAGCTTTATTGAGTGGCTTTTTCGCTGATGGACAGGAGCGGTAGGATGTGCGTGTTTGTTATGCACATGCATGTTAGAGATGATAAAGGGAAAACTTCCTCCTTCCTCATTCAGTAATCCAACAGCTATTCCTCTCCTGGGAATCCCTTCAGCCAGATCATTACACACACACACTCACACACACACACACACGATGCTGGTGGTAGCTGCATCTGAGCGACTCTTTTAATACAGGCTGCGCATGCTGACGGAGGAGCCTGTTAATTGTGACGACACCTTGAGCAAGGCAACATTAGAGTGTTAACGGCTCTCCCCGGCACTGTTCATCACTCATCTAAGCTGCGTCTCTCTGGCAGGAAGCTGGCGTAGTACACCCGTGGCTATGCAATTCAAGTCCATCCATCTCCACTCCAGCAGCGTCACAAGCACACTTTCCTTTTTTCGTTTCTTCTGATCTCACACCTCCCGTCCTCAGCCATTTTGGATCTGCTATCTAAATTGTCTTGCTCAGACCTTAGAGCCAGTATTCCTCACACTTCTTCCTCGGGGTATTACAAAGAAGAAAAACGGAGAGGAAGAACTGTTGCAGGACACGTTTTTCCCATCTCGAGCACGTGAAAAATGAGCTTGTTACAGATGTAAATCAGAAACTTATCTGCGAGGGTTTGCAGGCTTAGCTAACAAACGGTGTTAGTGAGAAGATGGAGCAATATCAGCTGTCCTCCACTGAGAATACAAACATTTCACAGACAGCAGCACACACCTCATCCCCGCAGCAGCAGCATCTGTGCTCTTCCCCTCTCGCTGCCCTTTATTCGGCTCCTCTCTCCTCTCAACAGGCAGCATGCCACGTATGCAGAGTTGGATGGATGGTGGCATCCTCTTCCCCCGCGTCCGTTTAACCCCCACAACCCTGCAGATCCATCATCATACAACACACACCAACACACAGGCAGCTCTTAACATCCACATCCCAGCATGCTCCTGTCCCGATCTGCAGCCTGTTACAAAGCAGCCCCCATATAATCTACCTCTCATATGGAGCCTCACCTCTAACAACACCCAAAATGTGCTCATTATTTTGGCCTGATTTATCAGGTTAGGCTGGTGTTAGGTGCAGCCAAAAAAAAAAAACAAGGGTCCTGATGGGACACAGTGTGCTCCTGTGCAACAGCACTACTTTTAAAGGCATCAAGGAACAGACTTGCTGCAAGTGTAGCCTCAGTAAGAAAAGATATTGAGTCCACAGCTCTCCATATGGCAACAAATGCAAAGATGAAAGCTTGATTTACTGTTGTTGTAGCTTATTAGTCTCTGAAAGTAATGCACATGCAGCACTCTTCATGATTTGCATCTGGTGGTGTTAGACTCTCATTTTAGGCAGTCATTTTCTCTTTCTCTTTTCTGTCTCGAAAGTCAGTTTGACCCATTTCCAAAGAACTGCTGACACAGTTGTGGTGAAGACACGCACAAAGAGAATCAAAGAAGAAAACCAGCTGCTTTAACATGGGCAATTTGTAGCAATGGAAGATTGTTTAGGTCTGATTGACTCTGTGGTGTAAATAACAAAAGAGCATCACAGGGAAATGGAATAAAAACAGATATAGAAGAAATATGTGATTCAATAATAAATACTCAGCAGTTTTCTAGGTGTGAATGGCAGCTATTTCACGGCTCGTTCATTCATGCGTGGAACTGTTTACTTGGAGATTGCAGCATCTAATTAGTAGTGATTTTGGCTCTCTACCGAAGAGGGCTCAGTGGCCCGTGTTAGCCATGTTAGCCATTGACCCTGGCCATGTTCATTTAGAGGCAACGCTGCTTAAATGACCCTTACTCAACCTCTCAGGCTCAAGATGGAACGCTGATTCCTTTCAACACTAAAACATGTTTGTGATTTTCCCTAAAAGATAGTGTCTTTATAGATAATTGCTTGTTAATGTTTAGCTGAGAATTTCATTTAATAAATAGCACACTATATTCACATTTTGCAAATTAGTACAAAAATGATCCATTATTAATAACATTGCAGTTATGATAAGAAGAAATTTGTTGAGAAATATGTAAATGCAAATGATGCATGTTTCACCACTAGCAGCTGTATTAGGAGCATCTGATTTGTCTGAGCAGGGAGAAGAGCCGCAGCTCAGGAAAATCTGCCGCCACTGTTGTGCTTTAAGACTTCCCCATTAAAAGAAAAGAGGCAGAGCACAGTGGAGGTACAGACGGAGGGGGAGAATTTTCTTGCTTCGTTAATTGGCAGCTCGGTGGTACACTAAACATCGCGCACGCACACACACACACACAGTGACACACACAGCTGAATATTGTGACTGCTCTGAAGCCACTGCCTTATATTTAGTCAAGGGAGACCAGCCTCTGTCACTTTTTCTCTTGCTTAACCTCGCTCTTTCTCTTCCTCTCTCTGTGGCGGCGCTGAAGAGGAGTCTCGGGGGAGGGCTTAACTCTGAGCCCTCGTTCTTTTTTTCTCTTCCCCTTCCACGTCTTTTCTTCCCTTATCGTTCCCTGAATGGAACTGCAGACTGTTGTTGAACTGTGAATTAGTCCAGGAGACAGCGCGTAGATAGAGGAACGGAGGCGGTTCAGTATGGCCGCTCTGCTAACAGGCTGCCTGCAGATGATGTGTTTACATGCAGATGTTGCGCGTGTGTGTGTGTGTTGCAATAACGAGCAAAAAAGGCGCCACAGTGTCCTGAGCAGAAGTAAAAAGCTTAAAATCATTAAGTTCACATGAGGTTGACTGGAGGTCAGGGAGGCTTCTCTCAGCCTCTCTGCACTCTTCAGTGGGAGATTCAAGGCCCTGCTTAAATGATGATGTACAACCTGGAAAATCACAGGGGCTTTTGTGTTGTCATGGTTATTGAGTGTTCGGTAGCTTCAGGGCAAATGGAGTTTGGGGGGTGGAGGAGCGGAGCAGAAAGTAAAGGGGGAGGAATGGATGGGTGCGAGTGGGAGGAGGGGTGCTATCTTAATTGCTTTCCGTGAATAATTTCAGTCCCCTAATTTGGCGATAATGACAGTGGCTGCTGCTTTTGTATTTATTTATCCAAACATTAATTGACAGGACTGACATTAGCCAGGGCGGTTATTGCGCATTTGATTGCGCACATGGGAGCAAAGAAAATTACAGTAATTATCATTCTGATATGGATTATGAATATGCATTCCCACACTTAATGTCTCTGTCAGCATTTTAGTCACAACAAGGCACTCTGCCGTGACAACAGCACTTTAAGCTTATCTTCATTTCTGTTCCACCCAAACCAAATCCAGCCCACGCCGGTGGAGAGCAGAGGGCATGTCATGTCCCAGTGATCCGGCTGCCCCGCTGTGGCTTTGTAACACCCCAGCAGAAGCTGAGGTGAAGTGGTTGTCACGTGGAATTAGCGCGCGAGGAGTTAACGTACGTTTGAAATATTTTGTCTTTCGCAGGCGGAGGGAGAAGACAATTTAAAGAAGATGCAGCTGATGGAGCTCGCAATTCTCAACGGGACGTACAGAGACAACAACGTCAAAACACGTGAGTGAGCTTCAGCGAAAACGCATCTAATTCATGCAGTCCATCCATTTTACACTAAACATGACTAATCTTTTAACTGCACAGTCTACACTCCAGCTATACCAGGGAAATATAGCTTTTTTTCTCCATTATTTCTCATTAATTAACAGTGTTTACGTTGACTAAATTAATGTGTAATCAGTTCTCCTGTGTACATACCTTCATATTTCTCTGACCACATGCAGACTTCTCTCTCCAAACAGTTCAGTCTGTCTTCCATCCATAAGTAGGAGTACCTCTGTTTTGTTCTCCATTATTCTTTCCTCCTGGATCCATCCCTCCATCCACCTTTCCCCCCTGCATTCGCTCTTGCGTTACTTGCTCTTGGCAGACCTGAAGCTTTGAGCACATTGCCGTATTCCACCTGCTAAACTTTGCATGTCAGTCACTAGATCACACATGTGCACCCTTTGATCTGTAATCCCCAAATTATAAATGCAAACACAAGCAAATCACACCCAGCCCTCATCCTGTATGTAAATGGCACTTAATCCACAACCTGTGCATGTACCATGTGGAAAATGCAGTCTTAAATGGGTCATTCTGTATGCTTGGGCTGAAATTTATGGTATAAAAGCTTAAGTGATTCATATCAGTGGTGGATCTTCAATATTTAACAACTTCTCAGAGGACAGCCGTGATCAGCCAGCCTACCAGCTAACCACGGTTTCCATAGCTCTTGATTTAATTGACCTGCCTATGGGGAAGCTTGTGTGGCACGGCTCATAGCACGTGCTGATGCATAACCTCTGGAAGAAGTATATTTGTGTGTTCATTTGTCATGGAACTGAAAAGGACTGCTGACTGTGCAGAGGACTGAAATCCCTCTAAATCGCGGCCGCCTCGAAGTTGGAGGCACCTCCACACCCGCCTTCACGTCAGGGTCACAATTGGCTTTCGCTTGTGAAAACCGCTTCTCTGCACACGGTCACGGCTCCTCTTCTGTTGACATGTCTCATGCCATTTCCAGTGGCTTGACGTGTAGCTGCTCTGGTGATCGGTATGCTTCAAATGCACTGGGATGACAGCAGTATTTTGTGCTTTTTGTGTTTTGGTGTGTGGGGTTGTTTTAGTTTTGTTTGGCTATGTTGACTCTTTATTTTTTGTTGTTTTTTTTTTTTGCAACAGATTGTCGCTTTTGTGGTTCACCACCATGATCATTGCATGGACTAATTTTCCCTTTTGCTCCTCTCCCCTCTCCCTCCCTCTCTCTCTGTCTCTGCCACTTCCTTTTCCTTTTCCTTTCCTCCTTTTTGTATTTTCACCTTTCCACTGTTCATCTGTGACAATGATCTACCACATGGCACTTTGAACTCTTGTCCTCTTTCTCTCTTTCTACTCCTGTCCTTTGCTCTCTTGCTTATGGCAGCCACCCTTGCGTTCTCTCTTGCAGCGGCGGCAGCAGCCGCTCAGGGCCCCCGCCTCATAGCGGCCCCCACAGGTCAGGTGTTGCCTCCCCCGGCACTCCGGCCCCCGACACCAGCAGGGGCCCCCATCATGAACCTCATCCGGCCCACTCAGATGGCTGCCATGCTGCCCAATGGCACCCCCACCCTGGTGCCTCCCACACCGGATGGCGGGCTTATCTACACCACCCCTTACGAGTACCCTTACGCCTTGGCACCCACCTCCCTGCTGGAGTACCCCATCGAGCACAGTGGGGTTCTAGGTAAGAGAGCCTGGGGGAGCATGGGTGCAGCAGGTACAGCGGCCAACTTTAGCCAGCCCGGACAGGAGGGCAGCTTGTTTTACCCCGGAGCCGGGGTGCTGGACGCGGCTTCCCTGAGCCACAGTCAGGACTTGTTGAAAGGTAAATATGTCGTGTCCACTTGAGGATCAAAACAAACTCACAGGGTGGATGTACTGGTGAAGCTCTTGGTGATGGGATAAACCAGCTATATGTGGCTCATATGGACTCTGTTATGATGGCAAAGGGGGGACAGCAGTTACCTTGTGAGGGCTAGGCTATTGGAAAAGTCTCTTCATTATTCAGGCTGAGGTTATTTCCCTGTTTCAGTTACACTCTGGCCCGACAGTCACGCTCTCAGGTTTACATCGCCTCCACTCTTAGAGGAGGACTTGCCTCTGTGTGAAATGAGGCGCACTGAAGGAAACGCACTCACACACACACGCAGCCTGCTCTCTAACCCTTTCATGCACTGGCCTGGAGGCATATTCAGTCTGGCGGCAGATCCCCTCGGATTTCTGCAGCTTTTGAAATCATTTCTCTGCGCTGTTCTCTGCAGGCAGGCCTTGATGCCTGCAGATAGTCCCTCTCTCACTCCCACTGGGGATGTTCATTAAATTCCTCCAGTACTTCCCTCTTTCTTCTCCCTCCACTCTCTCCATTGTCTCAGCTTCACCCCTCTTGAACTTGAGCCCCCGTGCTAATACCTGACGTCCCCCCCGAGTTTCTGTGTCAGGAGGCCGGCTCAGCACCTCGATGGCTCTATTGCTTATATTTTACGGTGCTTTAAGCTCGACACTTCTGCTACCAAAGAGATGCCAAAAATAGTCCAATATGTACACGATATGTTTGTCTTCGAGCCAGTAGGGACAGGAGATGCCTTCGTCTGCTGCTTTTCAAGCTTTAATCCGACACACAGCTCCTATAATGTAGTCTGTGGCGTCGCTCGGCGCCGGCTGACGCGGGCGCGATCCAGCTGACCTGTGCGTCTGAGGTGCCGGCGCAAGTCCTGTGCAGAACAGACAGGGGCAGCTGACTGGCTTTTCTCTTTAACTTGCAGGGTTACACCAGCTTAGTGCATTTTATTTACTCACTCTATCGATCGGTGCCTTCAGCTACACGGCGCCCCTGTGGAAACGCGCGCTCGCTCTCGTACTCCCGCGCAGACTTGGCTCGGACGCCCGCGTTACTGTATCCAGCCTCCATCGGCTTCTCCGAGAATAAGGAAATGTCAGGCCATCTGCTTCTCCGGAGTCATGTAGTTGGCTGCGTAGTCAGCAGGAAGAGCTCGCCGTCTACATTGCCAGAGCTAAATCCTCGTTGAATTTTAAAACTTATCCCCCCCCGCCCCAATCCCCCCCGCCTCCTCTGGGAAGGCTTGAAATATTTTTGTTAATTCCTTCTACACCGTTTTTTTTTTTTTTTTTTTTTTCCCCCAAACCTGAAAACACTGTGACACACAAGCAGTTTGTTTGTGCGACGTTCGGCCTCGGCCCGCGGGACGAAATCAGTTGTGACAAATACAGGGGGGGAAATGACAGACCCTGCCACCGGTGAGCAGATTGACCTGGAGAGCGGTGGCGAAAGAGGGGGAGAGAAAATGAAGGAGAGAGAGGGAGAGAGAGGCAGGTGGTGTCTGGCGCGATTCAATTACCATCAGAGCGGTATTGGATTTCCCCACCTTTCAAAATAAAGAGACAAATTTCTCTCAGTTTCTCTCTGGATCTCACAGGAAGAATCACATTATTTTTCTAGACAGCCCAGGAGCCCGTAGCCTTTACCTGCCCCCTTTTTCAAAGAGCCCCCCCTTATTACTCTCTTGAGCACTGTGGAATTTTAGTACTTAAGTTATGCTTCTTCTTTTTTTAAAATACCAAGCAAATCTCCTAAAAGGTGTATTATTTTTTTCTACTGCATTTTTTTACATGTATTAAAAAAAGCAAAGATGTGCGTGTTGTGTGTATATGTACTATATTCTGTAATATGTTATTCTGTGTATTGTTGTATTATCCAAACATTATATGATAATGGTTAAAAAAAAAAAATGTGAATGTTCTTACTGTAAAAGATGACTGTTTCTCCCCCTTCCCCCAAAGTGAACGGTTTCTAACCTTGTGGACCTGTTACAATCTAGGTGCAATGGCTACTAAAGTGAGACGGCATGACACGCGGGTCCATCCTTACCAAAGGATTGTGACCGCTGACAGAGGTCAGTTTAGTCTCCTAGCTACACTTTGCTATTGACTGATGCATTTCAATGATTATTATGCCTCAATGCCTTAGTTGGGAGTTTGTACATTGTGTGTATTTTTTTTTATTATTTTTTTATTTTTTTTGTTTTGTTTCGTTTTTCTTTCCCTCGCCTTCACCACCTTCCCCCCCCCCCCCCCCCATACATCCACACGCCAGCTAAATGGTTGATTGTGGTATGCACATTTTGTTTACATGTAGTACTTAACATATTACAGTGTGTGTAGACTGTGTATATGTCGAAGCTCAGGCAAAAAGTATATCTTAAAAAGCGGTTTGGGTTTGTGCAGCTGTGAAGCCGCCACAGGTCGTGCTTCGCAGGCAGCGTTGAAGGTGTTTAATGACATTCCTGTGACGTGAGATTAGAGCCTAAAATGGGGCAAAAGGCTTGTTCCCATACATGATTTATCTCCTCGGCTCATAAGGAGCAAAGGAAGAAAGTGGGAAAAAAAAATAAAGAGAGAGAAGCATTTCTATACTGTATCTGAGACACAACAGGCAGGAGACACGTAGCCACGCTGCTGCCAGTCACCATTTCACCTTGAAATTTGAATTTATTTTGGATTTTTTTATTTTTCTATGGAAGATAGACACGCACAGACACGGAGCGGAGATAGCTCGCGTTCTCTCACATGTATTTGCAAGTATATTGAAATCAAGCTAAAAAAAAAAAACAACAACACATTTTTAATATTTCAGTTGTACTTGAGGTACTGTCATTTTATATTTGAGCATTTTATATCAAATGTATTTATGGTTTTTTGTGTATATTTATATTATATAAAGAAATATACTGCTAAATAAAGAGAAGGAATCGGAACGCATCGATTCATCTATTCATTGCACATTTAACACTAGCTCCAGTTACTCCTCACCGAACAGTAGTTAAGTCTCCTTACCACTAATCACACTGTTTGTAACTTGCACTCCAACCTGAAAGACACTAAAAACACTAGATTTATGTTTGTCTGTTCAACTTCTCTTTGCTTCTGTTTTTTTTATTATTTTTTTTAATTTTTTATTTTTATTTTTTATTTTTTTGGGTTTGTTTTTTGGGGGCAATGTGCGCTTAAATTAAACCACCTTATTCTGGGCGGGGCTTTAGTAGATGGGGATCATGACGTGAGCGCGTCATGATTATGAGATTAGCTGGGTTCATCTCATACTGCCGGGGATTAGGGGGCGGTTGGGGGGGGCGACATGATAGATTGCATTCATTTTATTGTTAAAATGATGTCATTCCAGTCTCTTCTTGCTGACACTAATATCCTTTCTATCTTTTTTTTCTGTTTGTTTTGTTTTTGTTTCTAACCACCTAGCCGCCACCGGCAACTAACACATGACCTTCTGACCTCTGAACTCTTCACCCAATGACGAGCCGCCCCAAGCCTGCCTGCTGATCAGTTAACTGGTAATTGCCTTTTGCTAGCCTCTCGGACGCAAGTGAGAGAGAAAGAGAGAGAGAGAGAGAGAGGCGCCTGCCCGTACAGTTACCCTAACACGTTCTGACATTAAAAAAAAAAAAAAAGACAAAAAAGAAATAGAAACCAAGGAGAATCTTCACAGAAACACAACGAAAACCCAACCAAGTTGTGTATTATTCATTTATATTTTTTTTTCCCCTCTGTTCATTGAGTTCAATTCCCATTCTTTCTCTTTCTTTTTCTTCATGAATCATACACTGGGTGGACGTGATTGTGGTATTAGTCACGAATCTGCACTGAATTTTAAAGCAATAAAGACCCCGACCCCGCCCGCCCGCCCGCCCCCCACCCACCCCTCCAATTGCTCTGATTTGGTGACCTCACCCGTTTGATTCAAAGTTTGTCATCTCATTTGACGCGAACCACTCGGTTTCAGAGCGATGACTTGATCCTCCCCCCCAAAAAGCCCCCTCCACCCTTTCCCAAAACAGAAAAAAAAGAGAAAAAAAGAAAAACAGAACTGTCCTTTTCGTCCCGGTGAGCAGCGACCCGCTCGCCGTCCACCCCGACACCCACCTGCTGTCAGAGAAAAAGAAACAGAAGGAACGAGAACACACGCTCACATTAACTTGTTTAATTTCTGTCATTTTCCACATGTAGTTCAGTTGTTGAGCTCTAAAATGTAATTATGAGCTGACACATTCTGGGTGTGCCCCTCTAAACAGCTTCCTGTCTGTTTTATTGTTTTCTTTTGTTTTTGTTTTTTTTAAGCATGGCTGAAATGATTGCAAAAAGCTTTTTTCATGATTTATGTGTTGTTTTTTTTCTCCTGTCTTTTTTTAATTGCTTTTCTTTTGAGTCATTTTTTTTTCTCCACTTGATTTTTTTTTTTTTTTCTGTTCATATGTGACTAATTAGCTCTGCTAAAATAGATTTAGCTAAAATAAAACAGGTAATGATCTCTGGAAAACAAACAAAACACAAAAAACTAATGTTGGAAGCAGGCCACAGAAACTAAGGAAGTCTGACGAAGGGCAAGACGGGAAGGTCACTATTTGGGCTGATGGGTCTGTGTGAGTGTGTGTGTGTGTGTGTGTGAGCGTGCGCGTGTGTGTGTGTTTTTTAATAAATACTACAATGAAAGTAGGGTGTGCTGAGGCTTCGGGGGCATCGGATCAGTGCGTAAAGCCGCGGTCCTCTGCTACGCCCCCATCCACACTACATCCACGATACAGTGCCTGATGTATTTAGAAAAGAAAAAAAAATATCTCAATGAGTTTAGCTGAGCTGTGATCACAAAGACTAAAAAAAAAAAAAAATAGAAATAAAAAAAAGTATTAAGTGTGCATATTTAGCCAAAGGGTTTTTAAGTGAATTATATATATCTGCAATTATGCATCTGTCTCACAGAGGGCTCTCTTTGTGATTCTGGAGTTTGGAAGGGTGTGAGTTTTTGGTGCCTGCCTTCGGCTGAGACAGACAGCCTCTCAGTTAGATGATTTTTGACCCATTAGCGCTCAGTGTTTTTTTTTTTTTTCCCCCAGAAGTGAACATAGGCAATTAACACTAAATCAACACGCTACTCGATTACAGCGCATCGCTAGGGGGAAGGGCACTTTGAAGTTTTTGTACATAATTGCTTTTTGTCATCATACCCAGCTTCAGTTGTTTTTATCAGCCGCATTGCCAAACAATTTACTTCCTCATTTTATTCATCTCATTATTCGGCCAAATTTGTTTCCATTTTTCTTTAAATGTGCTTTTTTTTTTTTTTTTTTTTTTTTTGTGTTCGTTTTTTGTCTTTTCTTTTTAACCCTATTAACATTTTTACCACCAGTTGGGACGCGCGGTCGGCACGTTTGAAGCCTGCCCGCGTGCTAGAAACGTCAAGTTTTAAATCAGATTTTTTTTTTTAAGGTGAAACTTTTAACACTCTTCCCCAAAAAAAGAAAGAAGAAAAAGCGCATCCACAATGTGTCAAACCTCCCTGTGATCGCAGCCGAGCCTCTGAGCCCACAAATCTTTTGTTCAACTCTCTCAAGAAAAAATAGGATGTGAAAGCCATGCCTGCCTGTTCAAATTGCTTTATACATACGTCTTATATATATATATATATATCTATATATATATATAAAAAATGTGTGTATATATATATAAATATATAAAAATGTAGATATCTGTCATTGCATATACGAATACAGAAGAGAACAAAAAAAATAGATAATTTTACAGGGTGCTGGAGATGAGAAAAACATTGAAAAATCTATTTTTGGCAATTTTAGCTTTTGATACTTTACTTGCAGTTACAAAATCAGAAAGAAAAAAAAACTAAACAAAAAAAAAAGTTTAAAACCGTAAAGGAGAAAATAGAAGAACCGAGTGGGTTGAAGGAAGGAGGAAAAACAAAAAAAAAAAAAAAAAAAAAAAGTGCTGTTACTGCTTGAATATGATTGGGAAGGAAGACGAAGACCAAAACAGTCGTAACCCCTGGGAACGTTAGCGAAGATCAGACCCGAGACGGCGGCGCCGCGGCGGCCTCCAAGGATGGAATCAAAGTGCCTTATCAACAGTGGTTTCTGTTTTCCAGTATTCCAGTTGTGTTCAATAATATCCAGCACCCACTTAAGATGGCGCAGAGAGGAACGGCTCGCGTTGCTCGCTCCGGACAGAGGAGCAGGGTAGCCGCCACGCACCGTGGCGTTACCGAAGTTATTCTATGCAAAAAGAATAGCAGTCGTTTTTTGACCAGCTAAAAATATGTGCCATGGTTTTGTCTTCCTGAGATGATTTTTATTTTCTTCTTTTCCTTGACTTGATGGCCCTTTACTCTGCTGTATGAGCAGCCTCTGTTGTCCTTTTCATTTAAAGATCATATGAAATATTGTCTTTTCTTTTTTTTTTTTTTTTGTGACTGTGATGAACTTCCTAGAACAAATCTGAACTTTGAACTGCCATAGCAGCCGGTAGGTCTGCCTCGATCATGAGCTGAGAAAAAAAAAAAAACATGACAGTAGAAGAGGATGAATAGAAAAAGAAAAAAAAAAAAGCAGTGGGCTCGTCCCCTTCGGTGCCAGTTTGTTTCAACAGCTGCGAAGCCAAAGCGTCCAGTGGACGCCGACCCGGCGGCTCGGCCATCGATACAGTCAACCAGATTTATGACGGACGGAGCGGGTCGCTCCCGTCTCGCAGCCAGGAGCTTCTCAGCTATTGAAACAACTGACACTTTATTGCCAGAAGGTGAAATAGACTCATAATATTAAATTGAGGAAGTCGTAGATCCGATATAACCCTTGGCAGTATGTTTTTTTTTTTTGGTTTGTTTTTGTTTTTTTTTTTTCTACTCATAGCTCTTTCATCACGCTGTTACACCGAAAGGTCAATGAATTTATTCTTTATTCTTTTTCCTTTTTTTTTTTCAGTGTTATTGTTTTAAATTGAAATGCAATATTAAAGTGGAGCAAGAGATGGCTATTCAGCATTTGACAGTATTAAGAGAAAAACAAAATGTCCCTCTGCAATGTTACAACTTGCTGTGTCATTTGGAAAGGCTGGATAAGTCCATCAGGTGAAAGGTCGACTCTTTACCTACCGTATTCTCTGGCCTGCCTACTACATGTATGATAATGTAATTAACAGCCATTGTTACAGGTTTATAATGTATTTTTCTAATCTCATTTTATATGTATATTAATCATGTTTGAGTGCTTTTTTTCCCCCCCCGTTTTTTGTTTTTTAAATGCCCCCCCTGCTCCCCCCTTCTCTTTAAACGGCCCTCTCTTCCTCCCCCCGTCTCTTTTACTCCTTGAAAACTGTCTCTTGTGGGGAGTGTTGCCTTTTTTCCCCCCCCCTCCTGTTATATTTTGTTTTTCTTGCCAATTCCCAGCTTGTTTAACTCATTAGCTACTTTATTAGTTTTCTTGTCATAAGTATTTTTACATGCTTGCATTTAGTTTTCATGGTGTATGCTGTTATTTTTCTTATTAACCTCTTGGCATTTATTTTAATAAAACATTCTTAGTAAGAATTTTACTAACTTGCTGATATTTTTGTCTTGTGTTTTTAACCAGTTTCATGAATGTATTACCTTGGTCTGGTTCACGGACTAACACAATTAAAACCAGTGTCTGGCCACCACTTCCCACTACATACACACACACACACACAAACACGTGGAGCTACAACACACACACCACCTAACTGGAAAGTGCACGAGTTGATAAGCGCCCCCCCCCCCTCCTCACTCCCGCTCACGCCCCCGCTCACCTCTGCTGGAGAAACCCGCTCACACTCTTCATACCTGCCCTCCTCCGCTCAGCCCCGGCGCTGCTGCTGTGTCCCGCCGTCTCTCTCCGAGGCCACGCTGTCCTTAGGTGTCTCCTGTCCTTCTGTGTCACTGACCCCACGGCGAGAGGGCAGGAGGGGGGGGGGGTAACTGTGCACGCTGCTTGAGGGAACCGGTTAACTCCTCGGTGAGCTCTTCTCTCCTCAACCGAACGCAAAGTGGACGCACTCTCTGCGAGGACAGAGCCGTTTGTTTTCTCCCGTCTCCTCAGGATTTCCTGTCAGAACTGGAACCGTCTCCTCTGTCCTTGCAGAGTTTGCCTCCACCTCTATTTTATAATATACAGTTCTGCACAAAGTTTCCCGAAAGAAATGGTCCTGTTCCATCATGTCAGAGTGCTGACTAACTCGAGATGAAGACGAAACATGAAGCAAATATTCATTCAAAAAAAAAAAAAAAAAAAAAAAATCACCATGTGCCGTTTTTAGAGTCCTGATCTCAACATAGCAGAGTCTGTTTATGAGACTGAAGAGTGAAGAAAAAAACTGCTTCAGAAAAATTCCTTCACAATCTGCAAGTGTACTGACAAGATCTGTTTTGTTTTTGTTTTTTGGAGTGGTAGTAAATGCTGATGTCTCCTCATTCACATGATGGAAATCAATTATTTACGCCTCTATTTCTGAGTGCTCTGCTGCGTTTTGTCGCCCTCGAATAAAATGTTTGTGCAGTACTGTATGTAAAAAGAAAAAAAAAGAAAAAGGGAAGGGAAAAAAAAATAGAAGCATCCTAATCCCTAAAGCTAAAACTCCCATTTTCCACAGCCATCCTTTCTCTGACTATTACTTAGTGCAGGACTAATCACAATCTGTGCAGAAATACTGCGTATTAGTCATCTCAAAGGGATTAATTTTACTGTGAATATGTAGAGCAGAACATCTCATCACCACACATCGTAGATGTGCTGAGTTATTTACAACAGACACTCGGGGCAAATTCATAAGATGACAGTTACATGAATGTCGAAAGCTCTTTTTCTTCTTTTTTTTTTTTTAAATTTGGTCTGGTTGTGCCTGGATAGCAGCATTACAGTTATCAGCAGCTGCTCGGTGAAAGTTTCTCCCCTCGGTCGGCTTTCTGATAGAACAGCTAATGCTGGGGCCGTTTGGGAGCGTCTATAATGCTTAGACACACACACACACACACACACACACACACCAGCACGCCATGCCAAAACCAAGTACTTTGGGATCAAAACAACCTTCCTGTTTCTTCCAGTGTAAAACGCTGATACGGCTCCCAGCGAGCTGCTCTGTATTGTTTCTGTCCTGTGTGTGTGTGTGTGTGTGAGAGAGAGAAACACTGCCAGTGTGTGTGTGTGTGTGTGTGTGTGTGTGTTGTTCTTCCTGCTGCTGTGACCGTGCACTCGTCCCCGGGTTCATTCGGCTTTTTTTTCTTCCTCCTCCACTAATTCGAGGTATTGACACGAGCGGAAGATTAACTTCATTAATCCTGATTATGACTGTAACCCACCGAGTGGTGCCTCCACACATCTTCTTTTATTTTTTTACCTCTAAAAACAAAACAAATTTAAAAAAAAAAAAAAAAAAAAAACACCAGCTGGGCCTTAACTGTTGCAGCGCTCTTCGTGTCTCGGCACAGTCGGGATTAAAAGTGTCTAACATCAAACTTCACATCTCTCCGCTGTCTCAAATTAACATTTTTGTGTCTTTGATGTGAGAAACGGGTGTTTTCGCCTCTTTAACACCTGCTCACCCAGCAAGTCGAGGCAGAGATTGGATTACACGCATTTTTTTTTAAATACTTGCATACACATGTCAAGCATAAGCTTTTTTTTTTATTATTATTTATGAATTGGCTTTTGATGTTTTTGATTGGCTCCTCTGTGCTGTAACGAACAGCTTTATTAAAAAAAAAAAAAAAAAGAAGAAGGAAAAAATCCGTCCGTATATTTATGCTGCGGTAAATCTTTTGAGCTTTTATACATCCAAGAGTTTTTCAGTGGCTTGCTTCAAAAATCTATTTTGAAAAAGGAGCGAGCTAATGAAAAGGACAGTGAGTGGGGAGTTATTCTACGAAGCACAATGTTCTACAAACACTGCCTAAAATACTGCAGCTGGGAGTTAAAAGTGCCTTTTTTTTTGTCTGAGATTGGGAAATTATATATTTTTCTACTTTTATCATTCAAGTGCCAATTTTCTGTCTCCCTTTATCTCACCAAAAGCTTTTTTTTTTTTTTGTTTTTGTGCACACAGAACTGCTTTTATTTTTACCTTTTCTCAGCACAGCGTACATATCTTCTGGGAAAAGTTTGACCAAAAGAGAGGAGTTTTGGTCACAGAGGCCTTTTCCCGCCATTAAACTCCGGCTTAATGGTTCCTGTTTGGGATCGGACGCGCCGAGAGCGGCTCTCTATTCCTGCTGCAGCTGCCCCTCTCAGTGCCCGTCCAGATCTGCCACAGGGCATTCAGTGTATTTACCTACTAACTACCTTCCTCACCTGTCAATCTCTTTATTTTTATTTTTTTTTTTCTTCTGTTTAACAAACATTCCTCCAATGAGTTAAACGGCAGGTTAACCAATCAGTATTGGTCTCAGGTGGTTAAAGGGCAAATGCTACCAAAATCCTTTTTTTTTTTTTTTTTTTTTTTTTTTTAAGCCCCTCTGGATTTTTGTGTTTTTTTTTCCTTTTAATGACAGTAAAAAATATATATATATAAAACACATTTTTCTCAAATTTAGAGTTTGACTTATACTGTAAGCTCCTCATCCATTTAGTGGTGCACTAATATCTGTGAGGTTTTATTTTTTTTTTTTTGTGGAGTTGTAAGTTTTTATGTGAAGTAGTCTTTGTTTTGTGTTACCTTGTTTTTATAGAAGGGTTAGACTGAGAATTTTCGAGTAGGGTGTAAAACGTGTAATGCCAGTTTTTGTTGCTCACACCAAAAAAAAAAAAAAAAAAAAAAGAAGAAAAACAAGAAAAAATAAAGGAAAACAAATGTCATGTGTGCAATAAAGAACCATATTTACAAGCTTCCCTCTGACTGCCTCTACCTGGACTTCCTTTAGCCTCTGCACTCTTTATCGCTGACATTTCTCCGGGATTTGCCGTGACTTTGGCGAGGAGTTTAAAGGTAAGGCGCGCCGCGTTTTCGCAGGAAATAAAATGAAAGTTCATCCACGGGAAAGGAACTCTCTGAGCTCTCTTAAGAGAGGTCGGGGAGGGGGTCGTCGACCTTCTCGGGGGAGCCCTCGCATCTCGTGCCCTTCAGGGGCCACCGTTGCGTCCGTCCCGGTGTTTCCGCTCCCCTCCCGGTCAGACGGCTGCCGACGCCGTTCAGAGGCGGATCCGTTTTAATGAAGACTGACGTCGTCTGGCGAACTCATCACGGAGGTCAAGCGCTCGCTGAAAGCCACGTGTCACACTGCATGAGCTGCAGTGTGTTTCAACGCACTCTGATGGGCAGATTGGTGGTCGGTTTCAATCACTGAATGTCATGAGAGCATGAACGCCCAACACCCTGATCCCCGCTGACGTTCGCTGTACTCTTCTTGAGCTGATTCCGATGTTCATCCAACATGGATCCATCAGAGAATCCATTTCTGTACTAGACTTAACAGCAATTTAAATTTATTTCTATTCAAATTTGTGGGAAAGTGCAACCGGAACTAAACCAAACTTTATTTTTTCACCATTTGCAGCTTAAAAATGTTCCGAAATGAGAGGTACGGTACTTCTTACTGAAATCCTGAATGCGACTCTTAATGTGTGTCAAACCATCTGCCGTCTCCACTTCATCAAACCTGGAGGAGAAGAGCTGCATCTGATCCCAGCCGACACATATGCACGGACAGGAAGTCAATTTACAGCTGCAAATTAGCCTAAAATGCATGTCTGCTGAGCTGTGGGAGGAAAACTGGGCAGGAAGAACATGCAAACACTGTGCATTGAGGATCCTAACTATTTTACAACTGCAGCTCCGTTTTATGTTATTAGTGATAAAAATGTAGCCTAATTATGACCGACAGAACACCATTTGTGTGTTTAGCATCTTGATTAGCTCATATTAGCTTCTTGTCATGTGGAAGCTGTCAGATATACTCACCTGAGAGAGAATGGGCAGAAATCAGGAATTTGAGGTTTTTAAGAAAAAAATGTGAAACAGATGTTAGTCTATTATTTTAGTCATGGAAATCTAAATTGAGGCATTTAAAAAATATTTGAGTTTTATAAGATCAGTTCGTACGAATGTGGGGGAAAAAAATGGCAACACAAGTAATGTTTTAGTGTTTTTTAGACATGTCGTCACGCAAAGATTTATCTAAAAATAATGGAAATATTTTCATTAAGCAGTCAATTCTCTTTTCCACTGCAATCACAGTTTCATTGTAAGTTATGTTTGAAGGTTTATAAAGTCAATAGGTCGTTTTCATGAGCGAAAAAGAACCTTTTTCCATATTCATATAGCGGATGTCAACATTTTGGGTGTGTGTGTGCAGAAGCCTGTTGTTTACTCCTCAGATTGCCTCTGTGTGTGAAACATCCTCCAACATTTAAAAACGGTGCAGGGCTGAAAATCCCAACTGCATTTGAATGAAATCATTGTTGGGGCTGAAAACCGAGGCGTAATCCCATCAGCAGAGTGACTGAAGGTGTGTGTGTGTGTGTGTGTGTGTGTGTACACTCACACCTTAATCCGGTCTCTGCTCGGCATTTTTCATTCTCGCTCCTACGCCAACTGGATGTGAAGTGGTGGCGTTTCTGTATACAATCAGCTCGTGGCGAGCACAGGTGGATCAAAACAAACAGAGAGCCCCTCCATTCGTCTTCCCTTAATTCGCGGTGCCAGTGGAAGATGTTTGCTGTAGGCTGCAGCACATCCTCGCAGGCATTTTACCCTGATTATCAAACACATCATGTCAACTCTGGGTTACCGAGGAAGCGGGCTGCATCTCAATGTGTCTGCAGAAAAAAAAAACCACCGAAACCCGAAACCTGCAGAGGAAATAATGGCGCCTGCCTCCTCGGTGGGCGATTAGCCCTTCGCTCTTTGTCAAGCTTCTCCATTAACACCGATATGCAACATCATCCCCGCGCCTCCTGATGACTTTCTGTGCAAAGGTGAAAAAAAAAAAAAGAATGTGATAGCCAAGCGGCGCAGATGCACTTTTACATCTATCCGCTCTCATATTCCCTCTACTAATAAAAACAAATGATCCTGAGGTGGACGTCAAACTGTGCAGGATGGATCCAAAGGATGGAGGAGGAGGAAGAGGAGGGGGAGGAGGGGCTTCGGTCTGCAGAAGACTTTAAGGTCAAGCAGGAAGAAAGAGAAGTGGGAGAAGGGTGGAGGAGGAGGAGGAGGAGAGCGCTGATGGTGGTTCTGGCCCCCGGGAAGATGCATCAAAGGAGCATTTGTCGCAGAGACCAGCTGGGAGTATAATCAGAGAAAGAGGGGTTGGTGTGTGTGTGAATGTGTGTGTGTGTGTGTGTGTGTTTGAATGAGGAGAGTGGAAGGGTTGCATCAGTGGTGACAGATGAAGCGACTTCCTGTGGAATGAATATGGGGCATTCATCAGAGTGCAGCTGTTTCTTTCTCTTTCTCTGCCTCTGTGTGTGTGAGTGTGTGTGTGTGTGTGCCACAGTTGTTGTCGCTTTGGAGCTCAGATTGATGAATGAATCCCCGTAGTTCTCGGGGCACCTGTCCCGGCTGACGTAGACTAACAGCTGGATTTTTTTTTTTGTGTCGTCGGAGTGAGAAAAAGAAAAAAGTGGGTGTTATTTCTTTTGTCGCTGGAGTGTTTCTCCTTTTGCACTCAGCAGGAGTGATCTCTGAATGTTTCCAAGCAGCGATGATGAAGAGATTCTATCTTTCTAAGAACAGTCCCACACTCCAGTCGGGTTGTGTGTACTTTTAATGGTAATTGGACTTCTGCAGGGCTGCTGGTCCCGCCTCCCGGCAGGGAAGCCCCATTTTCAGCTGGTTTCAGGAGGTTTCTTTCCTGAGGTTAATCAGAGGTTCCTCAGCATACTTTGTGTCAAAAGTCATCTCTCTTTAACAATCAGTGGTACAAATTAAACCTGAAAATCTCAGGAACAAAATAGTGGTAGTAGCATCAAAGATAGAATGACAAAAAAAAAGACATAATGATAGAATAATGGCCCTTTTTTAAAACTTTCTGCAAAAATAAGAAAAGAACAGTGTGGAAGTCAAATTAGGGATTTCTTCTTCACTTCTTTTAACGGACTTGTGCTTTGGCTTTTTGTGTACACAGCAGAATAAATCTGCTCTGACGTCTGCTTCCTCTGTTTGCGAGCGCAGTGAAGCTGGTTAAAGGCTGGATCTGGTGCTGTGGTATCCTGTGAAAAAGTGCCAGTTTAAATACACCTTTAACAGTCTTCTGGAAAAGCAGGCGGACACCCCTGACTGGATGTGAAAAGTGAACAAATCCAGGAGAAAGAGGGTGTTTTCCCACCCTAAAGTAACATTGACTTCATCAGATTTACAGCAAGAGCTTCAGTGGTGGCTCCGTTTACGTGTACGGTGTTTGACTCTCACATGTTGCTTTCAGTCTCATACCAGTGTCCTGTGGAACTCGTGAGAGACGGACGTCAGTCTGCTTTCAGGCCTCCAACATGACAGTAGGAGAGAAATCCCAAGAAGATGTGGAGGTTGAGGATGTCGTCGTTCACATGTCTGCATCAACGCTCATTTCAGCTCGAGGCCTTTTCCCTCCGATTTGATGAGTGTGTTTAATCAGACGGGCCCGTCGACGGCTCTCCCGTCACTCTCGTAATGTTGCTGAACGAAATCAAATCGCCGAGCCATCTGTCTCGCCGCTCCGGCTAGAACAAAAAAAAAAAAAGATGAATCTTCCGCGGCCGATGCAGCGCGCCGTCCCGCTGCTTTTCCGCCGCCTCGGCGCTGAGTGATCCAGACAGGTGTGAGTCCCGCTGCCCTGCCGTGTCACCCAGAGCTGCCAGAGAGCATCTAACAGGTGTGTATGAAACGTGTGTGTTTTGTGATTTATTCTGTCAGATCTGTCTCTTCCCTGGCCCTGCTACCTCCAGCCGCCCCCGCCCCTCCTCGCCACTTTAATACCCATCATTAAAGAGGAGTGAGGGGAACACAGTGACATACTGTGTGCCGCGCTCTTGTCAGGTTGGATTTACAGTAAATATCATTTCGAGCCGCGAATCAACCACAACAGGTCGACTCCGGAAGAGTTTTGGTGAAAACTTTCCAGTGATTGAGGAACTCGGCGTCAACACGGCGAATCGAGCGGCGTCAAAAGCGGACTCAGTTTGAGTGTCAGCAGGTGAAGCGTCTTTCAGAAAGAGCTTTTCTCCTTTTACAGAAGCAGAGCCAAGCCGCATCTGGGGCTTCTCACTCAAGTGGCGATCAAACAGCTGAATGCTGGGACTCGGACGGCGCCGTCTGACTTCACTGGCGGCGTCAGTCTTTCAATCGCCCGTCCGTTTGTGCATCTGCTCCACTGATTCGTCCAGTTCAGGGTCTACTTCAGGTGGGGACACAATATGAAGGTCACCAGTCCATCACACACGCACACACAGACTCGAACCGGGGCTCTGCTCACTGTGAGGCGAGCGCTTCAACCACTCAACACTCAATAAAACCCAACTGATCTCTAATCAGCGGCCAATCTGACGCCGAGTACAGGCGTATTGCCGTTCGGCGGTTGAGGACACTCGGGCGCAGCGTTCCTCGTTCCGCCGGGTCCTTCAGACGACACTTGGGCGACGACGCAGAATAAATTGTATTTACACTTACTTTATTATGCGGTCACTTGTTTCTGGTTCCAGCGCTGCGCTGTTTATTCTCTCAGTGATTGACCTTTTCTAGAGGAAATTCACTGAAGCAAATGAAATTTAAAACCCATGATGTTGGCTTCATGCTCTAAAATTACATTGCAATGCCCTTTTTTTCCCCCTCCTCCTCCTTTTTTTTACACCTCTGTAACAACAGAATTATCTCAGTGTTGAACTCTATATTACGGTCATGTGGAAAATGTCGACGGCGGTAGTAAATCCACTCCTGAAACGTGGTTGTTAGGTTGTTCTTAGGTCCTCAATTAGCAGCTTCGAGGTGCTCAGATTGTTCTTACTTTATGTGCTCCTGACACATAATGGGCAATATGTTTCTCGCTGACACATGTCAAATTATTCCTGCGTGCGAACCGCCTCTGGCCTATAAGTTCAATTAGTTTCTGTCGGCTAAATAACCGGACACGTAGTGATTACCAAGGGGAGCATTAATATTTAGTTATTGAAAGTCTCCGGCTGCAGGTAAAGTGACCATAGGTGTTTTCCTGGACTTGCAGATGTGTGTCAGACTGATGCATTTTCCACTTTCTGGCTTTGCTGTGATCGCAGCGGCGCTCGTGCGCATCTCGCAGTCATGGGAGCAGCTGGACATGTGCGAGGCGAGCGCCTTCGAAGCAAGGCAGGTGAATGTATGCATGTGACAGCAGTCAAGTCGATACTCATTTTCTTGTAGCGTGAGGGAGGGGTGTCAGGAACTGACTGCTGATGATGGTGCACCTGTTTTCAATCATGCAGGTGAACTACTGCACAGAAAAGACTTGGTAGACACATCCGCTGCTAAGATTTCTACAAACCAAGTTCAAATTCAGTTTACTTAAAGTACAAATGCTTGATTCCTTCTTATTTGTGGGTTTTTCAGGGTGGGGCAGGATGAGCCTGCCCTCATAGACACATTTTGCTTCTGTGTTTCTTGTTCCAGGGAGTTTGATTCCAACCCCCCCCCCCCCCCCCCCCCCCCCGGTGTCTGATTGCCGTTCCCTGCCCTGATGTGTTTCACCTGTGTCTGAGTGTGTGACTGTCTTCACCTGCTGGACGTCTGCTGTGTGTTCTGGTTGTCGGCTCGTCTGTGTCGCTGTGATCTCCATGGTTTGTTTGTTTGTTTTTTGGTTTCTTTGGTTCAATCAGAAGAAGATATAGGAGGTTATTTGGATGAATCCAAATGCACTGATGTCCTGAACTGAAGTTGAATAATACAGACTTTTAAAAGGGTTTGAAAAAAGTTGGGAATGATGTACTGCTAATGTCGAAGTAGCTCATGCACACTCTGCATTAAACGTCAGGGGAACTTCATGCTCAATAGATCATCTCTTTCTGTAATAATGC
Source organism: Salarias fasciatus (assembly GCF_902148845.1). Taxonomy (NCBI): domain Eukaryota; kingdom Metazoa; phylum Chordata; class Actinopteri; order Blenniiformes; family Blenniidae; genus Salarias; species Salarias fasciatus. The sequence continues at coordinate 14,027,943 of NC_043763.1, forward strand.
TTCTCGGAAATCGAATATCGTTAGAAATCTTTTTTATTTCCCTTTCAAATGGCGGCACATTTGGAAGGAACATTTTTTGGGATGAATGACAAAGCTGGGGATGTTTGTTCAGCTCAGGAAAAATACACCGAATCTTCTCTGCCAAAGCCAATTAGTTTTTTTTAACTCTTGTTTGGTGGATTGCAGTTGAAGAAACAAGACCTGTTGCCAATTTAACAATTGATTCATTTAACAGGCAGGAGCCAGAGGAGGAGTTGGTCCCTTGTCTTTAAAGTTTTGAAGGGGAGAACCCACATCCTCAACTCATCCCGCAAATGCATGTTTTTTTCTTACAAATGTTTCTCCAGTTGGGAGGGAAATGCCAACAGATACTGTTATGATCCTATCAGGAAAAAGTGGGTTTACTGCATTTAACCTGCGTCTAAAGTGAGTTTTACATCAGTGAAAGGTTTGGCCTTCCAGATGAACTCTTCACTCTTTGCATGTAAGCATCGCAGCAAACACCACTAACTCATCCGGCCTTCCACGTTTTTCTGTGGATGTTCTGCAGCTTCCCTTTCAGAGGATTCAAACTCTCATCCATTGTAGAGGTGCTCTTCCTTTCAGTAAACAGCGTTGCGGGTCGGCCGTCCCGGACGCCGCCTCCGAGCAGCTTCTCGTCTCGTCCAGGGCGCCTGTCATTGTATCGTTTTCATTTTTGTTGATCTTCGCCGCGCTCTGTGTTCCGGCTGCCTTCCGCTCCGGAGCGGCTTTCATGGTGTGAGAATGGAGTTCAGTGATGTGAAGGTGAACCTCAGGAAAGGCGGTCACCAAACAAAATATACACACACACACACACGCACACACACACCGGTGAGGATACTTCAAACTTCGCTTGCGTGCGGAAACTGTGTCCTCTTTGAAGACGGTTGACCTTCCTCTGACTTGGCTCGCCTGCAGTTTGAACCTTGGACCCACCGGCAGTGTAAACACTCTTCACACACACACACACACACACACACACACACACACACACACACACACACAAATACAAACACAGTCACAAACCAAGCAAAAGGGAAATAAAAACACTCGCTTCCTCTCCCTCTGTCTGAGTCAGGATGAAAATCTTTTGTCTCCATGCAAAAATAAACTCTAATCCCGCTTATCTGGAGGTGTGCAAGGTGATGTGTGTGTGTGTGTGTGTGTGTGTGTGTGTGTGTGTGTGTGTGTGTGTGTGTGTGCTTGAACACGGATTGTATGTGTGTATGTGCAGATGTGTTTGTAACATCACTCGTGTGTGTGTGTGTGTGTGTGTGTGTGTGTGTGTGTGTGTGTGTGTGTGTGAGAGATTGAGTGCTGGGCCAGAGTGCAGCGAGACACAGGTGTATTAAATTGGGTCAGCGTTTTCATTTCCCAGGGTGATCACACACACACACACACACACACACACACACACACACACACACACACACACACACACACACACCTCACGTCCGACTCCAGTGGAGTACGGCTCTCCAACACCACATAATCCTGCAGCTCTGACTCGGCTATACAGATAAATTCAGCCAATTCAAATACAGGAGGTGATTTTTTTTTCTTCCTCCCTTCTTCTGCTCCTTTTTTCCCTTCAAATTCAGAAAATAATAATAAAGCTGCAACACAAAGATGGACTCCTACGGATGTTTTCTTTCATTTCTTTGCTGAGTGTATTTCAAAATCAGATTTAGAGTTTTAATAATTATATGAAAATGCTGCAGGAAGCAAATCAATTCAAATCATTTAAGCCAGCTATTCATCTGCCGCGCAACAGAGACGTTTAATAATATAGAGACTCTTAATAATGTATGCAATCATACGGTAGAGACAGCAGGTGCAAATTATAGTTGGATTATTTGTTTTCAGCGCTCTAGTTTCATGTCTGCTGCGAGCGGGCCTCCGTGCCCGGTGTGTTTCCCCTCAGGCTGAGCTCCCTGCGTGCGGCCGAGGTCCCAGCGAGACGCTCCGTGCCGGGTGGCCTCACACTGAGCAGTAAGGCGGTAATGAACTTCCTGCCATATGACTTCCACACACACACACACACACACACACCGGCATAATCTCATCCCCATCCCCGAGGCGCCGGGAGATGTCACATTAGCATGGCGCTGCCGTTTCTCTGGTGAGTGTGTGTGTGTGTGTGTGGCGCCGGGATACAAATGGCTGCATCGGCCGTGGAGGTGGACTTCCTGTGTGCGCCTATGATTAATACAAGCGCACAGTGGGTGTAAAGTCAGGAAAAAGGACATTTTGGGGGTTTTTTTGGGCCTTTAAGACAAATCTTGACATTGTGACCTGGCAGGCGTTCACGCACACACACACACAGACACAGACACACACACACACACACACACACACACACACACACACACACACACACACACACACACACACACACACACACACACAATCGACTGGCTGAATGTGAGAGCAGGTTACTGTCTGGACAAGTCACAGAGAGACAGACAGTCACACACACAATCACACATAAAGAGTGTTTGGAGTCACCAGTTAGCTTCAAGCACACGCAAACTGGAATACCTGGAGAATAAACCCATGCAGGCGCCTGGAGGACACACAAACTCCGCAAAGAAAGACGCCCGATCGTTGTTACGATGTGGAAATGCTTTCCCACTACAGCAGCTTCAAATCTAGAAGCACATGGAGAGCATGCAAATTCCACACGCAAAGGAGCAACCAGTTCCTGCTCACTGTGAGGAGAGAATGGTGTGTGTGTGTGTGTGTGTGTGTGTGTGTGTGTGTGTGTGTTTGGTCTTTTAAACTTGCCAAATGACATCAAATGCATGTTTTGAAATGGCTGGAGGATGTCAGAGTACGCAGAGTAAACCGTTCACGCAGGTACAATATGTAATGATGAGCTTCAAACCACTGGTGGGTGTTTTTGCGGCGAGGCTGGACGCCTTTGATCACTGTGAGCCACAGAAATGTAACTTTCACTATCAAAGGCCGGAATGGCGAGCGGCCATCTCCCTCACACATCATTTTGATTTCCTACTGTTTTTACAGAGTGTTTTAAAGTTGAAACAAGGCTCAAATGTCATCAGATGACAGCCTGTAAAGCCAACCGTGTGTTCTTTTTTTCTCTTTCTAAATTTGCCGACAGAAAGGGTGAGGAGGGCCGCATGAGTCCCCGCAGCTCTGATCTGCGTTCGAACCAAAACAAATGAACTAATAACGCCGGAACGCAAAGGAAATGTTGGGTCGGTGGAGCACATGAAGATTCCCGCCTGCTACTTTTCTTAATGTGTAACCAAGCGTCGGTTTCTCTGACCCACAGCTTCCCCCCTGACCTCCTCACTCCCACCCCCGCCCTCTGGCCTCACCTCCTCCTCCTCCCCGCCTCCGTCGGTTGGATCTGAAACATTTCCTCAGCCTTGACCCTCTCCTCCTCCGTCCTCGCAGCCGTTCCCACTCCTCTGATCCGGGACATTATGTCGCTAATTGAAGCTGACAGCCGCATCAATTTCACACGCCAGCCTGATGTGCGCCGGGCGGCCGCCGCTCCGCTCGGCTCTAAACAGGTGAAACCTCCCAGCGAGCTCATGGAGATGTGTAGCATCACCCCGTTAATTATTAGGATTGCACATCTGGGGTCTTCATCAATACAGCTGTAATTGGCACAGGAGGGACAAATAATGGCGGGGTAATTAGCGAAATGAGGGAATTTGTTTCCTTCGTCTTGCTGGGAAGGTATTAGGAGCTACTGTGTGAGTCGGGTTCGACTAATGAGGCCTCGACGTGAGAGATTACATCCCCCGCCTGTAACATCTGATAGACATCTTCTGATACCGATTATAGGAGATAAAGACTTCCAGGATTTCCAGGCTGCAGATGTAGGAGGCGATGTACACATGTAGGAGTGTTCCAACTGTTCCCCCCGCTGCGGCTCGATAAACAAGAGAAACCACATCTGAAACCTCCAAACACGTCCCTCGTCATGCTATCAGTTCCAGTTCTTGATTACGTCTTCTGAAGATTTCTCCCTCGGTTTGGAATCCTTCACAGAGAAACACAGCAATTCCACACGAGCTGACACAAGCGACGTCTGACGTCCTGCAGGAAATTATAAAGACACGAAAGCGAATTGAAGTGAATGTAGAGGAGTAGAGGGAGAAGAGAAGTGTATAAACCCTTCATCAGGAAAATGATCACATGTAGAAACTCCATTATTTCTTCTTTTTCTTTCAGATTTTAATTGTAAATGACACGATCAGCATTCAGATAGAAGCTGCTGCAACATTTATTCACAGTTTGATGTTATATGTCTTAATCTGCCCTTTAATTTACAGATACTGTAAATAGTTGTATGTTCATTATAATGTCAAAGGCCTCTCAGAACCTCCTTCATTCTTTTCTTTTACTATCAGAGAAAACAAACACTATACAGTCCCCCTTTTTTTTTTTCTACCAGAGTGCATCCAGCTGAGAAATACAATGGCTGTTTCCTCCTGATTGTTGGAGGAAAGTCTGGCTCCTGTTAACCTGCAGACGAAGGCCAGACAGCCTTGTACACGTCTGCTCTCATCACGGTCTGCAATCTCTGTCTGTCTCACATTTTGCCCATATCTGCCAATCCAGCTCCTTTTGAATCTGCTCTCTCTCTCTCTCTCTCTCTCTCTCTCTCTCTCTCTCTCTCTCTCTAACTCTCTCTCTCTCTCGCTCTCTGTCTCTCTCTCTCTCATGTGTTCCACCTCTACACCGCCTCACTTTTGTCTAATGGATCGAGTGGAAAGGGGGGAAAAGGACAGACGCGTCTCGCTCTTTATGTGTTATTCATTTTAATGCCAAGGTTGAGACGTTTCAGCTTTGATTAATTGCCGCTGCTCAGCTCGAAAAGACTGGCAAAGAGTGCATGTCCGTGTAAACCGGTCTTCAGGGACCAAGGCTGGCAGATTTTATGTAACCAACACAAAGGTGAGCTTGAGAAACTGAAAGGATGATTTAACCTTGCTCGCGCTTTCTGAAATCCTTTGTATCGGCCGCGGAGCACCTGTTTCCAGCATATGCACCTTTCTTGACAAATAAAGAGAAAGAAATCCTTTTTAGTAAGCTTTCATTGTGCAGTTTACCACAAAATATATAAAAATAGATCAGATGCTTTGCATGATTTTAAGCACTCTGTGCATTACAGCTCCGTCCTCTTTATTATTATTAAATATCTATACTTTTAGATGTAGAAGAAAGTCTCATTACATGTTTAAAAAGGCAAGTTTGAAAAAAGCGTATTTGTGTTTATTGAGATGAATAAGATCAAAAGTGTTGCCAAGGTCATTCATAACAGCGAGATGTAGATAAACCAGCGAACATAAAAGACTTTAATTCAGCGTGTTGCTCTATACTCCTGCTTTAAGGGTCTTTGAACAAAGTGGAGAAAATGGAAATGAAAGATTGAGTGCGCGCACACACACACACACACACACACACACACACACACACACACACACACACACACACACACACACACACACACACACAGGTGCACAAGTCATTACAATCAGAGGCTAAAAATACATCAGAACATGTGAGAAAGTTGACACAAAAGCACCAGGAGACAAAAAACATCCGCTTTCACAACGCCGGGCGTTTTCCATGTGCTATGTTAAGCACCGTTTATCAACCGATCTGCTTTCTCCTTCACACACATACACACACACACACACACACACACACACACAAACATACTACACACACGTCCCCGCCCAGTCATGTGGGCCCGGAGCAACTTTTCATTAATGTTGTGGTATTACTTCAAACCCATTAAAATAGGCCTCTCCTAATCTAAATCCAATAATTTGTGCACTTCTCCCTCCCTTCTGCGGCGTCATGCGTTCCTCTATCTAACCCAACACTGAAAGAGAAGATTCATTATCTCTTGTTTGGACAGGGATTATGCTGATCGAGGCGGCTTAAGGCGGAAGATATAAAGACTCTTAATAAAATTCTTCAGCCGTTGCAGCAATGTGCCATCTAATTTAAAGCAGTCAGACCCTTTAACACACACACACACACACACACACACCCTCATGTCCTCTTCTTTCCAAAATCTCCACTACCTCCATTTCTTTCACGTCATTTCTTTTTCTTTTCTTTTTTTTTTTTTCCGCCAAAAAAATCCAGCATTGAAATATCAGTCAGGGACCAATTTATCATCACACTGAGAGAGAAATCAGAAAGTGACAGAAAGCTCCTGAACGCCACAGACTCGCCGCCGGGATGAACCCCGGTCTGCTCTGGAAGCGAGCACACACACGCTGCACGTGTGTTTCAAGACGTAGAAAACGAACAAAAGCGATCCGGTTTCTTCCTTTCATGTTGTTTCAGTAGTTCGGGAGCAGCTGGAGTGTCTTTTTATTGGTTTTCATTCATGGCTGTACCACCGTCAAGGTGCGCGGAATTCAAGTGACGAGCGCATTCTCAAAAGGAGTCATATCCTTTCTGTATCTGGAAGTCGTCACTCAGCGCTTGAGTATTCAACTCTTGAAAATGTAGAGCCTTCTGTATGCAGAGGGGGAAAAAAAGTCTTTTCACTCCAGCCTAAATAGACTCATCATTTCATTTCCTGAAATCAGCCACTTTTTCAGGTTAAACATTCCTATTTTTTAATGAAATAGATTTGAAAAAAGGCTCAATTTTATGTGAAATCACTTGTTGGAGGCAGGGGCCTGGAGGTTATCAGCGCTACATTCAAACGCAGCTGATTAAGTCATGGGAGTCGGTATGGATTAACTGAGAGCGGCGCCAGACGAACAGCTCGGCCGGGTTTTCATGGTCATGTGAAAAACATGCGGGGAGTGAGCGAAGGGAAGCTGCATGCCTCCATCCATCCATCCATCCATCCATCCTGCTCTGCAGCCTGATGATCACAGACTCCGCCACATTGCACTTCTTTGTAATTCAAACTCCAGTTAATTCAATCCTGCCGCTGTTTATGTGGCACTGAAGGCAGTTTTTATGAAGGTATCCGTCTTCTCGATGCCCTCACCATCTGACAATTCATTGTCAGCTGAATTGGCTGGAAGAGTGACTGTTAGCCGCCGTGCTTCAGCGATATCAGAGGACATTTCTTTCCTGCCTCCTCCTGCCCTCGCCTTTCTTTATTTGTTGTTTTGCTCGTGCGCCGTTATGGTGAGAAATCAGCTTTCGAGCAATGGAATTTATGCATCTGTTTGGATTTCCCGTGTGTTTAAATTTTAACCACATGAGTAAAATGCAGATGTGAGTAAACAGAAGTTATTATTGCGGACGTGACGGGGAAACATCGCGCGGTCATTTGCGGGTCGCAGTCACACACAAAACACATCCGATTAGGATTTATCAAGTGGTCAGATTCCTGTGGTGACCAAGAAGCTTCGTCTGCTTCAGTCACCGCTGACGTTCAATTACAGGCCGAAGTCCCCTCTCCAAAAAAAAAAAAAAAAAAAAAAATCTGAGGAGAACTGGAGCACAATATCAAAATCTTTAAAACAAATACATAAAATATGACCTGTTCAGAAGGAGAATCAATATTGCATGTTTGTCTGGAGGAAAGCTGCTGATGCATTTGCTGTGCTGACTTTTCCAATTTCTACATCTGAGATTACCATCGCTTTCGAGTATGCTGCTCATTTTGAAAAACAGAATTTCATTCAGTGGCTGCTGTAGCCGTGTGCCCTGAGGCTCTGTGAGAGAGGGAAAGTGTATTAATGAAATGAGAGACAGACAGTGTTATTTAAATCACCTCAACAGCGTAACCTGAGGCCTAACACGAGCCCGCCGCCGCTCCCCAGACCTGTTTTCATACCTCGGCTCGACCGCACTAAACTTAATCATATCCAAATAAACTCAGACAAAAGCCACCGAAAAGTGAAAGGCCCCGGCGAACTCGGCCGTGCCGAGGTGAATCTGTGAATTGAGTCAAATTCCAGTGATTAACGTCGAACCAGAGCGTGTTGTCGTACATGATGCTCTGATGGTTGAATGATGGATGGATCAACAGGCACACCACCGGGACAGTTGAACCTCTCATTTTTAAAAAGTGTCTCTCAGAGTGGATGAATCTAAATATACTGTTCTGTTTCCTGGCGACTCGATCCTGACCTCTCTTTCGTTAATAACGCCGTGCAGAACGCCGCTCCAGGCCCGGTGGCAGTTTTCTGTAAACCCTTTTCTCAGAAACACCTGAGAGGACTGATTTTTTGTTTGATTTGGAAGGATTTCATACAATGAAATATATTTTATTATCATTAATTTCAAAAGCAGGAGAAGATTTGAGTCAACACCGATTGAGAAGCTTCAGAAACCTCTTGAAATCACGTTTGATTATGGTCGATCTGTGTGAAGAGAAACCTCGGAGTGGCTTATAAAACTGGTCCAGTAAAGACATTATAACAAACTATTCAATTTCTAATAAAACACGGGTCGGCTATCTCTTTTTGTAGTTTTTGGGTCAGATCACTTGAAGGCTGAGAAAAAAATACTTACTTCTGTTTCTGGAGTGGATTGTTTGTCTGCTGTTTTCTTCTTCTTCTCTTCTTCTTCTTTTTAAATTGAACCTGATGCTGAAATAAAGGCGCTCAGTCCTGTTTTACCACAATTGATTTTGTTGTAACTTTAATACATTGAATTACTGGACTGTTTATTTTCTCCTGTTGGGTAAAGCTGAGCCACATTAAGGAGGCAGACTTCAGGGCAGCAAACCTTGTGTGTCCGTTGTGTGGTTTTTCTAGAGGTGTGTATATTTTTAGTGCTTTGAGTGTTGATTAATTTGATCTATAGATTTTATTGTGTCGCCCTTAAGCCATAGTCTGTCTACCTAACATTTCCTCCACTGCTTATATCAGTTTTAGTTTGATCTAACTGACTTTGAACCCTAAACAGTCAGGTATTTATTGTTTTTTGTGTTTGTATAATGAGAGGTTTGTCTCTCTCGCTCTAAGTTTTCCATTTTCGCTTGTCGCCTGTGATGTTTTATTTCTGGGCTCCTCGGCGCCTCTGGTGATGCTGCTCCCATTGATGTTGTGTACTCGTGATGGACAACAGAGATAATGGCATCCCTGAGAGAATATGACACTGAACTGAGAGAGAGACGTGCGCCACACTGTGCTTTCACATTTGGGTGAATTATGATGCGGTCGAGGCAAATGGCTTTTCATGCAGAATGAAGAAAATGCATCCCGCTGAAACTTTCTGGGGTTTTCCAACCATTGTGTGACGCACGCAATGAAAAACACGAAATCACATCAATCGGTAATGTTCAGATAGAGAAGACAATAAAGTGATTAAAGCAACAGCATTAGTGTCGATGCATTCAGATGAGATTAAGGCATTGTTTAATTATGTTAAGTTAATGTTATACTTATCCACTTGAAACAAGATTAGTTCAAAAAAACAAGGAAACTATAAATATCTTATTCCAGCCTACTGAATTTTACCAATAAAATCAATTTTACAAGATAAAATTGAAAAACTGTGGCAGCTGTTTTATTAGAATATGGATATACTGAATCTGACCGAACAAATAAACAATCAATCCACCGCTTCAGCTGGACGTAAGTTAAATCTGGAGGACAGCTGAAGGCGAAGAACTTGGGAAACATTTTATTCACTGTTGTAAATATCTCAAAGTTAATCCCCGCATCATCAGATGAAAGAATGATCTCAAGCTTCGACACGACAAACAAAACAGACTTATTCTCCCTCCCAGACTGAGGCCTCCACTCTGATTTTTGCTGTTTTACATTTGAGTGATGTGTAACAAGCTTAATTCACAAAGTGTTGTGGTTGAGACAGAGACAAAAGTGTAAAGAGCAAAATATAGGATATAACTGAAAACTGATTTTAAACCAACATATTTTTGTAAAATGACACTCTCCTGTCAGTGGCATTGTGTTGCGTAATGATTTCCTATCAAGCGTGCGATAGGTAGCGGCGGTGGGTGATGGAGCCCAACACAAACATTTCACGCCGAGCCTCGGCTGAGCCGCAGGCGGCTCCGCCAGACCGAGCGGTGATTACATCCCAATGTCATCAGTGTTGACATGCAATTATCAAGACCTCCGCTGACGCCTCACGCTGGTATAGAACACATAGTGTGGATGTGAAAGAGAGCACAGATACTGAGATCGACGCAACCACAGAACCGACATAACTTTATGTAAATATAGGCTTTGTCATCGGTGATGATGCTTTTGAGTGAAAAAAGGTGAAAATATTTTATTCTTGTTGCTGATTTTCTTTTGTTTCAGACTCCTTGACTCCTCTCCTCATGTCTGGTTGTCTTTCTCTGGCCTGATGTGATTCACCTGTGTCTGAGTGGGATTGTCTTCACCTGCCGGTTGTGGTTTATATTTGGCGTCTTCTGTGTCTTCTGGTTCTTTCCTCAGCATCTCAGTCTGTGCGTTTGAATTTTTTGGCTTTCTTGTCTTTATGTTCTGTGGTTTTGAGGACTTTATAGTGTTTTTGGTTTTTAGGGGTTTTGTTTTTTTGACTGAGTCCTCTGAACAATCCCCAACACAAACCATGTAGCTAAATTACAGTAAAGGAAATAATGTCTCTGCTTTATGTAAATCTCAATGAATTCCACTTGAGAGTTATTTTTCTCAGAGAGGCTTTGAGTTATGAAAGAAAAACAGGAACTATCCTTTCACTGTAACTGAATCAGAGATTAGAACAAGTGAGGAACAAGTCTGAAGGGAAAAAAATAGATTGGCAGCATTAAAATACTATTACTTTGTTAATATCCTCTTTCTGCATTCGTATTCATTCATTATTAGATGCACCGTTGGACCATGGAAGTCTGAGTCGGGTGCATCCTATTAGAACAAAACATTCAGTCATTAGAGAGGATGGCGGCTCTCTACCTTGTTAAAGTGTTCATCACTTCAGATTATGGTAACTCAAAACATTTTGCATTTAAAAGTAAAAACAAATTAACTGCATGGAATGCGTTCCCATCTTGCCTCACCGGGAGGCTAATAATATTAATAATAAGCGGAAGTAATAACTTAAAATAATAAGTCGGCGCAAGTTAGCCGCGTTCGCTGGCGCCACAGCTGAACGAACACAGTCGGTAAACACTTTGGCAACAACTCAACTGCGGATCAGAAAAGCCTGTTTGTGCGTTCAACAGGAAATCTCAAAGAACTCATCTGATGAGAGTGCACGAGTGTGTGTGTATATGTGTGTGTGTGTGTCGTCTGCGTGCCAAGGCTTCAGAAAGCTACCTGTTCTCCCAGAACAATTAAGTCAAGCCTCTTTACAGTATCTCCGCTCCAATTAATTTTAATATTTAAACAGCCATGCAGAGACTTCTGAACCCACTAACGCAAGATTAGAGTAAACTCAATTAAATATTGATGGCCATAAATAAACATTCTAATTTGGAGAGCCGCCATGGTGCGCGCTAAATCAAGAGAGAGGAAAAAAAAATGGTTTCAGCTGAAATGTTATGCTTATTAGCTGAGCAAATGATGGTGGGGGGGGGGGCGTCAGAACGGGAGGTGAGAGGAAGGACAAGGAGCTAATGTGGGACGACTCAAGACTGCGGGGGTCTCTACAAATATCGAGTCGGTCTGTGGACAGTCCCTGACTTTTGAAAAAGCAACAGCTGTAGAAACAATTCTGTATTGTTCTCTGCTGAGTTTTTCTAAATTCATTTCTAAAACAAACAACGGCCCAATGTGAAAATTATATCTTTTTTTTTCTTTTTTTTTTTTGATGTTTCTGCTGTTTTTGTGTAAACAGGCATCATTTACAAAACGTTCCTGTGTGAACGGTAAAGTTATACAAAATGCAAAAATGATGTATTTTCACATGAAATACAGTTATGTGAGCGTGTCCTGATAAAATAGCCCATCTAATACGATCAAGGGTGGAAGTAAGAAACTACTCAAGCTAAAGAAAAGTACTGTTTTAGGGCAATTTTAATTTAAAATTAGGACTTTTAATTATGTAGCTGTACTTATACTCAGTACAACTAATGTGTGAATAGTTAAAGTTGAATCCTGTTAGTTGGCAGTGAAATAAAAAATCATGGCAGAGCATTGGTTTATAAATACGATTGGGGGAAAAGGACAAATTCGCCCTAAATATTTAACCTTTTAGGACTGCTTTTGTCATTTTTTCTGCTTCAGTCAGGTAACAAAGATCCTAAGAATATAGTTGTTTTCCTGTATCTTCTCATTGTTTGTGTAAGCAGGCCACATATAGAGAAGCAAATTTAAGCAATTACCAAGATATGAATGCCTCAAAAAGTCCATACTTCATCATCATTTGAAATTCATCTGCATCTGTGCAGCTCATTAAACATATTTTACTGTTTCCACAGCAAAGAAAAGCCTCAGTATTGATAATATTTAAAATCGATTCCCACATTCAATTAAAAAAAAACACACAATTTCTTCATATTTTAAATGCGCTGCATGTTGTGTTTGACTCCCAGAGCTTTTAAAAAAGCCGCATTTGTGTTTTTTTTTTCAGAGTGGATGTACTCAAAACCTCACTTGAACTCGGGGATTTAACTGCAGAGCTCTGGCCTCATAGCGGAGCTTCATTGCCCTGCAGAGCACCGCTGCAGCGAAGGTTTATCACAGAGAGGTTTTCTGTGACATTATAATATCCCCACTTCATCCTTGGAGCATCCAGAATAATTTTGTTTTATCTTAAAAAGGCTGGGAGATGTTTCAGAACTTGCAGACAGAAAACAGGTCCTTGAGAGGCGGCGCACGTGCGGCGCTCTGACTGACAGTGAATCATTCATGGAGCGCAGGAAACATGATGAGGGCCTGATTAAGGACAGGCAGAGACGGGCCGCGATGTTAAATCAGACCAGACGGAGGGCTGATTAGACGAGAACTTTTACATATAAAACTGGGGGGGACTGTAAAATCTTCCATCAGACAGCGTGGCGAATCTCAGAAAACCGGCAACTTTCTAACTGGGTGAAGTCTGGCATTGCAGCAGATATTAATGAAAAACTGAAGAAACTTGTAGAGATCATTCATTTCTCATCAGCAAGTCATCAGAGTAGAGCCACCTGCGTGAAAATGTACCGTCAAAGGCAAACATATGTACACGCTCACACACCTAAACGCAGGTTTTTAGACTTCAGGCTCATGAATTCATAAGACGGTGTGTATGCGAGGCGGCGCAGACTAACATGACAGCTGCCTGACAGCTCCCGTACACAGCCAGCCCGCTCTGTTTTAGATATACAGTATATTTTGAAAGTTATTCAAGAGCGGGCGGGGGGGGGGGGGGGGGGGGGGGGGGCAGACAACCACATGAATAAATAGAAATCAAACACTCACCGGCTGAGGTTTTGGCACTTTGAGTGGAGATATGGGGAAAGGTGTCAAGGGGTATGGCAACAGGGTTTGACAAGGGGGCCACGACGGGCAGCCGCCGCTGTCAGAGCGCCAGGTGGTGATGCGTGAACCGGGGGGGGGGGGGGGCAGTGGGCTGGATCAGGGGGAGGAGACGCGTGGAATCCTCTGCTGGTGGATGGAGAGGACCACAAGCTGCGGGATGCACGTCCACCTGTCAGAGATATTGCCAGCTTCACACACACACGCACACACACACACACACGATGCAGGGGCTGTTTTCAGTGGATGCAGAAACACAGTGTTATTGGATAGGAGGGGGTTAACGACGCCCCAAAGAGCTCGACCCATTTGTCCCTCATGATGGACTGAGGCCAGTCGGTGACAGCAGGAGATCAGATCATGGCTGGTAAAAGCTGAGGACAAGGTTTGATCTGTGAAACCTTCCCAGATGGAAACGTTTCTTCATATCTTCTGGCTCAACAAAATAGAACTTTGGCTTTTCTGATGATGGACTGGTAAATTGGAGTGTGTGTTTCAAACGTCATGTGTTCATATCATGCATCCCTCATGCCTTCGTGGTTGTGAAGCAGTACATCCAATCGAGCGCGGTCCACATCTGGACGAGTGTGGATGATGCATTGTTTTATGTTTTCACCGGAAGCGTCTGTGTCCTGACGTCCAGGTGAAGTGTTGTATTGTGGTAACGTCACATCACATGCACACATTCACACACACATTCACACAGCAGCGGTCAGAAAGCTCAGTCTGTATTTACATTGAGCCGATCTGAGTCTTCACCCACGCCAGACGTGGCTGAGAGCGCTGTAGCTTTAAAAGTGATCCAGGGTCACTCTAGTCATTAATCCATCCATCTTCTATCACGCTTTTATCCTGTTCAGGGTCGCGGGGCGCTGGAGCCGATCCCAGCTAACTACAGGCGAGGGCAGGTTACATCCCGGACAGAGCTCGCCACTCCATCACCGGACAAACACACAGAGACAGGCGAACACACACACTCACATTCACAGCCGGGGGCAACCTGACATGAGTGTTTTTGGACTGTGGGGGGAAACCAGAGTAAAAGCTTCTGTGTTCTGTACAGCTCAGGAATTTTCCTTCATTCAGGTGCCGCAATAAATCCCAACTGTAACCAATCTGTAGTCTTTCAAGATATAAATGATACAGAATAGCAAAAATAATGATTATTATCCAATAAGCTGCCTGCTCATAGTATCTGAGGTGAAAGCTGGTCGTGTGAACTGACACAAGGTTTAAATCAGTCACTTTCTGCGTATCCTAATCCACGGCTGTTGTTGGATTAACTGAGTTGAGCTGATCTGAAAGTAGCGAGCGGTTTGGAGGCTTATCCAACGTGAAGTCAGACTCGGCTGGTGGTGACATTTAAAAATGTTGAATATTTAGCGACGGTGACCTGAAGTCGAGTGTTTTTGACCTTGAATAATGTGGTGCGCTGGTTGGCGCTCTCGGCGCGGCCTGGAAATCCGTCCATGTGAAGTTTGCTTGTTCTCCCTGTGCACGCGACGGTTTTCTGGTCCAAAAACACACGTTGAAGGTTAACAGGTGAAATCGTCTGGATGTGTAATAGTGACTGTGTGTCGCTGTTTGTCTGTGTTTCCTAAATGCTGGAGCGTAGAAGGAAAGAGTGCTGCTCTCTCAGCTCAGATAATGTCTAGCTATATGTTTGCATTTTTTTCCTCTAATTTCTTTTTCTTATCCTTTTTAAACTTGCTTCTTCTTCTTCTTATTTAACTCTCAGTGTGTTGATAAGCGTCACCAGTCTCCTTTCCCTGACAGAGTTATATTTTGCATTTGTAGAACATCGAACTCTTCAAATGCAAATATGTTATTTACACAGCCACAACCAGAGACCCACCATGTAATACATTATTAAGTACTCGGTTGGTTGAAAAAAAAAAAAAAAAAAAAAGGCCTGTCCTCTTTTTTTAAAGTCAATATTTGTCCCACAAATCATGTAATGGCCCTTGACTCGACAAAATAAGCTTTAATGTGGTTATGTGCCTCCCTCTCTCTCTCTCTCCATCTGTCTCGCTGCGTCTCCTGAGGGAGAAGCTGGACAGTGGACAGAGTGATTCTTGGAACCGACGTAGGAAGCAAAGGCAAGAGGCAGAGAGGCAAAGAGAGAGAAAAGAAAGGGAGAGAGGGGAGAAAAAGCCTCCATTCATATCCCCATAATACTCTATTCATGAAACCCCATGTGCTTTTATTATTTAAAGCATTCTCCCGGCACAGAGAGCTCCATCCTGTCTCATTGTGAAGCCATCATCTGAGGAGCTATTTCCACAGAAGCAAAAAATAGTCCTATTTGTGAAATACTGATTATCTAAAATGGGACCCCAGGGCCCCGATGGAAGGGAATACCGGATTCCACAGGCTTCCGCATCCCACTGGTGGATTATGTTTTTGTGTGTGTGTAAGAGAGAGAGAGAGAGAGTGTGTGTGTGTGTGTGTGTGTGTGTGTGTGTGTGTGTGTGCATGCCCCCTTTTCTTCATCCCAACCCAGCTTGATATCATTACACAAGCCTTGGATTCCAACTGTCAGAGAAGGCAGGCTGTAATGCATCACTTGTCTGCATGGAAATATATAATTAGGCTCGTCTAACAAGTTTTCAAGGCCAAGTGGGCGCAATACCTCACGTGTGCAACAATAATCTTGCAATGCATCGGTATAATTGAAAGATTTTTTTTTTTTGGTGCTACATTTGCATTGTGGTCACCTTGCAGGAAATGTGCAGTGCTGACAGCTAAAGGAGGGGAAAAAAACCTCAGAAAGGATGCCTCTAATTAGCTTGTGTTGGTCGACGTGTGTTGATGATGCAGAAAAGTGTGTTTTGTTCAAGTGTGTGTTTGTGTGTAGCTGTGCTGCTCATTTGGATTTTCAGTGCATTGTCTTACCTGCAGCTTTTGCTTGTTGTTCAAATGGCTTCGTCGGCCTGTGCTGCCATGACACGCGGGCCTGTTGTTGTCGCAATCAGATTACATGAAAGCGAGGCCGATTGAGGAAGCATTGATGGAAACGTGGGAGCTTTGACTCGCAGGAGCCGTCGGGAGTCTTCGTTACACAGGAGTGGACGACAGCGGCAGCGGCGGATGAGAGACTTTAAATAGACTGAGAGGCAGAAGGAGACCCGCGAAGACCGGACGATAAAAAACGAAGTTGGGTCTCCAGGAGAAACAAAGGCAGATAGACGCCGTAAGAAAAAAGGCTGGAACTGTCACATGCACTGTACGTGTGCAATCAAGATGATGGCGCTAAATACTGGCAATCAAGACAGATTCATCAGAGCCTGCTTTTCTTGGCAAAGGAGGGAGCACACTGTAATTATGTAGACATCAGCCTCGGCGACAGCCACCCGCGCTACTTGTAATTTTGCCCAATTTACGTGAGAAAGCTTCAAAGGGCCTATAATTTGAGTCCCTTCAGCTTTATGGTAATGTGTTAGCATTGACTGTCGCACCTTTGTGCTCACACGGAATGAGCACACGTGTTGAGGGACGAGCTGGAGGGGATTCTCGCACGGGAGCGACGAGGCATGTTGAGTCGGCGGAGGCAGCAGCGCCGAGAGAGACGCCGAAGGTCTGTTCACACCTGGAGTTTATTCCATCTGGTCTGGATGAAGGAAAGCACTTCCTCCACGGGCTTCACTTCTCGGTACACTTGTTGACAGTTTGATGAAAAAGGATTCCTGATAGGTTCATATTCTCAAAGGATTAACCACGACAAATGCTATTTATGGTGATTGTACTTAAAATGGGAGAGAAAGGCAGCAATTTTCAGTGTTTCATGACTTTTTTTTTTGTGAGAAAATAAGTAAAAGAGCAATGAATGAACAGCAGAAATTCAGTTTAAAAATGGATGCATGCCTCTCAGTCCACACGGTCAGTTACAGTCATGAAGCCAATGACAGCATCGGAGGACCACTGGCTGGTGTCTTGAGGGTCAGAGGTCAGCGCAGACAGTCGGTGGTATTTAGGAGTTCTTTGAAAGTCCACACAATGTGGATGAAACGTGAAAAGAAGCCGCCAGGAGGTGAAAGGCATGAAAAACATGCTGTTGGGGGGGTCAAAGGTCATGCTGCCTTACATTGTGTCTGACCAGCTAACAAGACGAGCGTGCTCCTCTCCCTCTCTCTCTCGCTCGCTCTCTCTCTCTCTCTCTCTCACTCTCGCTGCCTCGCCCGGCCCACCCCGCTCTCTCAGGGCTTCTTAATGACTAACCTTTCAGGATTAGCATCTCTCCCTGTTTCACACTGCGGTCTCCAGCTTCCTGCTCATCCTCTAATGAACAGTCTCAGCTCCAAGGACAGAGCAGACGGGGGTGAAGACAGATGAAAAGCTCATCGCCGCCGAGCTTCACATTTCAGCACCACACACACACACACACATGCACACACACCACCCATGTGGAGCCAAGTCGGATTTTTTTTTTTTTCTCTCTCCTCCCTGCTCTCCTCGCCCTCTTTCAACGTCCTCTGTCGTAGCCAGCTTCCGGTGGTTAGGACAACTTAATTAATCACTGTACGGCACTAATGAATTGACCAGCCGGGGCGTATTGATCCCTGGGGTATCAGCGTCTCGCCTCTGTGAAGTCTAATACCATCTTCTAAGCTCAGAGATCAAACATCTCGAGAAAAAGCGGGGAGGAATATCACACTAAAACCTTTTTTCTTTTCCTTTTTTTCCCCCCCTCAGAGTGATGGGAGGTCAGCTCGATAGACACCGGCTGGAGCCACATCAGCAAATATGTGCATTAGACGGAAAGCAAATCCTGATCTTCACCCTCCGCGCGACCCTCTCCCTCTCCTCCCGCCCGCTCGTCTTACATGTGTCACATTTATAGAAATAACATTTCTTTCATCAGAGGAATTAGTGTTATATTTCAGGTTGTCTTAAATCAGAAGAGGAGCTTACAGCTTATTAAAGTGTCGTCATGGCACCACCACTGAGGATGCTGGGGGATTTGGCAGCCGCCCTGGATACTGGATCGCTCAGATCTTTTTTTTCTGGGCCGAGGTTAGATTAGGCATTGATCTGAAAGGCTAATTTGATGCCACATTACAGCTGTGAAATTACAGCAAACGAGCGCCTCTCGTTTAGGAGCGCGAGCCGGACACCTCCCTCACCGCTCCTCCTAAAATCAGCGATGCAGATGGACGCTGGGCCGCAGTCGGCGCTCGGCTACGTAGAATTACGGCTCCAGAACCAAAGAATTCAATTATTAGCGGCCAATTTATAATCGGGAACACGCACAGGTTTATTACTTTTATTTCCTTTGTTGAAGCATGCAGTCATTACCATAGTATTTTATAACTCCACACAATGTCCTAATCAGCGTGTTCAGAAGGTTTCGGGACGCTATAATTACCCGCAGCCACAGCAAGGGTCAGATGTTGAGCTCCTCACCTGTTGATTAATGTTTCTTCTGTGTCGCCGCTGCCCACTGGGAAATTGAAGTGCCCTCTTTTGTTTATGGCACACAAACTTTTTGACTTGGCTGATTAGCTGCCTGTACACTCCATAAAATTATATTTTAAAGAAACAAGTTGGCACAAATGTGCAGAAGTGAGTTAGAGGCACGAAAACAACAGTAAATTAAGAATACATTGAATGAGGCGAAAGGTTGCTGTTATGATGCTACAAATAAACCCAATAGAGAAAAAAACATTTTTCTAAATCATGTTATTTTCGTACACCTCATAACATAATGATTCATAGTGAACTGCACACCGCCGTAACTCTGAGATACACCAAAGGAGTAAAACGCAAGGACACGACTGAAGTCTTTAGTATCTGGATTTATTTTGTTACAGTTCATATTTAAAGGTAAAGTACAATTTATATCCTTGTGAAGTAATAAAGAAGTGGTTTGTTACCAGGTCTGGGTGGTTTGTGGAGCGATTACTGAAGAACTGGTCAATTTTGTCTCACTTTGTTTCGACTTCTCTCGTCTTCGTGTTAATTCGTCTCCGTTTACTAAATAGTGTCACAGACCAGAAGGCAGGGGGCTGAACCGGAGGGGGGGGCAGCTGAGGATTTGGAGTTTTTTTTTTTACTGGGAGTCAGTTGAATGGATGGGATTAAGAACGAGTGTATTAGAGGAACGGCTCATGTTGGAGAGTTTGGTGGGAGACGCTGAAACAGTGTGTGGGAGAGACGAGGAAAAGGATGCTGAGGAGAAGAGAAGAAGAGGAAGGCCAGTCAGGAGGTTCATGGTAGCAGCGGGGAACGAGGACGATGTGAGAAGCTTCTGATGTCAATGTATCTTAAAGTAGCTTTCGTGAAAAAATACTTAGTTAACTTTTGCTTAAATAATTGAAGAACTGAAAATGCCTTTTCGGTCAGTAGATTAAAGTGAAATGGTCTGGAGTGGTTCAAGTAGAAATGATGCGTCAGGTTTTACAGTATCCATACCGGGCTTTCATAGAATAAAAGATTAAAAGGCATTAATCCGGGTATAATGGTGTGGCTGTATAAGTCCACACAATGCCTTTGTGCTGCGTTTTCTGTGCTTAAAGCCTTCTTTTCCTGCGCGCCGCTGCTACACTGTGACTGAGTGAGCGAGCGACTGACTGCCCGGCTGGAGATGCCAGCAGATTTAAGAGGAGAGGACACTCTCTCCGTCCCTGATCCACACACACCACAGAGCGCTGGCACAATGGAGTTAGTCAGTGAAGTCTATCTGCCATAAACTAAATCCCTCTCACTCGCCGCAACTCCCTCCATCCCCTCTCAACTGCCCCGTCACACACCCCTCACTCCCCCCCGTCTCTCTCTGCTCTCCGCAAACACACCAGATGTGCACACACACACACACACACACACACACACACACGCACGCACACATACACACTTGCACAATAAAATGCTCTTTAACTTTGCAGAATACCCAAGCGGAACAACCACCCTCCCCCTTCCTCCCCCACATCCCTCTCTCTCTCTCTCTCTCTCTCTCTCTCTCTCTCTCTCTCTCTCTCTCTCTCTCTCTCTCTCATGCTGATGCATTGGGTGGGATTATGCGGCGGGGCTGTGCGCCGTGCCGTCCCCCCGCCGCGCCGGGCCGCGCGCCGCCGGCCCGTGTCTGCATGGCTGACTGTATTAAACATAAGCAGCTTTACTTGATAGGGCTCTATCCAGCTTTAATTACCACAAACTCACAAAGTCCGTGGACAGCACTCCTCGCTCCTGCCACTCCGCAGAACAAACAGGGCGAGAGACACTCGTCTGTGAGTCTGCGAACAAAGGCGCGAGCGCAGAGAGAGAGAGAGAGTGCTGATGATCATGTTGGGACGACGACAGCGCCGAAGATGGAAAAACATATTTACTCTCAATGAAAACACCGTCAGTCGTTATCTCAGTCGCCGTCGTGCCGCCGCCCGAAGGTGTGGGTGACCCGGATTCGTTCGGAGCATCTGCAACGTAAACACCGCATCTTCCCGTCGCATTGTGGCCACAGCATGTTAGGAGTAACGCCAAAATATGTTGCAGGGCTTGAACAAACTCCCCCTGCAGCCAAATTGGATCTGTGTTGCTAGAATTTGGATTTTGAAGCACATAAGACAAAACGGCGTCCGGGGATAATTTGACAACATTTTCGCGGCGAGTTTAAGTCCGGTTTTTCTCCGACTGACAGCCAAGCCGGGATCTAACAACAGGGTGTCCTTCCTGCTGCGTGTAAGTCTAAACAGCTATGTAAGTAAGCAGCGTAAATACAGTGGGGGGAAAAAAAAACACCCCCAGTTTGTGCATTTTCACTTAAAACCGTCACCGAAAGCGACGCTCATTTGAGAGGCTTTGCACACTCACACAGGTGTTGCTCCATTAATTATTATGGTTGATTCTCCACAGATTGATGTTGAGTGGAGCTGTGCAGAGAGCTGACCCTTCACTAATCCCTGCTCCCAACCGTGGCTGTTTTTATAAAGCGCACGGCTCAGACGGTACGAGGTTACAGTAATTATGAAGGCAGGTACGCCGCCACGCAGTCCTGGTGAAGTGAGAAATACCGGGCAGTATTTCAGGCAAGAAAGGTTAAATTTTGTTTTACTTTTCTGAAGAGTTAATGGATTTAAGTGCGTATGGTGGTGCAGTGGTTGGCGCTCCCTCCTCACAGTAAAAGCAGCTCTGGTTCAGGTCTGTGCTTGGAGCTTTTATGTGTTTGCTGTGCGTGGGTTTTCTCCAGGTACGCCACATTTCTCCCACAACGCATAAATATGTTTGAGGGTGACCGGTGAACTTGCCTGTAGGTGTGAGTGTGACTGTGTTTTTCCTCATAGGATGAACCGGTGACCTTTCCAGCCTGTTATCTGCATTCATTCATAGTGAGGAGAAAGTAAACATGCAATAAACTGAGCCAGAGAATGTGGAATACCGTCACATGATGCACTGCAAACCATATTTTAGATCGAGTTTTATTTTAAAACTTATTTATTTATTTCAAAACAAAAAAAGAAAAGAAACATTGTGACCAAGAAGAAGTGCTGCGATGAATGGAAAGTAGAATAAGACAATAATCGATTCCAAAAAGATTAAAACAGAAGAGATCCACTCCAGTTTGATGTAAAATCACATTCAAAGATTCCACAGTGAACCAAAGACATTACAGAAGATGTGTGAAAACCATTCGGAATAAAAAGTCTACAGCTCACAGGGCGTCGAAGGCCAAACAGAAAAGATGTGTTTAAACACAGACAGGGGAGGATCCTGTCTGATAGACACAGACAAGTCATTCTACAGCTTCATGACAATGGCTGGAAAGCCTCAGTGTCCTCTCAGCTTCTGTCTGGTGTTTGACTCAGTCAGGAGCAGCTGATCAGCTGACCTGAGGGGGCAGGAAGCAGCTCGCCGAGTCAGGTTGACAGATTTTAAAGGAAATTTTAAAATTTAAAATGGATCCTAAGATGTCTGGGCAGCCAGTGCAAGGATGCTAAAACTGGAGAGACGTGCTCATTTTTTTTTTTTTAAATCGCTGAAGCATGTTTAAAACCTTTAGGAAAAACACCTGAAGACAGACTGCTATTGATGAGCGCCACTGAGGTAAGAGAAACAAGACCATAAAGCACCTGAAACACCGATTCAGCTATGATCCACTGCCATCAGTATGCAAATATACAAAAATGTTGCTTAAAACTCAGGGAATATCTTGATATTGAGAGAAGGGTGAATACTAATAGAAATGCCACACTGTAACTCACAATCCAGTTCACAAGGTGGCGCAATGAGCACCTCAAGCTGTTAGTCAACCACTGAAGAAGAAGACACAGCTCGCCTTTTGTCAGGTCAGAGGTCAGTTCACCCCAAGAGTTCAATCCAAATGACATTCATTTGAACAGATTAATGATCTGCGAAGGCGACATGTCCTCCTATTATTAAAATATGCTTCACAACAACAGCAGCAGGAGGAAAACTCAACAAGAGAACCATGCTTTGAGGCTGAAGTCTGAGGATTTGTTGATCCAGTTTCCCAGCACACCGATAAAGCTCTCTAAGGTAAGAATTCACACCTTGCTCCATCGCTCTGTCATTGCTGCCACTGTTGGTGTGGGCCATCACCTGCAGATGCATATGTGGTGTTTGTTTACCTCAATGCAGCAGAGACTCATGAATAAAACATTTCCTGTACTTGTGTGAGTCAGGCTTTTACATCCTGATCTTGGTCATAACTTTTGTTTTATGGGTGCACATTAAACATTTAGTAATATCTCGGAGTGAGCGGGCTTTATGGGAATCTAAATGGATGTGAAATGTGGCTGTTGTGGGACGCTTTAAGTGTCAGCAGCAGTTAGAGTTTTGACATTGGTGGCGACCATCTGATGCTAAACAAAGAGAGCTCTGTGAAGGTTTTAGTCCAGCATGTCTGCTTCTCCCAAACATCCCAGTAAACAGGACCGAATTGGGAAGAATTAAGGGCTTTTAAGTTGTGCCTGGGTTGAGGCGGCCCAGCTGACCACACACCAGAAAGAGGACTTTAGATGTCACTGTACTGTGCCATAAATTAATTACCCTAAAGCGCTTAGTGGGAGTCAGAATAATGGCTCGCTCTGAAGGGGAGAGGGTGAATGGAGGTGAGCTCGGAGCCGTGAGTGCAAAGTTTAGGGGCCATAAATTCAAACTGTAGTTATGAGTATCATCAGGGCAGCTTGACTGAGTTATAGCCTGCATTAAGATAGTATTTGTGCCCTGACTGTGGGCTGTGTGCCCTCATGGAAAGCCTTAAGGAAGGACGACAGAGAGCCAACAACTTACAGTCTCATTTTAAATAAGAAAT
Organism: Salarias fasciatus; assembly: GCF_902148845.1. Lineage (NCBI taxonomy): Eukaryota > Metazoa > Chordata > Actinopteri > Blenniiformes > Blenniidae > Salarias > Salarias fasciatus. The sequence goes on from NC_043763.1 coordinate 14,051,592, forward strand.
ACACTCATGTGAGACAGCTGGGGAAAGAAAGCAAAAAAAAAAAAAGAAAAAAAAAGAAGCAGAAGCTTAGTTTAAAAGCTGCTGGTAGATCTATTGTGGGTGTCTGTGTGTGCAAAGTTCAGACAGTTGCCCTGCAGCCCCCCTGGAGAAGTGCTGACTGTCTGCTGCAGCAGAAATCACGCATCTATTTTCCTCCTGTATAGCTACTCACCTTTCTCATTCATTCTTTGCCTGCTTGCTTTTTTTTAAATTTTACATGTAAGATCTTTGAACATTAACTGAAAAGACAGTTTTATCAGTGGCGTGGTGGCAGGAAGCTGCCTCTCTGAGGGGAGTTTGCATATCTTCCCTGTGTTTGCAGAGGACTGTACGGAATCCTCCGGCTTTCAGCCACAATAAATGTGCGTGTTCGTTATGGGTGAGTGTGAATTTTATGCATGCATGCATGCATATATGCATATCTGTGGTCTAACAATCAATGCTACTGGGACCCAATGCAACTGTTCAACAATCAACAATTCGATCAATCAAACTCGCATCATGTCAGTTTCACTGCAGTTCTCTGTGTCCTTCTTATCGCGCGCGACGCAGAGATTTCACCGCTTTTTCAAAGCTGTTGCCTTAAATTGGCCTCACGCAGAGGACGGCGGCGCCGTGAGAGCGTTTGTGCTGTTTGATATAACAAGCTGACCTAATTACCCACAAACAAGTTACGCTGCAGCACAGCTGAGCACCGGCTTCCACTTCAGCTGCAGCGGCCCGTTCATTCACCTCTGAGGCTCCGCTCGGACTGACTGCTGCCCGTATTCATCCCAAGACCGTGGCGTTTTCCTCCCACAAGTCCGAAAACATGTGACTGAGGCTAATAAATGACGATGAATTTCCCATAAGGCCGAGTGTTAATGTGTGTGACCTTCTGTCTCTCTGTTTGCCCTGTGAACCGGCGACCCGTCCACTGTATTTACCGCCTGACTGACGCCTGTAGACTGTGGAGACGCTGCTTTTATTTGTTGCATAGTGTGCGTCTGCGGCATAAAGTGACTGAGCACAAGCGTGAGAAACGCAGCACGTGGGTTGATTCGCTCGGTAGGTGTTAAATGTGTTTGGAACATGTCAAAGTGGCTTAAATCTGCATGTATCTGAAGTTATTTTGGTTGATTTCATGTGCGACGTCACTACATTTTTACATGATTAGTGGATTGATTCATGCTGCCTCATTTTAGGAGTTGCTGCTTTTTAAACAGAAATAAAATAGAACTCAGAAAATAGATATAAATTGCAGGCGCATGCAATGTAAACCCTCGTGTGTCTGACACGCTGAACTTGGTTTTAACCTCCTGCTCGGCTTCTGTTCACAAAAATGTCTTGTGAGAATCAGAGAAGATGAAAAATTCCTCTCTAAGTTATTGATGAACCTCAGTGAGGAGCACTGCTGCTCAGGTGGAAGATTCAGACTCTTTCGCTGTTTTCTCCTTCATTTTCTCTCGATTTGATCTTTACTGACAGTTTTATCTCCACGTTGTCGATCGGCATATATTCATGTTTTCCTGACTGTTTGATCAGATGTATTTATTCCACCGTGCCACTTAGGAATTTTTTCCCCCCCACAAGTCAAATATTTTAAAACGGTGTTCGTGAATTGGCCAGGTGACTTGAGGATGCACAGGCACCACACAACACATTCTGCTCTTCGGGGAATAAAGGCCGGCGCAGTGGAGCTCATCCCACTCCTTCTCTTCTCATCTCCTTTGGGATTTTCTGACCCCGTCATTTCCTCAGCTCTACCTCCCAGTCAGGTTGCTCCATTTCTGTATTTTCATCCCACGTCCTCCTCATTCTACCTTCCTTTTTCTCAGTCAATCCCGCCGAATGTGTCCATCCTCCTCCACTCCCTTTATGCCTTTTCGGCTCCTTTCCGGAGCAGACGCCACCAGCGCCACCTCTCCTTTCCCCCCGTGGGGGTTTTATTCTTGATGAGCTGCCACCTCACAATTGTTTGCATCCTGCTTTCCAAAGCCTCATCCTCATCACCTTCAGAGAATAGAGAAATTCAATATGAATTGCTGTCATTATTGCAAGGACAGGATGAGAAAGAGGGGAGGACAGAGCAAAAGAGGCAGAGAGAGAGAGAGAGAGATAAATAGACCAGGAAAGAAAAAAAAATAGAGACAGGGAGAGGTGGAAAGGATAAAAATCTATATTCACTCCCTCTAACATGCCAGCGATAACCACAGAGGCCAAGCTCCTCTTTTCAAAGCCGTCTAAACGAGGGCACAACTAAAAGCCTGGAGAGCCTTTCAGCCGGGCCGCGCCAAGGCCTGCCTGTCAATACAACATGACCACAGGCTCCACCAGACTATATATATATTAAAAAAAAAAATCACCTCCCCCCACCCCTATTAAAAAGAAAAAAAAAAAAAGCCCCGGACCCTTAGGCCACATGTAACATACGGTTTCTGTGTAGCGTTATCTCTAGCAACATGTGTATTTCCACAGAGTGTCCAGCATTGATCAGTCAATTAATGCAGTACGACAGAAGACATCCCGGTGCATTGAGAGGATGGTTCACCCCTGAAATGACACCCAGACAGACAGGAGACTGGCTCAAAGAGTCACTGATTCTTTCTTCTCAGAGAAAAAGATGGAGATGTTGCTAACCGTAGTGATTTGTCTGATTAAAGGATTCATGTTGACTTTGTATGTATTTTGGAGTTTTCAATTTCAGTTTAAATTATCAAAATCAACCTGCGCTTATTATTTTTAGCTTTCTTTTAATCACATTTGTCTTCAGATGCACAATTATCCACTGCTCAGATTTGACATTTAACATAATATGAAGAAGCAACAATTTTCCAGCTGTATGTGAAAAATCTGAAGCGTTTTTTCTGTATTTATCATGTCTCATAACAGCTTGCCAATAAGGAAAAATCTATTTTGCTGCTGTAACATTGTGCCTCTAATAATAACAGTTAAAAACAGTCAATAATAAGACTCATTAAAAGCCTGTCAGAGAAAACCGATCAGCTTTGGAAACCAGAGCGATCGATGCAGCAGTCACATCGTTGCTATGCACGTCTCATCGACCAACCACTTTAAAAGATTTAGTTGATGAATAAAGAGAAAGCAGTGGCTGGTGAACGGACATGTTTCTCTGTGAGGAGGTTGTGATCTTTTTCACTGGGATTCTTCCGGCTTTCTCCCACCGCCCAAGAACATCTGTTGACTGGTGTCTCTAAATCACCTGGAGGTGTAACAGTGAATTGTGAGTGTTTCTGGTCCGGTGATGGACTGTTGACCTGCTCTCACCCAGAGTCCTGCTCCCTGTTGGATGGACATGTGTACGGACGCCAACATTATCTGCAGATCAGTCAACAACACAAATAAATTCATGATAACGACTACGTGGAGAAGACCCGTCGCCTCTCACACATTTAAAGAGAAACCCTCCAGTTGTACATTTTTAATGAA